>NW_026575035.1:11432742-11787742 GCF_905146905.1 Nyctereutes procyonoides
AGTTTACATTTTATTATATGAATTATTATCTCAATAAAGTTATTAAAATAATGCATTAAACCCATTTTAGCATTTCCCCTTTCATTGAGTATGGTATATAATGTAAAGGAAAACATGGATGTGGAGTTAGATGAACAACCAGAAGCCAGAGGGAAGTATTTATTCTAGCTCTACTAAGTACTACTTCTGAGATCTTCAGCAAATCACTTAATCATGCTAGCCTTAGTTTCCTTATCGATAAAACAGGAAAAACACAACCACTTCATTGGGCTGGTCCCAAAACTAAATTTAATAACACATCAAAAAGCCCTTAGCATACTTGCTAGACTTAATAGGGACCCAACATTATCTTTCCTCCTCTCCTCCACTATCTTCCACACCCTCACACCTGTGATCCAAAACATTTTAATCTTTATTATGGGAACTTTCTAATAACAAAGTAGAATAGCAATATAAACCCCTTTAAAGTCATACACATTTTCATCAATTATCAACTCATGGATAAACTCATTTCATCCTATCTCCATCCACATCCCTTCCACATCCCCCCTTCTCTGCCCAAATCATTTCAAAGCAAATCCCATTCACTATATCATGTCATTTGTAAATGGCCAAGTATATATCTCTAAAAAGGGAGAGTGCTTTTGTAAACAAATACCATCATCACTTTCAACAATAAAGTCACAGTATTCTTTAATATCAACAAATATCTTACTAGTTTTCAAATTTCCTTGATTATCTCAGGGAAGTTATCTGTACAAGTCAGATTCTACACAAGACTTTGTATGATGTGACTGACTTTTATGTCTCTTTTAATCTACAGGTTTTCCTCCTATGTCTCATTTTTTCTCCCATAATTTTGTTGTTGCTATTGTTCAAAAAAAAAAAACAAATTGTTTGTCCTGTGAGATTTCCACAGTCTGGATTTTTCCCTTTACATTCCTGTGATATGGCCTGAAAGGTCCCTCTGCCCCTTGTAATTGCTGTAAATTACTAGTTAGTTTTGGATAAAGTTTTTGTTGCTGTTGCTGTTGCTCCCAGTATGGCTTTGGAAAGAATGATTATACACTAGCCACCCCCCAACCCTTATCTGTGGTTTTAGTTACCCGCAGTCAACTACATCCAGAAGTAATTGATCCTTCTGACATATCATCATAACATCAACAGTAGCCTTACATCATGTCACGATGCCTACATCATTCATCTCACTTCTCTCATCACATAGGCATTTTAACATCTCTCATCATCACAAGAAGGGTGAGTACAGTAAAATAAAATATTTTGAGAGAGACCAGAGTCACATAACTTTTATTATATTGCTGTTTATTTATTATTGTTAATCTCTTTGCATAATTTATAAATTAAACTCTGTAACACATGTGCATGTAGGAAAAACAGAATATATAGGGTTTCATACTATCCATAGTTTCAGGCCTCCCCTGGGGTTTTGGAATGTATCCTCTACAGGTAAGGGGGGATGACTATAGTTCCAGCTGGAGGCACATAATATCCTGTTGACTCTTCTTTTCTGATGTTTGCAGCATTGATAAGTATTGCTTAGATCTATTGATTCACTAGAGACTGCCAAAGTGACTGTCTAGTTTTATAAGACCATATTCATTTGTTTCTTGGAAAACTTCTGTAAAGAGAAACTTTATTCAAATATTTAGTTACTCTGAAGTACAATTTGTATAGGAAAGGCAGATTAAATGTTTGATTCTTTCCCTTTTCTTTTATCAGTTTTTAAAAGTAGTAACTTTGACCTCCAAACATACTTCAAAGATTATTAGTTTTTGGATGAACATAACAATTTTAAAATGTTACAATTATTCAATGGATTGCAATTATTATTCATGTTCAAATTTTCTCAACTCTTTCTAGTGGGAGACTATTTAAAGTTGGCTCCTGAGCTCTTTAACACAGACAAGTGGTCTTTCACATGTTCTTGCTTTCTGGCATGAGAGGTTATTTTAGGTTCATTTTGCTTCCATCTCAGAATCAGTCATTATTTCAAGGGGTGTCGATTCATTTTAGTGGTAAATACATTTTAAGACTAGATTATGGACACTGGGTATACTTGTTATTTGGGGGACAGTAGACAGTAGACAGATCCAAGAAATATGTATGTTTTAAATATTTTATTTTGACATAATTCAGGCTTACAAAAAACTGAGAAAAGAAAAAAAGGAATTTCTGTATGCCTTTTGTCCAAATTACCCAAATGTTGTTAATGTAATAATGTCAACATTGTTGGTTAATATTTTGCTGTATCATATTCTTTCTTCTTTATATTTATACATAAAATTTCCCTAGAACCATTTAAAGGTAAGTTGCAAATATGATACTCCTTACCTCTAGCCACTTTAGGGTATATTTCCTAAAAAGAAGGACATTTTCTTTTGTGGCTCCAGTATAATTATCAAAACCAGTAAATAACATAAATACAACACAGTATATCAACCTTTTTTAAATTTCCTCAATTATTTGAATAAAGTTGCTGATGGCAATAGAGAATCCTGGATCATATATGGCACTCAATTGTCATGTTCTTGTTGTTGATTAATCTCCTTTAATGTAGAACAGTTTTTAGTATTTGACATTTATGACCTTTACGTTTTTTTAACATGTGGGTCAATTATTTTTGGGGGCCCCTCAATTTGTCTTTTTCCAATGTATCCTAAGATTATAGTCAAGTCATGCATTTTTGGCAAAAATGACACAGAAGTGATGTATTCCTTTCCTATCAAAAGGCATATAATGCTGATTTTTCTTATCACTAGTGATATTAACCTTGCCAGGTGGTCAAGGTGGTGTCTTCCATGTTTCTTCATTGTAAAGCTGCTACTTCTTCCTTGTTAATTATTAAGTATCTTCTGGAGAGTAACTCTGTCTCTATGTAAATAAGGTCTAATTCATCAAAATTTCACCTACTAATTTTAACATTGTTTGCTGACCCTTCCCTGCATCAATTACTATGATGGTTGCCAATTTGTGATTTCCTAATTTCAGAGTTCCTTCTAAATTTATTTGTTGGTACTCTACTGTGAGAATGAGTCTCCCTTTCACCTCCATTTGTGTGTGTATGCATGTATATCAGAATGGCTTATGGATTACTATTTTATTGGATGGACTATATATATACTAGTATCGTTACTTTTAGGCTTTAAAAAGTTCCTAGAAGGAGCTCCTACAAATAGGCTCCTATGTCTTTTCAAAACATTCCATCATTCTTTGATTGCATCGTTACTTCCTGACACTAAAAGATAATCCAGGCACAATGCATACTTTATTAGCTGCAGCCCTAGATTCAGTCATTTCTCCAAAGAGAAATTAAGAGTTCCTTTTAATAGAGAATGATATTGGGCAGCCCAGGTGACTCAGCGGTTTAGCGCCACCTTCAGCCCAGGGCATGATCCTGAAGACCCAGGATCAAGTCCCACGTCGGGCTCCCTGCATAGAGCCTGCTTCTCCCTCTGCCTGTGTCTCTGCCTCTCTCTCTCTTTTTCTCTGTGTGTCTCTCATAAATAAATGAATAAAATCTTTAAAAAGAAATAGAGAATGATATTCAGAAAATAGTATCTGTTTTCCAGTTGTGCTCAGTGCCAGTGGGGAGCGCATTTTATTTTTAAAAATTAAAAAAATAGTTCTTTTTCCTTTTTCAAAAAGTTGTTATTAAATTCCACTTAAATTAACATACAGTGTAATACTAGTTTCTGGTGTAGAATTTAGTGATTCATCAAAAAAATATGAGTTCTTAATGATGCTTCCTCTTCAAAACAGAATTATAGGATTTTTACTTAATATTGGTCCTACACCTGTATTTCCTTTCCCAATGCCAAAAATTCTGGTTCTTAAGGATATCAACATAATTACTTCTTCACTATATCACACAATGCATAGACAATAATCTCTTTATAGTAATGCCAACACTATCCATCAATGATACAATTGCCAAAAACAATTTAAAAGTTTACTGCTGTTCCTTCTGTCCTTAGGGAACAGATAACAATCAAGTCACTGTGTTTATAATAACTGGGAGTATTTTATCTCAGTGTGTTTACACCATCAACCTGGAACACAGTTGTGCTGATTTGTTTCATTTTGCTTTTGATTATTAGAAATTACTGTTTTAGATTTTGTTTTAAAATTATATATTTAAATGGTCCCAAATGCATATATATTCGCAGTTCTAAGAAATCAAGCCTCTATCCCTATCCTCTCTCTCTACACCTTTCTATAGGTAACTTTAAAAAAAAAAAAAAAAAAAAAAGGGATCCCTGGGTGGCGCAGCAGTTTAGCGCCTGCCTTTGGCCCAGGGCGCGATCCTGGAGACCCGGAATCGGATCCCACGTCGGGCTCCCGGTGCATGGAGCCTGCTTCTCCCTCTGCCTATGTCTCTGCCTCTCTCTCTCTCTCTCTCTCTCTCTCTCTATCTGTGACTATCATAAATAAATAAATAAATAAATAAATAAATAAATAAATAAATAAATAAATAAATAAATTAAAAAAAAACAGCTGTGTGTGTGTTTCACAGTATAACAGATTTTGCTCTTGTTATTTTGGTTTTAATATAAATAAATATGTATCTATATTTTCTTACACTTACTCAGATAAATGGTAGCGCACTTACAAACATATTTCCTCTTCTTGCCTTTTTCATTTAAAAATATGAGTTCTTAATGATGCTTCCTCTTCACAACAGATTTATAGAATTTTTACTTAATACTGGTCCTACATCTGTGTTTCCTTTCCTCATGCCAAAAATTCTGGTTCTGAAGTCTCTATAGAGACTCCTAACTCTGGGAAATGAACAAGGGGTAATGGAAGGGGAGGTGGGCAAGGGGATGGGATGACAGGGTGATGGGCACAGAGGGGGGCACTTGACGGGATGAGCACTGTGTGTTATACTACATGTTGGCAAATCAAACTCCAATTAAAAAAATATACAAAAATTGGGGCAGCCTGGGTGACTCAGCAGTTTAGCACCGCCTTCAGCCCAGGGCGCGATCCTGGAGACCCTGGATTGAGTCCCACATCAGGCTCCCTGCGTGGAACCTGTTTTTCCCTCTGCCTGTGTCTCTGCCTTTCTGTGTCTCTCATGAGTAAATAAATAAAATCTTAAAAAATATATATATACATATATATATACACAAAAATTTAAAAAAAATAAAAATTAAAAAAACAAAGCTGTGATCATCCAAAAAAATGAAGTCTCTAGAGAGATATTGTTTCATTTTTACAGCTATATAATATTCTATTGTGTGGATGTACTATAATGTATCCAGTATTTTTCTTTTAGTGAGCATTTAGCTGTTTTGCTATTAAAATATTTAATTTTGCTATTACAGTATCATGACAAGTTATAATCTCACGCATAGGTCTTTTCATATTTTTGCCAGTGTGTCTTTGGAATACAGTCAAGGAAACAGGATCATTTGATCAAAAAGTACAGCACATGAAGTTTTTTAAATGTTGAAAATTTTTCCTCCATTGTGTTTATACTATTTTGCATTCTCACCAGCAATGTCTGAAAGTGCCTGTTTCCTCACGGTCTCACCAACAAGGTATTTTAATTAACTTGGGGATTTTTAAAAATCTGATAGGTAAGCAGTAGTGTTTACTTTTGATTTCTCCTATTCTGAATGAAGTCTAGTATCTTTTCATATGATTAAGAAACATTTTTCATGTTTTTTCTGTGAGCAATTTATATGGTTCATTTTTAGTGGAATTTAGGCCTTTTATCCTCTGTTCTATTAAGCTTTATTTAGCTTTACCTGTGATGTAAACTGCAAATATTTTTCCTTGATTGTCACTTTCACATCTCATTTTTGAGAGACAGGTTTTTAAGACAAAACACGAACAATAATCATACTGGTAGTCTCCCTTAATATTAAGACTACTTCTTGTTACAGATCAAACATATGACCAACACAAGATATTAAGCAGTTTTATGGATTTTCCTCTACTGCCAAAAATATATGATACACATGCAGGTGGTCACATGTGGGTGGGCAAGAGATTCTGTAACACAGAAACAAGACAAAGGATCATAAGAATGTAAGTATGCCCTAAATCCCAAAACCATTCTCCAAATAACTATACACATGCCAGCACATACACATATTCACACATACACACACACACACACATATACACACACACACACGTGCGGAATACAATCCAGATTTGTTTGCTTGGGGAGAAATGAATAGAAATGGAAAGTCAGTAACAAAACAAATATGTGTAGTGAAAAAATATCTTATCTTTAAAGGAGTTAAGTTTTTAGTCCTTCCGTTGGTATGCTTAGTGAAGGCAATCATCAGGTAGCTAGAAAGCCCATAGCATATTATGTCTGTACCAGATTTCAATGTTACTTGTATCATATAAGCAGTCTGAAATAATAAAAAAAATAGTCTCTCTTGGAGCTTCTTACTTCTTAGTGAGGCAAAATAATATAGTATTTAAGAAAAAAGGGTTTTGGAGTTAAATTCATATTCAAACCTGAATTCTACAGTATTTTATCTGTATCTGTAAAATTACACAAGTTACCAAACTCCATGGGTTTCAACTGTATTATGTGTAGAAATGATATAAGAACTTTCTTATAGGGCTTTTGTGAATGTTAATAAGAACATGTACTTAAGGGACACCTGGGTAGCTCAGCGGTTGAGCATCTGCCTTCATCTCAGGGCGTGATCTCGGAGTCCTGGGATCGAGTCCCATATCAGGCTCCTTGCATGGAGCCTGCTTCTCCTATCTATGCTTCTGTATTTCTCATTAATAAGTAAATAAAATCTTAAAAAAAAAGAACATGTACTTAAGGCACCTGGCATAGTACCTGTTATATTCTATATGCTTAATAAATATTATCCATTATTATGCACCTAGTTAGTCTTTTGGATGGTCTCACGTATACTTAACTTACATGTTGAAACATTATTTGAGAACATGAACACTATCCTATCTCCCTTCCTAGATTTCTATCATACTAGAATTAGAGTTCTTAATATAATAAAATAACTCAAAGAGAATGTCTTGATGGTAGGAAGTATGGTAAAAGGCCACAAAACTGGAACATATTTAGTTCCAGCTATTACACAATTATTTCCCAAAAGCTTTGTGTAGACTTAGTAAGCACTGTGAATAAAGAATTTCTAATAAAGATAGTAATTATTAATTAAGTGATTATTCTGCACCAGGCACCTGTAATAGGAACTGCACTGGAATAATCCACTGAAGAGACTATGAGTACACACTTTGGAGTATAAACTATCTGGATTTGATTTCCAGTTCATCCAATTACTGTGGGATGAAGGGGGAACTTATAGAACCCTAAGAGCTCTGATTTTTTTCATCTATCAGTCTGATAACTAACAGTAACTATATCATATACATGACATAATTCAGAAAATGGTCTGTGAGGTTAATGTGCCTGAGTCTGTGTCCCACCTCTATTTTCAGTAATATAACCTCTGGTAAGTTTGTTAACCTCTCTGCATCCCAATTTTGTCATTTGTCAAATGGGAATAATAGTATCTAATTTCATAGGATATTAGTATATATTTAAGATACTGCAGGTATATAATTTAGAACACTGCCTGGCATGCAGTAAGTTCTTAACAAATATATTTTTTTCATTAGGATAAAATAGTATAATCTATAAGAAATGTTTATCCCAAAGTCTAGAATATAGTATGCACTAAATAGTTCATTATTATTACATCCATTATTATTATTACACCTATTTAAAAATTCAAGGCCTAGAAACTCAAGCTGTCATTCAATAGCTAACAAAGTTAGTAAAATGAGATGTCTAAATGGTGATTTGTCTAAAAGATATGCAAACTGTCTATAATGCTAAATACTCTAAAATGTATCTTTTACTTACACCAGAACACCAGGGAGCTCTGTCCTATACTTCACTATTTAGACTTCTGTGGAATTGTTCCAACCAACCTTAGCTTTTGGGTTATGATATCTGCCTAGGTCAGCAGACATTATTCAAGGAACTCCTATGAAACTAATGATCTTATTTATTGTAAGAGTATATTGTTTTAAATTATAGTAAAACAAATGTACTATCTCAAACCATTTTTAAGTATACAATTCAGTAATGTTAAGTACATTCATGATGCTGTGCAAACCAGTGTTGAGTGGACCTCTTTCATCTTGTGAAACTGAAGCCCTATACCCATTAAAAAACTCCCACGTCCCACTCCTCCCGGTTCCTGGCAACTACCATTTTACTTTCTGTTTCTATTATCCTATTTTATATAACTCATATAACTGGAATTACATAGTCTATATCTCTCTGTGACTTTTTTTCATTTTGTATAATGTCCTCAAGGTTTATCCATGTTCTAGCACCTGGCAAGACTTCCTTCCTGTTTAAGATTGAATAATACTCCATCACATGTACATCACATTTTGTTTATCCATCAGTGGACTCTTGGTTGCTTTTACCTTTTCACAATTGTGAATAAGGCTAAAATATGTGCAAATAACTCTCAGAGATCCTGCTTTCAATTCTTTTGGATATATACCTAGAAATAGGACTGCTGGATCATCTGGTAATTTTATCTTTAATGTTTTTAAGAACTGCAAAGGTTCCGATTTCTCTACATCCTCACCAACGCTTATTATTTTCTGGGGGTTTTCTGATAGTAGTCATCCTAAGGGTTTGAGATGGTATCTCATGGTGGTTTTGATTTACATATCTCCAATGATGAGTGATATGGGGATTTTTTCATATGCTTGCTGGCCATTTGTACATCATCTTTGGAGAAATGTCTATTCAAGTTTTTTTTTTTTGAAATCAGGTAAATTGTTTTATTGTTGAATTGCAGGAGTTCTATATATATTCTGGATATCAGCCTCTTATCATATATATATTATTTGCAAATATTCCTCATAATCTAGAAGTTATTTTTGTACTCTGTTGATAGCCTTTGGTGAACATAGCATAAATAAAGCATAAATAGTTTTAAGGATATTATTGATACATTATATGTATCTACTTCATGAAGATAAATGGGGGATATTTTTCTTAAGATTCAGTAGGAAGAATAGTTAGTTTTCCTGTGAACAACTGGTTTGCTATGATGTTGTCAGTGGTGATGATACCACGTGACAAAAAGTTCAACTGTGGCTCAACTAGAATGATGATATTGAGCCTCAAACTGCATTTTGTGCAGGGGACTCATATAATTCCTATGCCTGTTATCTTTGATTTTCCCAAACATTCCTTTTATATGTTTTATATTTTAGATATTTTAGCAATCTGCCTAAAATTATTTTTGAGTGGGAGAGCAACTGATGTTATTTTCAATAGTTACTAAATCCACAACATTTCACAGAGAAGGAAACTAAAGCTCAGCATCTATAAATAACTTTCTGAAGTCCACATAATTAGTAAATGGCAGGAGCCAAGGTTCAATCCAAGGTTTACTCTGTGGATTTTTCCAAAATATCAGGCAGTTTCTTCAAGCAGTGAGCAAAAATTTCCATAATATGAGACAAGAAGTGTCATTTGTGATGTGGTTGCTACATCTTCTAAGAACTCAGAGGAGGTGAGATCACTTTCTGCAAGAGTGATCAGGGAAAGGTTGGAGCTTGAAAAATGGAAAAGTTCGAGAGAGGTGAGGGGATGACAATGAGCAAAAATGTGGAAAAAAAACAAAAAAAAATATGACTTAGAAGTACTGTGGTCTAGCTGCCTTACACTATTCCTTGTTGAACACAAAACAGACTCTGAATAGAGAAAAAGAAGGAAGCAGAGCATAAAATATAGATTTGAGTGACAAAATGGAGACTGTTTATTCTAGTGTTAGAAATCTGGACTTAATTTGGTAAGGAGCAGGGGAGTCATGGAAAATTTTTAGCAGGATTCTCTAAGTCTCCCTAGAACCAGAGGCTCTATCAAGTGATATATTCCTAGGGTCTCTCAAGTGAACCTGGAAGAGAGTAAAGGAAGCAGAAGACAGGGGAAGAAACTAGGCAAATATATGGGTTCAGGTAAAGTCTCCTCACAGACTGACGTCAGAAGGAGCCCTGGAATGTAAATGACAGGTCAGGGTCTTATTTCAGTAGGTCACTAGCCGAGGACCACCCCAGGCATCCCTGGGCAGGACGGACTGAAGCAGTCCTCAGGAAGAGAGTGAGCCCATAAGCACCCAACCCCGACCACACTTGAAGAAGTGGCCACACTGCTCCAGCGAACAGAAGCTGAGCAAGAACCGGCCATGTCTACTATATGGCACTTTGAAGGATGAACTGGAATGCTAGCGGTCTCAAGAATTAGATACAGATATGAAAGGTCATACTATCTGAACCTGAATAGTGGCTGAGAGGCAAAAATGATAAGCTTCTTCAGAGTGTCTGCATCCTAACCCCCAAGCCTGTGAATATGTTCCATTAAATGACAAAAAGGACTTAGCATGATTAAGGTTAAAAATGTTAAGATTCAATTATACAGATTAGCCAGGTGGCCCCAGCCTAATCACATGATGCCATACAAAGTGGAAAGCTTTTCCTGGCCACAGGTAGCGAGAGAGGAGATACTGCTGGTTTTGAAGATATAGAAAAAAGGCCATGCACCGAGGAATAGGGCAGCCTCTAAGAGCTAGACAAGGCAAGGAAAGAGATTTCCCCTAGAACTTTAGGAAGGAATGCAACCCTATAATACCTTGATTTAAGTCCAGGGAGAGTCATGTTGAACTTCTAAACTATAAAACCCTAAGACAATAAGTTGGCATTATTTTAATTTGTTACAGCAGCAAAAGAAAACCAATACAGTGGCTAAGGAGAGAGGAAGGGCAATGAATAAGAAACAGAATTCCCACAACTAAAAATAAAAGTCTTAAAACTAACATTAGCCTCTGTTTTATTTTGTTTCCATTTTAAGTAAAATTAATCATTCTTACTACCTTTATCAGGATTCACAAACTAACTTTAAAAACCACAAGGAAAAAATTATTTCAAAGAAATTACAATTGAATATAATTGGAATAGGATAGTAAATAATAAGTACTTTATAGAGGATAAGAAAAATGATCTTCAGCAAACCCCCAAAATTGTTAACGGAGGATTAAAAGGAAAACACTTAATTGATTTTTATTATTACATTAAAGACATAGGGGTCAGGTAACACAAGTTGTAAATCATTGTTTAGTTGTTGCTGTTTTTTGTTTTTTTGTTTTTTTGTTTTTTTGGGTTTTTTTTGATATATCTGAGATTCACATTTTCTTACCAAGAAAAATACAGGACTGTGAGCTTCATGGTCAGCAGAGAGCGCCATAAGGCCAACTCTCTCCTCCACCAAGGCTGCTTTCCAGGAAGGCAAAGAATAGTGGCTATGTCTCTGGCAGCCTGTGTTTGCCTTTTATTATCTGGTACTCTTAAAAAATTTAATATGGGAATGGGAACAATTTCTTTGCACTGTCATAACTATTTTTTAAATAAAAGTTTATTTATGACAATTGTTGACATCTTCTCAATAAAAATTAAAAATAATAAATGTGCAATAATTTCAGCAATTTCCATAAAGTCTTCAAAAATAGGAATGTCAGGTAAGTAAATGAAAATTAGCAATGTCTGCAGTTTAATTAGAGAAACTCCTCTCAGCAAGTACTTGGAAGAAAGAGGGTTTGGGGGTAAGGATCCTGAGGATGATACTAACCAAGTATCATGGCATCCACTGAGGGTGAGGGTAAAATCTATTTTCAGTTCAAAGAACAATTAGTATATTCTTTAGCTCACCAAGATGGTGTAGACATTAACCCCATTGCTAGTTAGCACCCAGAAGAAAGAAAGAATAGGGCCAAGTAGAATCACACAAGCTAATTTATGATTAGGGCAGTCAGGGCTTTGCAGAATATATTGGAAGGAGCAACTGAATCTAGAAATAGAGATGATGAGGCCTTTGTACATAAAGTGAACACAGAATATAAATGCAGGAGCAGCGATTATGAAATTTCTGCAAGTTGTAAGGAAGGTCATGGTGTAAGAAGGAGGCCAGCTGGGGAAAAGACAATGATGGACACACAGAGGACGAAGACTAGAAAAGCAGGACAAAGCCAAAAGACTACATCTGCCACTTGTTCTAGTTGCTATTGTTTGTAGCCAAGATCTAGTCAAGATCTAGTTTTGCACATAGTACCGATATAAATTAATTTTAAGTATTATGATGGCTTATTTTATGCTTAAAAGTATATTGATAAATTTTACTTAATACAGAAATGTATTTTTATGGTACAAAATTCAAAAGGTATAATCCTATTTGGAATAGAAGAATACTAACCTTATTGTTTTTGTAGAAATAATACAATTATTACATTATAGTTTATTATTTTAAAATGTAATGATTTATAGAATCCCATTTTTTCTTGTACAATACTTTCTATCATTTTCTTTCTATGTATCTAGCCACTAAGCCAATTGTAATATGTCTTCTGTTTAGAGAGATATTTGCGTCAACATTCACAATATTAATGGCTATTTCAAGGTGCTTTGCCCTTTTCCAACTACATATCTGATGTCAGATTTTTTTGGGGGGGTGAAATAACACATTAAGTACAGAAGTAGTTTCAAAAATTCAGAAGTTTCCAATTAAGCCAGACATTAAATAGACTCTCGGAAATGTAAATAATGTAATGTTCTCACAAATACCTTGTTTTGGCAAATAAAGTATTTTAATTAAAAAACATGTTATCTATAATATAATGGTTTTATCACTGCTATTTTTTAGGTGAAAAGTTTACAGTTTTTAGAAGTCTTAATTTCTTACATGGTAAATATAGAAGATATAATCTACACAAACCAAAGCCTCTGTCATAGGAGTATAAAGGGGTCCTTGAGACAATCAATCAATCAACCAATCAATAAATAAATACCGAGAACTTCTATCCCAATGACTCCTAAGTGTATAACTAAATTCTCATGAGTAACTGCTCATATAAATATGCTTAATAGACAACTAAAAATAAGCAAGCCAAAAGACAACATTTAATGTTACTGTAATCTGCCTAATTTGCTTTCACTCCAGTTTTTCCAGTTTTGATAAATGGCACTACAGTTTACCTAGCTGCTCATCTCCCAAACCTAGGAATCATCATTGACTGACTTCTACAACTTCCCAAATTGGATACATTTAACAAGTTCTACTGACACTACTGTTAAAATATATTCCTAATTCTATCACTTTTCACCACTTCACAACTATCACCCTGGTGAAGTAACCATCATATTCTCTTTGCATCTTGAAAATTAAAAACAAAACAATACAAAAACTTACTGACTTAGGTTTCCAAAGGATAGCTATAGAAAAGTACAAGTGTCTTCCATAACATCATCTTCATCATCATATATAGAAAAAAATACTTTAAATAATATTATTAGTTTTCCTTTTTTTTTTGTACAGTGATTCAGTGATTACAGTGATTCCGTTTTCTCTAACCAAATTCTAAAACTCTTGACTCCAGAGAGTAGGTATATATATATTTCATGCAATAGCTTTCATAAAAAAAAATCAAAGCATATAACTGAAAGTTTTAAGAAGTTAGCACCAAATCAATCAGATTTGAACACTCTGTATATCAGAAAGTCTTTCATTTAGACAATGAATTAAAATGTCAATTCTACATTTTCTTTTCAACTTACCTTATCAAGTTCATCTGAAAGTGCAATACCTGGGATTCAAAAGAGATGTATAAAAAAGTTTTAGAAAAAGCCTTTAATAATACAATGTCAGAAACAAAAACAAAAGTTCTATTTGTAAAACTAGTATGTTTTCCATTTTGCTTTTGCCTTTTATTAGTGCTTCAAAATAATGTGGTACATCCTTTCTACTAACAACACAAATAAGGAAGTTAAGCCAACTATAACAGCATGAACTGCTGAAACAACGTAAATGTGCAACAGAAACAAAACAAGTACCATACTGCTGGTAGATTGTTAAATGAAGAACAAATATTCAAAGACAAGTGTAAAGATGTTGTCATTATGTTATAATGACAATCAAATAAGGCTTAGCCTGTTATAATTTTGTTCCTTCTTAAGAACTGATTTAGACTCCTAGAGGGATAGAATTTATAGCAGAATAGTGGCTGGAGATCATTTATTTTAATTCCCTTGTTCTACAGATGAAAACACATACGATAGAGCTTAAAGAATTTGCCCCATATTCTCTTCGGTTGACAGCTTTTTGAGCCTATGGATAAATGATTCCTCCTCAAAAGTTCACCTTCAAACCATCTATACATTTCTCATTGTATATCAGTCGAGTTTCTGCCTTTACTACTCCTCTAAAATTGGTCTACGTTAGCAAAGTGAAAAGTTTTAGTCCTTAATTTATTTATCTGTGGTGATGCTCTTTTAACCTCATTCCTCCTCCTTGAAATGCTGTGCTCCCTTTCATTCTCTTTGTCTTCTTCATGGGAATCCTCTTCTTTGGGGGCAGGGAGTCCTTCCCTGAAATGTCTAGGGTTCTTTGCTGAGCTGTCTTTTCTTTTCACTAATACACTCTCATGATAATCTAATTCATACCAATGACATTTTTATTTCTCTATGCGGTGATGAACAGCGAATCTTTATCACCAGCATAGACCTACTTTCTGAGCTAGTTGCTGAATCCCTATGGGCATTTCAGTCTGGATAGGTCAGGTTAAAGACAAAATCCTCCCAAAGCCTTACTTCTCCTTTTTTTGAACAATGGTGTGCCTATGGTGGCATGTACTGTGGCCAGGCACTGAAGCAGGCTCAGTTAACCCTCAGGTTTGGGGCATAGAGTAAAGGGAAGCTGGTGTCAAACCCCAGTGTGGGATAGGCCGAGAGACAAGGAAAGTTCTAAGGTTTGAAGTCAAAGGAAATACAGAGGAAATAAAAACAGATTGAAGCCAAGTTCAGCAGGCTATAAATAAAGCCCAAGAAAGAATGGGCTGGATTAGAAAAAAGAACCTGAAAACAGTAGCAAGAAAACAAGTCTGAGTAAAACAATCCCCTAACCTGATCAGGTACAGAATGTCTGTACAGAATGTTTGTACTTTGTGGGCTGCTATATATTATTTTTGCTCCCCACTGACCTAATAAATCAAATATACACAAAGTAGAAAAATGTGCCCTACTTCATCTTGGTAAATGGCACGACAACTCCCCTTGTAGATAAAACTAAAACAGGTGTATTTGAGACACATTATTCATCGCAATACTCTATGAAATTCTTTTTTGGTAAAAGTTATTGATAACTGAGAATTTTTATGTGTCACTATTCTAAAAGAGAATCTGACTACCATACCACTGTTGGGATTTGGGGAAACCTAACTTAACAATTATTCAAGGACTTGCTTTATTATAAAGACAGCTTCTTTTTTTTTTTTTAAAGACTTTATTTATTTATTCATGAGAGACACAGAGAGAAAGGCAGAGATACAGGAAGAGGGAGGAGAAGCAGGCTCCATGCAGAGAACCCAATGCAACACTCAATCCTGGGACTCCAGGATCATGCCCTGAGCCCAAGGCAGACGCTCAACCACTGAGCCACCCGGGCATCCCAAGACAGCTTCTTCAAACAATTCAAGGAGAGAAGACTTCATAAAAGAGCAGGATTGCAGCTGGTGTGTATGGTGAACTCAGATACAGAGTGTGGGAGCATAGGTAGACAGATGAGGGAACCCAAAGCTCTGGGCAATTATAAACATTTCTAAAGGCCTGATATAAGTCACACATTTGTGAATGTTTGGGTTTAAATATATATACAAATATGAATGTCACTTAGAATGACTCTGATTTCAAGCTAATGTAGGAATTTTAGAGTATCAAGTGGTTTGTGTCACAGTCTACAGAAGATTTAAAATACATTACTCTAGTTTATAGAAGCCAAATATACATTTTAAATGCTTCTATTTACATTTATTATACTATGAAAAAAGTGTTCCTTTCCAATGAGTTCAATATTAAAATTGAATATATTGTTTTAAAATAAATATTTAAAAGACTTAATCTACTTTTTTAAAAAAGAGAGAAAAAAAGAGAGAGAAAGAGAAAAGATATATAAAACAAAACTCTCTCATCCACAGTCATAAAACTTAGATTTTTAGAATTAAATAATACATGATTCAACTGACTGGGATTTTTGAAACGCTCTTGATTTTTTTCAACTTTCTGCATGAATGCCCTTGGCCCTACAATGAGTTTTCTCATTCAATTGTGAGAAAGCAATCAGTTGATCCTTAAATTTTTTACCCCTCATATTACTTATGAATAATCTATTCATAATAATGGTAATGCTTCACCCATGTAGAATGTAGCCAAGAGCTAGCAAGTAAGTCAAAAGGCTTTTGAATGGTCAGAATACATGGTACACAGTACTTGTTTATCACTTATGAGCTAGCTCCTTGCATCCTCTATTCACTGTCCATTACTCTTCACTTTAGCATGTATCAAGAGCTTTTCTGCAAGACAAAAATATCTGCCAGTGGAAACTGGAGATAAAGAGAAGGTTGTTATGAAGAGATATTAAAGTACGATGAAGTGGGGGATCCCTGGGTGGCGCAGCAGTTTGGTGCCTGCCTTTGGTCCAGGGCGCGATCCTGGAGAACCGGGATCGAATCCCACGTCGGGCTCCCGGTGCATGGAGCCTGCTTCTCCTTCTGCCTATGTCTCTGCCTCTCTCTCTCTCTCTCTCTCTCTCTCTCTGTGTGTGTGTGTGTGTGTGTGTGTGTGACTATCATAAATAAATACAAATTTTTAAAAAAATTAAAAAAAAAGTACGATGAAGTGAAGTGACAGGTCCCAGAATACAATTCAAACTAAAAGGAAACTTCACTTGGGAAAGGAATTTCTAATTGTTCCAGGTGCTTGGTCTTACATATTTTGCTCAAATTCCTATTATTATATTTTCCTAACATTTATGTATTTTGATGATTTTGCATAAGAAATTATCTAAATTATCTAAATCTCTATTCTATCATATATATATATATATATATATATATATATATAATTCTTTCAGTACTGTAGTATTTATATCAAATTACCTAGGATATTTTTCACTTTTTATTATTTCATTTTTAATCAAAGCTTAAATTGGCCGGGGCACCTGGGTGAAGTCAGTTAAGCATCTGCCCTCAGCTCAGGTCATGATCCCAAGGTCCTGGGATCATACCAAGTTGAGCTCCCCGCTCAGTGGGGAGTCTGCTTCTCCCTCTGCCTCTCCAACTTGTGCTTGTGCTCTCTCTCTCTTAAATAAATATAGAAAATCCTTTTTTAAAAAAAAAAAAAAAGCTTAAACTGATTAAAAGCAGTTGAAAGAATGATCCTATACAGAAGCATGAAGCCCTAATGAGAACAATTCATATGGAGGAGCCAGGATTTTTCTCCTAGTGCCTAGCAGAGCATTCACGGCTATTTCCTGAGAAGAGATTTTTACAATTTTTGGCCATTTCATTAACTCTTAAGAGCCATAATACCTTATATGATAAGGTTATATTTTTTTAAGTTTATAGAAGGTGAGAAGAAGGGAGGAACAGAAAATAAAATACCTTGGAAAAGATGCCAGAAGAAATATAGTGGGTTGCTACAATATGGTAAGGAACGAAGGCTCAGAGTTTAACTTGTGGGACTCCTGATGCATACTGGCATACTTCGTCTTCCTGAAAGTCAAACTGAAACCTTAAAGGAAACATTGCCCTATCAGAGTAGCCAAAGAGGCTTGGCTTAGGGTAGCAATGGTGTCTAACTTATAGAAGTAAGCTGCCTATAAGAAACTGGAGAAAATTAGTGCCTTCAGAAACTAACCTTCTCTTCTAGATAAAGAGGCAAATCATGCATGTCAGAGGTGGCTTCAGGATTCTGCTGTAGCGCAAGCCTATCTGGATGGATTCCATTTGTGCACTTCAGCTTATGGGCATTTCCATTTATTACAATCTCCAAAGAGGCCTCAATGGTATCAGAAATTTATGCCAAAATACAGTTCTCACATTCCCAAATTTGAGTTGTGCTCCATCAAGAAAACAAGAGCTATCTGATTCACCAAGATGTGCATCTTCCCATGTATCAGCTTAGCCCTAGGGTTCAAATTCAATTGTAGCTACAAGAAATGGAATTAGAAGCTTTTCAAAAGTTTTTACAGCTTAGTCAGTGTAATTAATTTCATGAGAGTAGGTCGGAAAATTCATATGATATGAAATGGAACTAGTTATTTCTCCAAAATTTGTTTTCCTATGGAAAAAACCCCAAACTGGCCCAAACTGGCTTGTGACAACCTATTCTGCACATTTCTTCTCAAATCCTCATTCAGTAATGTCACATTAGTAGCCTGAAATTAGCCATGTTGGGAGTATTTATACAATAGAAATTGGCAAATGCTACAAATTAAGGATTATTTTTAGAGTTAGTGTCCCAGAATACTACTGAGTATAATGCATAGTGTTAAAGCAAATACCTATGGAAGTATCACACATATCAACAAAATGAACATTACTGATACTTCAGACGTAGCCCTGACCATTTGCCAATTAAAATATTTTTTAGATAGATTGGTGGCTGCCTTCACAGCAAAGAGAATTCCTGCCACAAAATGAGGGATTCTATCTTCAATTTGGTTACCAAGGAAAAAGGTTGGAAAAATTTTCTGTAAGGAGCTAAATAGTACATACTTTAGGATTTTCAAGTCACATATGGTCTATGTTATATCCATATATTTCTTCTTTTTTTAAACAACCTTTAAAAAATTAAGAAACATGCTTAGCTTCTGGGCCACAAAGACAGACCACAGGCTAGATTTGGCTCCCTGGTCAGAGTTTGCAGAATCTTGTTCTAGAACCCCATAACAATTTTTATACTTTACTTATTGGCTCTTTCAGTCTTTGATGGACACTTCCAAACCTAAGGATTTTCATCAGGCCCCTACCCATCTCTTCGATGTAAAGGATGTGCTCACTATTAAAGAACTTCAACTAGTAATATCCTGAAAATTTTGAAACTATCCATTGAAACTCGCTAGATGTTCTGATTTATCCTCCCTGAAACAAGCCATTTATACTGTTTTCTCTAATCTCAGAGGATGACGTGTTCTTTCTCGCAGGAAGAGCAAACTCCACACCTATTTCTTGACTCCATCCGCATCTACCTTCTCTGGTGTTTGCTCCATCTATTACCTTCCTCCTCTATTCTGACTCTGCTAGTTCTTTCTTTTGGTTTCCTCTGATCACCTAAAACCCATTACATATGTACACAAATGCCTATGTATTCTCTGTAATCTCCTCTCCTGTCTCTCTCTCACACTCACATATATGTACATATGTATGCGCACATATGCGCAAAACTAAAAGAAAACCAAACCAAAATGACTCAGAATTCCAACATCCTTTACCTTCCCCCACTAATTGTGTTCTCTTTCATGCCTTTCCTATTCTCATCAAAACTTTCAAAGTGCTTATACTCCTTATCTCTCTTCCTTACTGTCCATTCACTCTTCCATCTCCTATCTACTAGCATCTGTTTTCATGATCTTCCTGAAACTATTCTGTATACACATCCTGAGATGTAATCAGATGGAATCTTTCCTACTACAAAAAAATAACTATTCTAGGGCACCTCGGTGGCTCAGTCGGTTAAGCATCTGCTTTCAGCTCAGGTCATAATCTGGGGTCCTGGAATTGAGCTCTATGGGGCTCTCTACTTAGTGGAGAGTCTGCTTCTATCTCTCTCTGTGCCTATCACTCTCCCTGCTTGTGCTCTCTTGCTGTCTAATAAATAAAAAATAAAATCTTTAAAAAAAAAGATGCCTATTTTATTTCACTTTATCAAGCCAATACCTGTTTACCAACAAAAAAAAATGGAAAATATAATAAGAGGAGAAAGGAAAACAAGCTTCCATTCACAGACAAATAACAGCTGGTTGTGAACTCTTTCACATAATTTTGTGCACATGTATGGGCATGCATATAAATACTGTATGTCAATATAGGCATATATACAAGATAAAATTAAAATGAAATATATACACTTTCATTACCTGCTTTTTACTTAAAGCATTATCTTAACTATATTTTCATATTAGTATTTTCTATATCATTTTTAATGGCTCTACAGTGTACCACTGTGTGAATGTACCATGATTTCTTTATCCATTTCTCTAATAAGAGATACTTAATTTCCAATTTTTCACTATTACAAATCCCACAGCAGTAAACAATGGAAGTAGGGCTTGGAGATAGCTGTACTCACAGTGGAATAGATTTCCATCTGTTTCTTATAAACTTATCTGCCAGTTCAGACACCTCAGGAATATTTTCTGTAATATTTTCTCCTCTTTGATTTTTATGAAAATTCTATCTTAGTTTTCATCCCACCCTTTTCAGTCTCCTCAGCTGGATCATTTGTCTACCTGTGTCTCAAATGCTGATGGTGTGTGTGTGTGTGTGTGTGTGTGTGTGTGTGTGTGTGTTGTCTTTCTCTATGTGCTGAAGATTCCCGAATCTATATCCCCAGCCCAATTTTTCCAAATAGGTGACTTTGATATGTACGTACTTGACTGCTGGAACCAGAAAAGAGCTATCCATACCACTGGGATGTACCAACAGTATCTGAAACTAGAGTGTGAAACAAAACTCCACTTTCACTCCCAAACCCTTTTGAATTCTTATTTGAGGTAGAGAGAGCACCCATTCACCTTAATTATAAACAAAAATAAAACAAATACATATTTTTCTCTCTATGTGCACCCTTCCCTCATATGAACCAAGGACTCTTAGTCATACAACAATCTACATTTTCTTAAGCCCATTCTCTTTTTTCTATCCCATAGCTTTTTCAGCCTCTTTTCATTTCATTTTTGCTTAAGGCAAGGACTATAATCACTGTGCCAGAGTGATTACTCAAAAGCATGGGATGATGACCTGATTACGAGATCTCTATAGCACAGAAGTCGCCCCCCTCCCCGCTCCCCTGCCACCTAGACTTTCTTCTTCATAGCCTTCCTTTATCACTTAATCCTTTATGCATCAACAATATAAAATTTTCCTCTTACACACATGCTTCTCTCTCTGCCAGGCACCTCCCTCTCCCCATGATACATCTCCGTTCTCCTTTTACCTTAGCTTTACCTTTTCATCCTTCTAGACTCCATTCAATAAAGTTTCCATCAGGTTGGCCATAAACCTCCTTGTTGGAGGCTCTTCTACACTCCCACAGGCCCTCCAAAGGCACCTTACAAGACTTTGAAATTCTTCTTTTCACACTTATTGTTCCTACTAAAATATGACTTGAGGTTTGGGTGCATGTGTTAACCATCTTATAATGTATGAAGACTAGATAAATCTACGTGGCAATGAATGGACAAAGAACTCTGCATTATCTGCTTCCATTTTCACTCACAGGCTGTCATCTTCTAACTCCTCAGGCTGTTTGTCAGACAAGACTTTCTCGGTATGTTCATGATTGATGAACTAAAAAAGCCATTTGTTATTTTTTTCTTGGCTGAGTCCAGATTGCTATTACCAGTCACGAAGCATAAATATATGTCTTCTGTCCTCTCAACAGCTGGGCTATTTTCCTTGGAAAAGTTCCAGCCAGAGTTTCTCCTAGGCTGCAATCTGTAGACTGATATCTGGATGGACTAAAGATACTCATCCTATTGCTGCCTCATTTCAGAGAAAACTGCCAAAAGCTGCAAAAGCCTTAGGCTTGGAAAATGCTGGAAGCCCTGCTACCCTGGAATCAGAACTCTGCTAAGGAAAACATTCTGTTGACCAATGTCATATAATATGGAACTGCTGTACCCTTGCTTTTAGTTTGTTTGTTATTTACCTACTCACTTAACTATTTATTTTTCAGCATAACTCCCTCAATAGATAAGCCACAGTTAAAGCCAAAGAGCTCAGCAAACAAATCAAATCTACAAATACCAAACCCATGTAACCTGATATCAAAGGCCCACACTTAAGAGAAGTAGGAAGTAGATCTGCAGTGAAGAAAGAGTTAGGGAGATGTCTCAGAGGAGAGGGACCAGGAAGAAATGGAATCACAGGTAGCACCCACTGAGCAAATCACAGCTGGGTTATGTGCTACATGCTGGAGAAGTCCAAGGCAGAGTGGCTCTGGAACCATGAATGAGATTAGTGAAAAGCAGATAATAGCAAGTAAGTATGTTCAGAGAAAAATACAGAAGCATAAAAAGGGGACACCAAATCCAGTCCAGAGAAGGTCAGCAACAGTAGATCATTTTGGATTTTGGAAGAAGTGGTATTTGAGCTGAAGCTAAAGGGAGGAATAGGAGTAACTTAGTGGGAATGGAAGCACTTGAGAGAAGTGAGGGTGAGATCTCAGGGTACAGCATAAGCAAATACAGGAAACAGAAGAACCTCAGTAAGTGTGAAAATGCTCCTGTGTTGCTGGTGCATAAATGGCTAGTCATGAGAGATGATACGGAGACAGGATTAAGGGTCAGATCATGTAACACTTTCTATGAGGTTTTAAGGAAACACTGAATATCTGAAAGAAGTGGGTGTCAGATTTCCACTTTAGACTTACCACAATGAACGCAGCGAGAGATTGGAGGAACTCCTTCTTCTTCTTTCAAAAAAAAATGTGACCTAGGGAGTACTAACAGGGGTGAAGAGAATCAAACCCAAGACTGAGGGAAAAATGAACAAAATTTGGTAATTAATTAGTTATGAACAGCAAGGAAGAGAAAGGAGTCTATAAGGGTCCAGTTGGGATGAACTGGTAAACAATGGTGCCATCACCTGAAGAAAAGTATGCAGGAAAAAGGTCACATTTGAAGAAAGATGTATGATCTACTTAGATATACTGAGTTTTGCATGACAGTGGGATATCCACGTGCAGATACGCTCCAAACATTTTGTATAAACTGTAAACAGTCCGTATGGAAAATATATTCATTTGAGTTAGCTTTTCAGGGGTTACAGTTAAAACTATGAGGGACAATGACAATGAAAGCAGAGAGCATTTGAAAGAACAAAGGATAACATGTGGGAACAGCATTTAAAGTGACCAGGAAGAAGGAAGAGCACCAGAATGAAACCTACAAGAAATGGTGTGAAGGACATCCAAGAGGATCAAATATTAAGAGCAAGGTCCCAGAAAGTAGAAGATGAGAGTCTGAAGACAGACAGAATAATCAGTGGTGTTAAAACTACCAGAGCAATTTTGTAAGGTGAGTATTGGAAAAGTGTTCATCTAGTTTGACAATGTGGATCCAATTGCTGACCACAATGAGAAAGGTTTCAATAGAATGACAGGTGTAATCGCACAGCTACATTGAAGGGAGAAAGGAAGATGAGCAAGTGGAAATAATGAGTGTTCATTATTTCTTTTGAAAACTTTTTTGAAAGAAGAAGGAATTCTGATACTGCCATGAGGTAACTCAAACTCAAGAGAGGAGTTTTCAGGTATGTTTGTTTTTAACATTAATGAGAGCTGTGGTATTCAATATGGTAGCCATTCATCATGTGGCTATTGAACATTTCAAATGTGTCTAGTTCAAATTGAGATGTGATGTAAATTAAAATTCGTACTTGATTTTGAAGACTCAGTATAAAAAAAATCCCAGTAATAATTTTTATATGGAATAGAAGTTAAACTTGGATATAGAGGACTACACTAAATATTTTATGAAAATTAATCTCATAGGATTCTTTTTGCCTTTTTGTAATGTGCCTGTTTGAAAATCTACAATCACACAAATGGCTCACATTACATTTCTGTTGGGCTGTGCATAGCTGGAACATGTTACAGGCTATTAGGGGTAAACAGTAGTAATACTAATAATATATGTAGTAGACAGAATTCTAAGATGGCCCCCAAGGTACACACCTGTGTAATCCTTTCTCTTTAAGTCTGCACGATCGGATATGAAAGGATATCCCTCTCCTGACATGGTTACTAACTGGTTCACTGAGTAAATTAGAAAGATATCCTGATGGTCCTGTCCTAGGCAGGTGAGACTTTCAAAAGAAGGTCAAGCTTCAGAGAGATGCTCCCCAGTGGACTCAATAAAGTAGTAGGGAACTACCATTACAAGAAGATCACAAGGCAAGAGGCTGACAATGGCCTCTAGTTTCTAAGAGCAAACCCTAGCCAAAAGCTAATGAGAAAACAGGGATCTTAGTGCTACAAGGACTACATTTGGCCAATAATCGTAATGAACATGGGAAGAGATCCTGGAGCCTCAGATAAGATCATAGCACAAACCAGCACCTAAATTTCAGCTGGCCTAGACCCACAGTAAAGCATTCCACTAACTCGCACCTGTATACCTGAGCCACAGAAACTGTAAGATAGTAAATTTGTATTTTTAAAGCCACAAGTTTGTGGTAGTTTGTTAGACAGTAATGGAAATAAAATATCTAATATTTAAGTAGCAATTATTATATACTAGGCACCACAGGAAGCACTTTAGACACATCATTTCATTTTCTCATAAACTCTAAGAAATAGGTACCATTACTATTGCAATTTTGAGAAAAGGTAACTGAAACACAGAGAGGTTACAACATTTTCTTAAAGTCACAAAATTAATATTAGTATGGGGGCACCTGGGTGACTCAGTAGTTGAGCGTCTGCCTTTGGCTCAGGTCGTGATCCCAGGGTTCTGGAATCAAGTCCCACATCAGGCTCCCTGCAGGGGAGGGAGCCTGCTTCTCCCTCTGCCTATGTCTCTGCTTCTTTCTGTGTGTCTCTCATGAATAAATAAATAAAATTTTTGAAGAAAAAACAAACTAATATTAGTGGGACTGGAATTAGAAAGATTTCCATGTACAGAAAAGACAAAGTAATTAATGGAATCATATCTCAGAGAACTGGACAAGGGTCAAGATCATGGGTGGAAAGCTTGGTTTTAAATGTGAGAAACACCTTCACTGTTGATAATGGAAGGAGAAGGAGAGGAAAGATGTGGATGCACTTTTGTATGAGGATGGATAAAGGGGAACATCATCTACACATTCTACAATTAAGTTTTTCTATAAAGTCAGAGACAAGCTAATGGCTAAAACATGAGGCAGGGAATAAATAGGGGTGTATAGGTTATTGTGTGGGTTTTTGATGGTTGCAGGAAGAGTACAGAAAGGAGGGACTGACCAAGGTAAGTAACAGTGTTGAAAACCAAGAATCTGTAGGGTAGTGTCCAACAGGGTCGAGCCATTTTTCCCTGGAGCTCCCAGCCTTACTGGGGAAGAAAAGCTGAAGGTTGGCAGCACTTATTTGAAGATGTGAATTTCACACTGAGACATGACAGAAGGATGGAAACAATAGGGAATGAGAATATTAGTAAAGCTGTCCCACAGAAGAAGGAAATCAGAAGTGAGATAAAAGGATGAAAAACAATGAAGGGAAGATACACCAGAGACACTCCAATATACTGAAGGTCACAATGCAGGAACAGAGTGAGGATAACAAAGAGCTAGAAAGAATGCAAACAGGCTGGACGCCTGGGTGGCTCAGTTAGTTAACCATCTGCCTTCAACTCAGGTCATGATCTCAGGGTCCTAGGATGAGCTCCATGAAGGGCTGCCTGCTGAACAGGGAGTCTACTTCTCTCTCTCCCTCTTTCCCTCGCCCCTGATCATGTGCTCTTCTTTCTCTTTCAAATAAATAAATAAAATCATAAAAAAAAAGAAGAAAGAAAGCAGGCTGAACCACAATCTATAAGCCATGAATACACTGTAACTTTGGAATATAAATTATAGATTATTAAAATGAAATTGTGAAAACTGAAGTGATTCTTGATGGCAATCTGGAACAAATTACTTCGTTTTAATGAAGAGGAAATGTGAGGAAGGAGGCCAAATGGTATACTCAAAACTGGAAGCAAGTGAGTGGCAGTAAGTGGATCAATGATATTTCCCATGGCAGCGCCTGCATCTATTTTACATAATATACATTATGGTCTCAAAAAAGGACATAACTAAGACAGCATAGAGTGCACATAATATTTAAAAACTGACACTTTAAAAAATGTGTTCCTAACAATGACTGAATTTACAGTCTAATTATAAACTCAGACACAATTTGTATATCAGTGTGTATACGTAAGTGTGTGACTAAAGTATAGTTAAATGAGATGTTATCCAACAGAGGAGAATTCAGAATAACATAATAAATGTTAATACAAGTGCATTATTTTTTCTTTCATTCTCCAGAAAAGTTTCCTAAAATTATTAATTATTTATATATAAACATGTATTTATTCCCACAAGGCATTCTAGGGAAAAATTATTTACTCTGATGGACACTAGTCCATTCCAAAGCAATAATTACTAATAATGCTACCTCATACTTCTGAAACATAAATCCTTAGAGATACTTTGCTAGGTTTTAGAATGTGTGTTTGACCCAGGTAGAGAGTAGGCATATGAAAATGTAGGTAGAAGAGAAATAGCAAGACCTCTCAACAAATCTGTCCCTTTTAGATTGTGGTTTCTTGAAAAAGCTATTAAGTAAATTTAATCTGCCAAATTTAGCATATTCAAAGCCAAGAAAAATCAGTGTGAATTCATTTGGGGACATGTATTTTATTCTCTTTATATCAATATTCAAAGATGAATGCTTATATCTATATTCACATTCACATCCATATTTACATATACATATTGCCACATATATCCACATTCGTGTTCACATACATATCTAAGTATTAGAGAAATATGACCAGTGACAAGCAAAGGTGAGTAGGCCCTGTTATTTTGGGTGTGGTTATAAGTCAATTTTTCCTTCTTTCCATTAAAGAATTACAATGAATTGTACAATGAATTTAAGAATTACAATGAATGAGAAAAACAGAAACTATCTTTTAGAAAACCCCAGTAATAACTATTTTAGGCAAGATTTACCAATGGATGCTGAAATTACTGGGTAAAAGTACGTAAAAGAAACATGATATTTTCAATCTATCTCTCCTAATATATTTATTAGCTACAAAAAAGCAAAGTATTAACTTTACGGTGGTGAAACCTGACAGACACCACCTTAACCAACTGACTGAGTTTAACATCACCAGAAATAAGATGATGGGCCTGAATATAATGCACTGAGAAGGATGCTGCCCTCAGGCCCTTCAATCACAGCCACCAGAAGAGATACATTATGTGGGGATGTGAAGGTCTTGTATCTTCACAACTTCCCTATTCAAAAAACAGTTTCTCTCACCACTTTAAAGTCAGATGGAAACAAACACTTGGAAAGGGCAGGAATCCAGGCTCCTGCAAGGAGAAAGTCATGTTTAAAGAATATTCAGAGGGGTGCCTCAGTGGTTCAATGGTTGAGCGTCTGCCATTGGTTCAGGTCGTGATCCTGGGGTTCTGGGATCGAGTCCCTCTGTCTATGTCTCTGCCTGTCTCTCTGTGTCTGTCATGAATAAATAAATCAAATCAAAATCAAATCAAATCAAATCAAATGTTCAGAAGTGCTGCAAAGGGAGGGATCCAGGCACCAAAAATCCACCATGCCTATCACAACATGACTTTGCCACATTATAAGCCACTGCAAATTTTTCTAGCACATCTACCTTTTAAGAGAATCATAGCATAGCATGTGTCACAGCTCGACTAACTTAATATAATAAAGCATTACACTGAAAGGTTTGCAAAAAGCCAGGGAAAAGCACAGTACCAGTTATTACTGAAACAAAAATCCTGTTTGTGAACTAGAAAGAATATTTAGTCTTTCTTGTTGTTATTTGACTCCTGTTGAGAGAGAGAGAATTTAAGTCTGGATAAGCTGACAGCTATAGAGCTGAGATAATTCTATCATTTTGGAGGCTATAAATGATTTTTTGCTGTCAATCTCAGGTAAATAACAAATACTTCTAAAATATGTCACATCTTTTGGACAGCACAACTAAGATAAAGCAAAGTCCAAACTTGCCAGAGAAAATTCTATCAGAATGTATAAAAATTAAGAGATCACTAAAAACTTTCAAACTTTCCTGTCAATAGCTATGGAACTGGAGAGAAAGGTCCACAGTAATAAGACACTGAAGATTCCCTTGACCATACCTTGAAGAAAAAGTCCATTGCCTATGGCTTCCTAGTAAATAAAATGAGGCATAATAGAGATTAGAGATGAGAGGTTAGATTAGAGAGAGTTACCTACTTGAAGCTATTATAAGATTGTTATATCAAGAATTAATGACATCCTGCTTCAGGGCGATAGAAGAACTGAGTTTGTGATTACATAGTTAAACCCTGGGCAGCTAGACTGCTAAATGAACATCTGTAAATGGTAAAGCTGCATTTTTACTAATTTACACTGGCCATCTCAGGCAAATTGATAACTTGGCAGTTAGTCACATGTTGGGCCTACGATGAAAAGTATTAAACCTCAGATAGCAAAAATCACAGAAACTCAAGTCATTCCGTGAAGGCAGCATTTTATACCAAAAGAGACTAAAAAAACCTTTAAAGGTAGAAAAGAGCAATCCCTCCCTATATAAAGACCTACTCCTTTCCCCGCACATAAAGCCCACCACTATTGCCACAAAGAGTCCACTTAAAGCCATCATGGGAAGCCAAAAGCAACTCTCCATCATATATATAGAACTGAACGTTACACCTTATTTCTGGCCAAGTTACTGGCTCACCTGACAGCTTTCTTGGCCCTGACTTTGTCCCAAGAATAATGTCCCATATTTGCACTTCTTCTACTCTCCCAACCAAGGACTGCTCTCTGGCTATTTTTGTTTCTCCAGACTTCCTTCAAGAATTAAATGAGCCCTCCACTAACTTCTGATCATGGTAATCAGTTGCTAGGTCCCACCTAGAAAGCCATACCTAGGTTTTCTTGGGACAGACCGTAGCTTGAACCTTGATATTTCTGCTATACATGTTGGTAAATATATAAGCAAAAGGCAATCAAACTCCCTTATTTTTTTTAAGATTTTATTTATTTATTTGAGAGAGAGAGAGAAAGCATGAGCAGGGGGAGGGGCAGAGGGAGAAGCAGGCTCCTTGCTAAGCATGGAGCCCAATGTGGGGTTCAATCCTAGGACCCTGAGATCATGACCTGAGCCAGACACAGACACTTAACCAACTTAGCCACCCAGGCACCCTTCAAACTCCCTTATTACAAAGTGTTAAGGACAAGTGATTTTTTTTTAACCAATTAACAATGATATAACAAGTTTCTGTAAGTCAGTTATCACACTTTAAAAAACAAAAATTGACATCCTCTATTTGACGATCTATGTAATAACTGGGCATATTCTTCAATCATTCCTCTTTTAATTCATGTTTTTAGATAAATTGAGAGGCTATAAAGAGCCACAAGCTCTGACCAAAGGGGTAAGATTTATACATATTAATATAAGCCTTTGACATTTAATAGGATAAGACTTATTTCGTGAACATAATATAGTAATAAGCTAAAATCGCTTTATCATTATTTCTTCCAAAAGTAAATCTAGCCAAAATTAGGGTCTTCTTGAATCCCAACCAGAGAATTTCTACTAATGGAAAAATTGTAAGATCCTTTGCAATGGGAAAATGTCTCTTCAATAAATGGTATTGGGAAAACTGGAAAACTACATGCAAAAGAATGAAACTGGACTACTTTCTTATACCGTACACAAAAATAAACTCAAAATGGATTAAGACCTAAATATGAAACCTGAAACAATAAAAATCCTAGAAGAGAGCACAGGCAGTAACTTCTGTGACATCGGCTGTAGCAACTTTTTTCTAGATAGGTCCCCTGCCACAAGGGAAATAAAAGCAAAAATAAATATTGGGACTACATTAAAATGAAAAGCTTCTACACAGTGAAGGAAATAATCAACAAAACTAAAAGGCAACCTATAGAATAGAAGAAGATATCTGCAAATGACTTATCTGATAGAGAGACAAAGGAAAACTATAAGAGACTCTTAGCCTAGGAAACAAACCGAGGGATGCTAGAGGGGAGATGGGTGGGGGGATGGGGTTACTAGGTAATAGGCATTAAGAAGGGCACATGATGTAATGAGCACTGCGTGTTAAATGCAACTGATGAATCACTGAACTCTATCCCTGAAACTAAAAATACATGATATGTTAACTAAACTGAATTTAAATAAAGAATTTTTAAAAGTTTAGAAACATGAAAAAATCATGGAGGCAATAGGTATGTTTACTATTTAGGATGACACAAAGCAATGAGGTTCAAAAAAGAAGAATGAGCAAGATACCATTATATGTGTGTAGCTGACCTGGGTAAAAGAGACCTTGCCGAAAGACTGGAATCCAGTAGTAAGGGCAAGGGACAGGGTGGGGTGGGGGCAGTGCCCACAGCTCCTCTACTCTATATATCAGTCTTCCTAGGAACCTTGTGTAAAACGCAAGGTCAATCCTCATTTCCAATCTCACACACACTCACAATCTCTCCCGTAATTATAGTGAGGATGCTGGAAATGGGTTACTGGCAATAGTTATAAATGTTTCTACTTTAATATTGGTTAGGAATTTCAATTACAATCAAGTAAATGAACTTACTTCGAGAAAGATTCTCAAGGGCTTTTCCCAGCTTCTTGCTCTCTTGAAGGATGTGGTTCAATTCATCAAAATCACGGCTTTCTGGTTTAATTCGCCAGTTCCACTTAGGATGATCTACTGACCTTGGCACTATGTTTTAAAAAAAATGATTACTTCATAAGCATGCTACATAATGATAAAAAATTTAGTACTCATCATTATGTGAGAGACTGCATCAGGATCAATGTACAGAATAAAAATTTTTGTCTTGGAAATAGTATTCTTATGAGTAAACAGAAGGAAGTTACAAACTGGGTTTTAAGAAATGTTTTAACTGAACTAGTAAAGGGAAGTGTGTTTATAGAAAAAAGAAAACTCAGGTACTGATTTAAAACTAATAATTTCTATAACTTAGAAAAAAACACAAAAGTAAACTATATTTTATATCACATATTAACAGCTTAAAAATAATTACTAACTCCTTCAGCAGCAATTAGTAAATATTTTTAAGACATTTTGCTGTCTTCTGATAAACCAGAAGACTGAACACATCTATGCTCAACTTCCCTTAAATGCTTACTAAAACTGTATTAAAGAAATTTTTTTTTTGGTCAAATAATTAGTTGAACAAGAAGAGAAGATGTTATAAGGCAATAAACAGCAAATCTTTTTTGGAAGATGCAGTATAAATTGAGGAGTGGTGGCTGCATTTAGTAAAGTAGAGAATGCTGAAGTCTGGTCCCTGAGGAGAGAGATGCTCAAAAAGGTGGACATTTCATAACATTTCAACATTCAAGCAATCAATCAAGGAGGACAAATGTCAAAGTAATAAGGATATAAAAATTTGTTTTTCAGATTGGAAGGATCCATTAAATGTCCAGAACAATTCAAGGCATATTATCATAGAATTTTACAACAGTGGCAATAAAGAAAAGATCTTACAAGCTTCCAGAGACAAACACAGCAATCAAGTTCTCATCAGACTTCTCAATAGCTACACTTGCCCCTAAAGACACAAGAGAAATTCCTTCAAAACTCCAACTGAAAATTACTTCTAACTTAGAATTTTATACCCAATTGAGGAACCAATCAAGTTTCTTGTAAGGATTCAAACATTTATCTTGTAATTATTCTTTTTCAGAAAGCTTATAGTGCAGAGACTCCACCAAAAGGAATAAATAAACCCAAAAGTGGAAAGACTTGGGATTCGGGAACAGGTGGTCCTCCACAAGAAGGAGGAAAAGAGAATCCCCAGAATGGTAGTGAAGGATGGTCTCAGAAGGCTGTTGAGAAAAAGGCTAGAAACCAAGAATCCAAGATTAGAGCAAGAAGACAAAGGGCTGCAGAAGAGAGGTCTCTAATTTTTCGTAGTGAAATAAAATATAAATAAAATAAGATCAAAGTTAGAATTATTTGATGTATTTGAGCATACTGAGTATTGAATGCTTGAAGGCAACATTTGGTGAAACATTAGTGAGGGGTACACAGAAAACAAAGCAAAGAGAAAAATAAGACAACCATTAGTTCTAGAAACAAATTAATATTTGGATACCAACAGATCTATTGTGAAAAATGCTAATGAATATAGTCATAATATTGATGTAGAGTATATATTCAACATTTCAAATACTTGCATGATTGCACTGTGGGGATGAGATGGGACTGAGGTATGAAGCCACAAAGTCTTAGAAGGAGGTCAAGAGATGATGCTTCAAATTTAAAAAGTAAAAGGGAACTGTGTAAGTTACTTGTATGTTTGGATATGTAAACTTGTGTACCAAAAAGAACATCTAAAAGAGTTAAAAGTGGCTCCAAAGCCTATACTACTACTTTACTTTCCAAAGCATACTTTTTGTTGTTTTTATTAAAATAATTTTTAAAGATATTATATGATAATGCTATATAGCAAAGGCAATCTCAGACTAGTGAAATATTTTTTCTGCCATCTTCAAAAAAAGTAATCGGAAATATTTACTATAATAAAAATATACTGAACCTCTGACCCAGAAATCTTATGTCTGGTAAATTGTCACAAAGAAATGAGAACACCTATACTTATGTAGGTATGTACAAGGTTGTTTATTTTATCAGATATAGCAAGATATTTCAATTAGTAGTTTGTGGCGGCAAAACTCTATAAATAATCTAACTGTCCTTCCACAGGGGAATAAATAAATTATGGCACATTCACAGCATGCTACAGTATGCACAAAGTATAAGATTAGCATGAATATACATCCACAGTACATTCTAAAATAAATAAAAACAAATTGCTCAAGAATGTATATAGTTGAAACCAGTTTTATAAAATAGCAAAACAACTCACACATATTTTATATGCTAGTTTTAGAAAGAAAAGGATGTAAAAGGATGCCAACTCTTTCAAAGGATGTGAAAATATATAAACGATTTCTGAGGAAGTAGAATTTGAGGGCCTGAAAGAAGGGAGAAATATTAAGAATTTAAATTTTATTAACTTTTTTTGAATATAAATCTCCTTTACTTCTCCTCTAAAAGATTTAATTTGGAGATCCCTGGGTGGCTCAGTTTAGCACCTGCCTTCGGCCCAGGGCATGGTCTTGGAGTCCTGGGATCGATTCCTGCATCAGGCTCCCTGCTTGGAGCCTGCTTCTCCCTCTGCCTGTGTCTCTGCCTTTCTCTTTCTCTCTGTGTGTGTCGCTCATGAATAAATAAATAAAATCTTTAAATTAATTAATTAATTAATTAATTAATTAATTAATTAAAACTAGAAGATTTCATTTGCTTTTACATACTTTATTAAATGTAGGGCTACTTTGCTTTGAATGTGATACAATGCTGCAACTGAACATGACAGGCAAGGAACCTGCTCTAGGCAGTTTACATTTTTACAAGAATATTATACTCAAAAAAAGTCTAAATCAATTAAACATTCTTGAGAATATGAGTGAGTAGATCTACTTAAAGCTCAATGTTACTGCTGAAATGAACATGACATTCATTAGGATTAATAGCCAGAAAGATCAGATAAAAAGTTTGACTTTAATTCTTACCTTTTCCTCATTTTGTTAGTAACACATACTTACATACATTAAGTAACATTTGAATGACAAAATTCCTTACATGATTTGGATTCTGGTGATGGTGGAGAAATGTTAGACACAGCAAGGTCACTTTTTGATTTTTTAGGCTTCTTTGCATTTAATTGCCAAGGTTTATCATAGCTTCTGAAATCCCTTCTTGTTCCTTTATGTTCTGTTAAGACAAACAAAAAATATATATACAGATATATTCAACAATAAGTGATTTCAAGATTGACCAAAATCTAAATCTGTGAAGTCATTAGATATCCCTGGCAAAAGCTATAGGTCACCTCACACCAAAAATAATGCAAATATTCAAAAGTATTCCTTGCTTAATTTCCCCTGTAAATTTTAGTTTTGAATTTGACATGATTCAATTTGTATATTAATACGATTAAGATCGTGTTAAATTGTAAAAGGCTTCCAGAAAGACTCTTTAAGGCATGGGATTACCATTACTTAAAATAACATTCTTTAAATGGGTAGTATTAGTAAAGCCCTGTATTCTAATGAAAACATTGGGGCACCTGAATGGCTCATCTGGCTCTTGGTTTCAGCCAGGTCCCTACCCTATGGGTGGTGGGATTGAGCCAGTGCTGGGCTCTGCGCTCAGTGGGGAATCTGCTTAAAGATTTTCTTTCTCTGCCCCTCCCCCCTCTCTAAGGTAAATAGATAAATATTTTAAAAAATAATAAATCAACAAATAAAAATAAACACATAAACTTTACTCATCTTATTTTATCTTATCTATTATTCACTGACATGTTAAACCACTGACAGTCACCTACATCTCTGCCCTAGCATCACTCATTTTTTTCCACTTCTCTACTCAAGAAAGGGTAATTCAACCAACTTTGTTAAAAGTTATAGCTCACCTTCAAAGGTGGTCAAAGTCATACCAATTCCCAAATTAAATGAGCTTTCCAAGAGGTCACCCCTCCTGACATCTTTGACAAGCATTTCATATTTTTAGACAGGCCTATCTGTGGGATATTTTCCTCTCTGACCCTCAGGCCCTACATTCTCCTCATCTCCATATCCCCTATTTGACTCTTCCTCCTCTGTCTCATTCACTGCTTCCTCATCTTTCTCTTTCCTCCATGTGACATTCCTGAGAGTTTAGAGCTTCCTTCTGCCTTCTTGTTTAGTTATAAGTGTGGGCAGCCTGGGTGGCTCAGTGGGTTAGTGCCGCCTTCAGCCCAGGGCCTGATCCCGGAGACCTGGGATCGAGTCCTGCATCAGGCTTCCTGCATGGAGCCTGTTTTTCCCTCTGCCTGTGTCTCTGCCTCTCTCTCTCTCTCTTTCTCTCTCTCTGTGTCTCTCATGAATAAATAAATAAAATCTTTAAAAAAATAAATAAAATAAAGTTATAAGTTGTCAGATTATCCTATCTTTATGAATGCCTCATCAATCTTTCTCTAGCCACCCACTTGTAAATACCAAATAGACATCATTAAACATTATATGGATTCCTCATATTTATATTTGAAGGTTGTACTAAACCAGCTGTTACCTAATTTTACTACCTAATTTTACTACATGCCATTTATGCCAAAAGAGCCATAAATACTCTAAAACTCTAGAACAGAAATGTCAGTCTGGTCTGCCAGAATGCAGGACATGTTTCTACAGATAGGAATAAGACATAAGATTAAGACGTAAAATAGGCAAACCAGAAAAGGACTGGAAGATTTCTAGGCATTCATGATACTTGCCCCTACATCAGAGTTCTCCATTCCTGTTGTTCTATGAGAATCTGTCTTTCTATATCCATCCCAGGACCATAATATCTTGCAGTGCTACATGGCTAAAGGAAAGGAATCCTGGTCATAAAACAGAGCATTTCACGATACAAAGAAAAGGGCTAAAAAGAACAAGGGAATAGTATGTGGCTTTTTTACTTTTCCACTACAGGCATGAAGGAAAATCCACATTAATTTAAATAATCTAGCAATGATACTGTTCTTATTTAGTTGGTTGAAAACAGGATGAGACAAAGTTACTCATGAGTATAGCAGAGACCCATAGGATTGAACTGATAATGGAATTTTAGTGGTAATCATGATTTCATCTGTCTCTCTAAAATTTTTGAAAGGGATCCAAATTGTTCCAAGCTATATGTTGAGGGGACAAAGAAGAATCCATCTATCCTATTAATTGGCAAACCGAAAACTAGATGGAATCCCCTTCATCATTTAAATTTGAATAAATGGAAAAAATATCATTCTACAAAAATTTCCGTATGAAAAGCAAGAATGTATCATTCAAGATACAAAGAAAAATCATAGTTTTAGAAAAGATTTACTCTGGAAAACCTTTAAATTTTAGGATGTGGCTAATTGCCTTCTTAATAAGAATAAACAAAATGGATTCTATGAAACAAGAAATGTGAGAGGAGGTAGATTAATCAACCAATCTACAATAAAATAGAACAGCAGACAGAAATGAATAAAGAAGATAAGGAAATACTGACAATAAACCAAAATGCGATACCAGCATTTAAATTTGTTTTCAAAACCACAGAGAGAAAAGTGATACTGCAGAAAACTGAATTAGTGACACAGCATGCTTGACAAATTAGGCAGTAAAGAAAGGCAAATATAATGTGAAATTAAATGGGAGGAAGGAAGAATAGCAAAGCAAACTCAATTTACAGGTGGTTGATTTTCCTGAAGAAGAAATAGAAAACAAATATAATAGAAGAGATAATTAAGTACACAAGAGAAAAATAGTTTTAGGCTGAAGATCTGGATTTGCCATTTGAGAAGATTCACTGAATATAAGAAAAAAATTTAAAGGAAAAAGATAATCGTCAAGATATTTTCCCAGTAGAACTTATCAACATCAGAAATAAAGAAAAAAAAAAAACCCACATTCTTCTCAAGTGCACATGGAACTTTTTCCAGAATAGACCACATACTGGGTCACAAATCGGGTCTGAACCGATACCAAAAGATTGGGATCGTCCCCTGCATATTCTCAGACCATAAGGCCTTGAAATTAGAACTCAATCACAAGAAGAAGTTTGGAAGGACCTCAAACACGTGGAGGTTAAGGACCATCCTGCTAAAAGATAAAAGGGTCAACCAGGAAATTAAGGAAGAATTAAAAAGATTCATGGAAACTAATGAGAATGAAGATACAACTGTTCAAAATCTTTGGGATGCAGCAAAAGCAGTCCTGAGGGGGAAATACATCGGAATACAACAAGCATCCATTCAAAAACTGGAAAGAACTCAAATACAAAAGCTAACCTTACACATAAAGGAGCTAGAGAAGAAGCAGCAAATCGACCCGATGCCCCGCAGAAGAAGAGAATTAAAATTTGATCAGAACTCAACGAAATTGAGACCAGAAGAACTGTGGAACAGATCAATAGAACCAGGAGTTGGTTCTTTGAAAGAATTAATAAGATAGAAAAACCATTAGCCAACCTTATTAAAAAGAAGAGAGAGAAGACTCAAATTAATAAAATCATGAATGAGAAAGGAGAGATCACTACCAACACCAAGGAAATACAAATGATTTTAAAAACATATTATGAACAGCTCTACGCCAATAAATTAGGCAATCTAGAAGAAATGGACGCATTCCTGGAAAGCCACAAACTACCAAAACTGGAGCAGGAAGAAATAGAAAACCTGAACAGGCCAATAACCAGGGAGGAAATTGAAGAAGTCATCAAAAACCTCCCAAGACACAAGAGTCCAGGGCCAGATGGCTTCCCAGGGGAATTCTATCAAACGTTTAAAGAAGAAATCATACCTATTCTACTAAAGCTGTTTGGAAAGATAGAAAGAGATGGAGTACTTCCAAATTCATTCTATGAGGCCAGCATCACCTTAATTCCAAAACCAGACAAAGACCCCACCAAAAAGGAGAATTACAGACCAATATCCCTGATTAACATGGATGCAAAAATTCTCAACAAGATACTAGCCAATAGGATCCAACAACACATTAAGAAAATTATTCACCATGACCAAGTAGGATTTATCCCCGGGACACAAGGCTGGTTCAACACTCGTAAAACAATCAATGTGATTCATCATATCAGGAAGAGAAAACCCAAGAACCATATGATCCTCTCATTAGATGCAGAGAAAGCATTTGACAAAATACAGTATCCATTCCTGATCAAAACTCTTCAGAGTGTAGGGATAGAGGGAACTTCCTCGACATCTTAAAAGCCATCTACGAAAAGCCCACAGCAAATATCATTCTCAATGGGGAAGCACTGGGAGCCTTTCCCCTAAGATCAGGAACAAGACAGGGATGTCCACTCTCACCACTGCTATTCAACATAGTATTGGAAGTCCTAGCCTCAGCAATCAGACAACAAAAAGACATTAAAGGCATTCAAATTGGCAAAGAAGAAGTCAAACTCTCCCTCTTCACCAATGACATGATACTCTACATAGAAAACCCAAAAGCCTCCACCCCAAGATTGCTAGAACTCATACAGCAATTTGCGTGGCAGGATACAAAATCAATGCCCAGAAATCAATGGCATTCCTATACACTAACAAGAGACTGAAGAAAGAGAAATTAAGGAGTCAATCCCATTTACAATTGCACCCAAAAGCATAAGATACCTAGGAATAAACCTAACCAAAGAGGTAAAGGATCTATACCCTAAAAACTATAGAACACTTCTGAAAGAAATTGAGGAAGACACAAAGAGATGGAAAAATATTCCATGCTCATGGATTGGCAGAATTAATATTGTGAAAATGTCAATGTTACCCAGGGCAATTTACACGTTCAATGCAATCCCTATCAAAATACCATGGACTTTCTTCAGAGACTTAGAACAAATTATTTTAAGATTTGTGTGGAATCAGAAAAGACCCCAAATAGCCAGGGGAATTTTAAAAAAGAAAACCATATCTGGGGGCATCACAATGCCAGATTTCAGGTTGTACTACAAAGCTGTGGTCATCAAGACAGTGTGGTAGTGGCACAAAAACAGACACATAGATCAATGGAACAGAATAGAGAACCCAGAAGTAGACCCTGAACTTTATGGTCAACTAATATTCGATAAAGGAGGAAGGACGATCCACTGGAAGAAAGACAGTCTCTTCAATAAATGGTGCTGGGAAAATTGGGCATCCACATGCAGAAGAATGAAACTAGACCACTCTCTTGCACCATACACAAAGATAAACTCAAAATGGATGAAAGATCTAAACGTGAGACAAGATTCCATCAAAATCCTAGAGGAGAACACAGGCAACACCCTTTTTGAACTTAGCCACAGTAACTTCTTGCAAGATACATCCACGAAAGCAAAAGAAACAAAAGCAAAAATGAACTATTGGGACTTCATCAAGATAAGAAGCTTTTGCACAGCAAAGGATACAGTCAACAAAACTCAAAGACAACCTACAGAATGGGAGAAGATATTTGCAAATAACATATCAGATAAAGGGCTAGTTTCCAAAATCTATAAAGAACTTATTAAACTCAACAGCAAAGAAACAAACAATCCAATCATGAAATGGGCAAAAGACATGAAGAGAAATCTCACAGAGGAAGACATAGACATGGCCAACATGCACATGAGAAAATGCTCTGCATCACTTGCCATCAGGGAAATACAAATCAAAACCACAATGAGATACCACTCACACCAGTGAGAATGGGGAAAATTAACAAGGCAGGAAACAACAAATGTTGGAGAGGATGCGGAGAAAAGGGAACTCTCTTACACTGTTGGTGGGAATGTGAACTGGTGCAGCCACTCTGGAAAACTGTGTGGAGGTTCCTCAAAGAATTAAAAATAGACCTGCCCTACGACCCAGCAATTGCACTGTTAGGGATTTACCCCAAAGATTCAGATACAATGAAATGCCGGGACACCTGCACCCTGATGTTTCTAGCAGCCATGTCCACAATAGCCAAACTGTGGAAGGAGCCTCGGTGCCCATCGAAAGATGAATGGATAAAGAAGATGTGGTTTATGTATACAATGGAATATTCCTCAGCCATTAGAAACGACAAATACCCACCATTTGCTTCAACGTGGATGGAACTGGAGGGTATTATGCTGAGTGAAGTAAGTCAATCGGAGAAGGACAAACAGTGTATGTTCTCATTCATTTGGGGAATATGAATAATAGTGAAAGGGAATAGAAGGGAAGGGAGAAGAAATGTGTCGGAAATATCAGAAAGGGAGACAGAACATAAAGACTCCTAACTCTGGGAAATGAACTAGGGGTGGTGGAAGGGGAGGAGGGTGGGGGGTGGGGGTGAATGGGTGACAGGCACTGAGGGGGACACTTGACGGGATGAGCACTGGGTGTTATTCTGTATGTTGGTAAATTGAACACCAATAAAAATTAATTTATAAAAAAAAACCCACAAGTATTTAAGAAAAATAATTAGAATATCTATAAAGAAATAAAAATAAGGCAGGTTTCAGATTCCTCTTAAATTATATTAAATGACAGACTTTTAGATGATGTTGTATCCTGAGTTCCTAGATATATTTAAAGGCAATAAGAGGACAACTTAAGATATTTTCAGAAGATATTATACCAATATACTTTGAATATTAATTTCTAGCTAGTCAGAGCATGCACAGAAGAAATAATTCAAAATTGCAGTCAAGCTATAAACTGGTATTATTTACTGTCACCCATATTATGACTTCTTTACTTATATACATATCCAAAAATTATCCAATGCTTTCCTTCTCTCTCCTGTCATACTCTCTCTCAATTTTTTCTTCCTCACCTTCTAGGACATACAATCCATTGTACACAAACACTTCTCTATCCTCAATACCCATTCTTTCATGTTTTAAGAGACACCTCACTCTTTCCTCTGCAGCTTCCTGGAATGGGGGGTTCATTCCCTCATGTGGTATCAGCCACAGGATGGATCTTCTTAGCCCAATACTGTTAAGCTGGAAGTCCCTCCTCTCTTGTAGTAAATGCTGCCTGTCTACACTACTCATTTATCTTCAAGGTTGCCATCATTCTCCTCCTGATTACTCCACAGCTCAACCCAAGATGTTGGCACAGTCTCCCTTGACTTTTCAACAACTCGAATGCAATTCTGGTTTCATTTTCTTAATACTCAGAAAAATCATGCATTAAATCTCATACCTCTTTGTCCTCCCTAACTCTGAAGAGCTTCACCTCCCTGATAATTAAGGTATCCCAAAACTAAGGTTCCCATCAGGACCTTCTCATCATCTATCTGGACTCACTCCACCTCAGAAATCTTGATCTCAAAAAAAAAAAAAAAAAAAAAAAAAAAAAAGAAATCTTGATCTCAAATATTACAATCTCCCATCCTTCTACTTCTCTCATATTTTTACTACATCTACCCCTGCACTAGCCTTCTAAAGGTCTTTATCTTCAGTTCTCTGATTGCGTTTTTGTCTAATTCTTTTTTTTTATTTAAGGATTTTATTTATTTATTCATTAGAGACTCAGAGAGAGAAGCAAAGACTTAGAGGGAGGAGAACTCCCTGCAAGGAGCCCAATGTGGGACTTGATCCCAGGACCCCAGGATCACGACCTCAGCCAAAGGCAGATCGCTCAACCACTGAGCCACCCAAGTGTCTCCGTCTAATTCTTTTTCTATCCTTGCTCAAGATCTTCTCATACTGGACCATGTGCTTTGATCACTTGCATAAATTGCTCACAAATGTTGTCAACTGCTTTGTAAAACCATTCTTCTGCCCTCCACCTTTGCTCTGTCACAACTACAATTCTCACTCAGTCCCTCAACTGTTTGCTCTGCTCCCTTCCCACTGCTTCTGGGCACCACTGCAGAAAATCACAACTGCACTGATGATTTCATTCATGTCTTCAACTTCAGAGAAGCCCCAGAACTGCCTCACAGTCTTTTTTTTTTTCCTTTTGCCAACTATTTCCTCCTTTTCCTTGGTGACTTTTCACAACTGGCATCACTCCAATCTCTCCTATTCAATTCCCAACCCTCTTGTCCTCAGCAACAACCTTACTTCTTACTTACTTATTAATAAAAAGACAAAATTTTAGGTATCAGATATAACCTCACACTTGCTTTCCCCCAGTCCATCTTCCACTTTACCAGCAAATTTGACCACAACTTCTTCTATTCTTTCACTCTCATAACTTTAACAATTATACCCATAATGCTGAATGCCACTCTGTGATTCTTGCCTTGACCCATCGCCAGAGTTTTAGACTCATATCTAACTGCCTCCTGGAATTATCTATGAAGATGCCTCACAAGAAACTCAAAGTCATCAATAGGAAGTGGACTCATTATTGTCCTTCACAAATTTACTCCTATGTTGCCATCTTGTTTTGTTAAAATAAGCATTTATGCCATTGCCTAAGTCAGTAAATTGGGAGTTATAATAATCTCCTCACCTCCTTCACCCTCTCCAAGCAGTAAGTCATCAGTACTTGTGTTAGTCAGAATTCTAAGATGGTCCCCATTATCTCTGCCCCTGACATTATGCCTTATATAATTCTTTCCCCTTGAGTGTAGTAGATAGAATCTTTAACTTGCTTCAAACCAAAAGAATATGGTAAAAGTGATGGGATATCAATGCTATGATTATGTTATGTTAAATACATTAAGTAGACTTGACTGAGTGAAATTCCCTTGGTGATTTTAAAAAAGTAAGCTGCCATAATATGAAAGAGCAACATGGCAAGGAACTGTGGATTGTATTTAGGAGTTGACAGCAACTCCGGGCTAAAATCCAGCATGAAAACAGGATCCTGAGTCACAGAGCTACAATAAAATTAATGCTGCCAACAACCTGAATGAGTTTGGAAGCAGGTTCTTTTTTTTATTCCAGACTCCAGATGAGAATGCAACCCAGCCAATATCTTGATTTCCAGCCTTGTGAAATTACACGAAGGATGTAGTTCTGGTTAAGTACAGACTTCTGACCCATGGAAGTATAGGATACTAAATGTGTGATGATTAAAACTGCAGAGTTTAACACACTACTATCTCCCCAGATACTATAATTTATAAATATGGACTCATAAAAGCTTCATTGGGCTCATAGATTTCATATGGTCTGCCTTTACATGATGGATGCCATCTCTGCACCTACAAAGCAGTGTTCATGCCTATATACCCATGTTACTTAGAATCTAAACCCAAGAATGTGAAGCCAGGAAAATGCAAGAGTTTTCTCTTTTATATGCCAAAAGTTTGTATTCTAGTTTCCTGTATAATACAGAAATCTTCTCAATGGATAACTGACACCAGAGAGCTCTACATTCTTCAGAGGATACCCTTCTCCCTACTCACTTTAGTATGGCTTTGAAACATGGTCTCAAGAAGGTACCAACATGAAACTATAGCCAAAAGAGAGAGACCAAGATCTTTTCAGGGGATCTTATAAGCCATGAAGAGGATGGGAGAAGTGAAAACGTCATTCCAGGAACATATCTGGAGTCCTGTCAGTCAGATTCCCATGAGAATTAGGCTAGGAGTTGGCTAATGACATAACAGGCATAGGAGATTTGGTTTTTTAAGTAAATGCTAAACCAAAACACCTAAAAAAAAGTCTACTCAATTATCTTAACCAGTGCTTACTAGGGAGATGAGGCTACTGCAGACTTGGTAAGATTGGTTTCTCCAATGTCCAGGGTAAATTAATCTTCCTAAAGTCAAACTTACTACATAAGATAAAAATAGGCACCACAGGAAATAGAGAATAATCATGAGTTTGGGCAAAGTGAAAGGTAACCATTAAAATCTTTGTTTATCTTTCTACAGGTAAGCTAGAAGTATTTAATTCAAATTCTTCATGAAAAGAAAAGAAATAAGCTTAGAATAATTAGTTTGAATTCATACTGAATGAAGTCTTTTTGTGCAACTCTGAATCCTCTATCAAAATTGAATACACACAGATTCTTATGTTTTGAAGCATAATATATAGCACAATTTATAACAATATATTCAAATTCAAGAATATTTTATGACAAGTTAATTTTTTCCTCTTTTTTGAAGTATAATTAACAAAGAATGTTATGTTAGTTTCAGGTGCACAACATAATGATTCAATTCTATATATTACTCAGTGGTCTTCAAGCTAAGCATACTCTTGATCTCTTTTTTTCTATTTCACCCCAACCACCCCTCCACAACCTTCCTTCTGGCAACCACCAGTATGTTCTCTGTATTTAAGTCTTTTTTTGTCTCTTTTCTCTTTATTTGTTCATTAGTTTTTTCTCTTAAATTCCACACGAGTGAAATTTTAGCATATGAGTGAATCGCATTTTCAAATGAATATGTGAAACCCTTGGTAACCATCTGCATTTATCTTATAATCAGAAAGATTTTGTACATTTTTACATTAAATGTATCAAAATCAATGGTTAAATAAATTTTTTCACTTACCTGATGTTTCACTTTCTGCCCAGAGAGCTGCAGATCCAGATAAAGTTCTCTGAAGTTGTCCACGGTTTCCTTGTTTAGACTGAAGATGGTCAATGAGAAATGGAATTGGCTGGTCAGGTGTTTCAGTTATTAATTTGGTCATTAATTCCTGAAGGTAGAATAAAACATAATTTTATATCTAATAATAATAGTGAACACTTAACAAAGCACTTAACTATTGCCGGGCACTCTCTAACTGCTTTACATATAGCAAATGATTCAATCCTAATAATAATCTTGAAAAGCAGGTACAAATTATTGTTCTCCTCATGAGGAAAATGAAGTGCAGCTATGTTACATTATATAGCTATGTTTTAGTCTAACACAGGCAAAGCCAAGATATATTATTTATTTTTGTTATTCTACTTGAACTTTGATCTAAATTCTTTTAAAAACTATAGCACAAGAATTTTAAACTTCAGATTACTATTTTGAGAAATGCCTTTACAAACTAAACTTTCAGTAAACCCCACCATATACCTTACATACCAATGTTATTTTTCCTTCTTAATCACATACAAATACAAAATGAAGAAAATTCTATTGGAATGAAAGAAACAAGTAATAAGCCACAGACTCACAGAAACCAAAGTGTCTTAAACTAGTCTCCCAACAATACAGGATTTACTTTTTCCAAAAGCCCTGATGGGTATTCATTCTTTTTTTTTTTTTTATGAGTTAAGCCATGAAGATTTCTCTACCTGCTGAAGCAGCCTGTTCCATTTTCGGATAGCTATAATGATGCCTTATATTAGGCAAAAAAGCTGCCTAAGAGTAACATCTATACATTGTTTTTTTTCCAGTCAGGAACAGCAAAAAGCAAGCTCCAATTTGTGGTCAGTTAGAATCCCCAGATTATTCTCATATGAACAGCTGCCAAGCCATGTGGATATCACTTCATGCTGTGTACCTAGGTTTGTGAACTTGTATGCACCACTGTCCAGTCATATCAAGCACATTTTACCTTGCTGGATTTAGCCCAAAACTCTAGTCTGTCAATTATCATCTTAAGCTTAGATTCTGTGCAAGGCAATAATCTTATGAGTGGGCCAGAAAATCAAGTATTAAGAGTGCTAACAGAAGGGATACTTATAATTCTCCTCATCCCATTGTCTTTTTGTGTTGGTGGCCTATTTCTTCTGCCTTGAATGCTCTTTTCTCAGATGTTCAGATGGCTGGCTTGTCATCATTTATCTCTAATGCTATCTTCTTAAAAGAGGCTTACCCTGATGAATATTCCTAAGTCTTTGTCACTTCATTATCTTATTTTCTTCATAGTTAAAGAATCATCTTTAACCAGAATCATCTCACTTAATACTTGCTCATCTTTCTATGCCTGCCTCTGCTCATCCTCCTCCACCATATCACTAAGAACATGGGCTGGCCTGGTTTGACCTCTACTCTCTCCCTAGGCCTGGAACTCTTTATAGCTCATAGATGGTACGGAAAGGATGAATGGATTAACTAATTCATTCTTGGTTTACTGACCACAGGTAAATATTAGTAATTAAAGTCCCCTATTGTCCTAATAAACAACAATTAAAGCATTCATAGATTTCTTAGCCCAGCAAAATATACTCTTCAAACTTCCTATATAAGAAATTGCTGTCATGATATCTCAGGAAACACGCGGATTTATCTGAGAAGAGGCTAAATGGACTTTGTAGATGGCAGGATTACAAGGTAACCTCAAAGACACTGATAAAGTAAATCAAGGTATCTCAAATCCGCAGATTGAACATAGGGTTGGAGCTAAAACAAGCAAAGGATTTCTACCACAAAAACACTGTGTAGCAAAATTTATCAGACAAATGTGTTTTTTTTAAGTATATTCTGAAAAAGAAGTAAACAAACAACCAGCTGGCACAGGTCTTCTTTATTTCTGTTATTCAAGATCTCAACTACTAGTTATAACTAAAGAAGTCATTCCTATACTGTGGTTAAAACAAAGCAGGGTTCAGTTAAACCCCAATTATACATCAATGGGATGTAATTTAAAACATTCTGGATTTTGCCTCTGTAGAAAAGATGTATTATATTCTATTTAAATTCATTGTACATTACCCCCCCCCAAAAAAAAAGAAAGAAAAGAAAAATGCGTAGAAGGACCAACTAGATTACTCCTGTCACAGAAGGCCTGGGTACTCAGATAAAGCAAAATCAGATCAGATAACAAGGCTTTAAAGCCACAGCAATTTCTATTCTGAAACCTCTGAAGATTTCATGCATTTCTTTTTACCTTTCAAACGAGATGGAAAGTTTCTCTGGATATTTTTCTTTCTTTTAAAATAAACTGAAGTTGGACAGCCTGGGTGGCTCAGAGGTTTAGCGCCACCTTCAGCCCAGGGCATAATCCTGGAGACCCAGGATAGAGTCCCACTCAGGTTCCCTGCATGGAACCTGCTTCTTCCTCTGCCTGTGTCTCTGCCTCTCTCTCTGTCTCTCTCATGAATAAATAAATAAAACCTTAAAATAAAAACTTAAAAAAATAAAATAAACTGAAGTGTTTAAGATGGGTAATAAAAAAAGATGGGTTATACAGTCATAATAAACCAAGTATCAGTGTTAAATTTTTAAAATATCATTAGTCTAGTAACTAATTTTGGATACCCTTAACATTCCATTAATGAATATGTATTAGTAACACAGGACAAACTCAGCCATAAATAAAATGAAAATAGTTAATGTTTGCAATAGGGTATGTTGGGTACTTTGGCTGGACAACAGTCTAGCTTTAGATTATCGTGTTTATGAGAGGAATTATCCTGCCTCTCACTCAATCCATCTATCCACCAGCATTAGAATGTGACTAATTTTGAGGAATTGAACTGGACAGAAACCTTTTGCAGAAGTGAAAATTTAAATCCTCAGATTTGCAAAGATGTTCCTGACAATAAAAAAGGTTGACTTCCACGACCATGATCCCACCACCCACCCACCCAAAGATTTATATGCACAAAGACATAACTGAAAGGCAGACAGATTGGTGAAATGAGAAAGTAGTCGTGCAGCTAGAATGTCAGGTTGGTGACAGAAACCCCACTGCAGAAAAGGTTCACAGGGATGGTTCACATAAGGAAAAAGGACTCCAGAAGAGCAACCGGTGTAAGGTAGGGAGGCCGAACTCTGTGGAGGGAGAGGAGGCCTAACTACAATTCTTACCATCAATGCAACAGCTGTGACGTGAAGTTCCCTGGGTGCTAGAACCTGACCAAGAGGCAGACGATGAGCCCAGGGGTCCACACTACACCGGCTCCCTGGGGATCCCACTGGGCGTCCACACTACACCGCCCCGTGGGGATCCCACTGGGCGTCCACACTACATCAGCCCCCTTGGGATCGCGCTGGGCGTCCACACTACATAGGCCCCCTGGGGATCGTGCTGGGCGTCCACACTACACTGGCCCCTGGGGATCGAGTTGGGCGTCCACACTACATCAGCCCCCTGGGGATCGTGCTGGGCGTCCACACTACATAGGCCCCCTGGGGATCGAGCCTGGGCGTCCATACTACATCGGCCCCCTGGGGATCCCGCTGGGCGTCCACACTACACCGGCCCCTGGGGATCGAGCTGGGCGTCCACACTACATCAGCCCCCTGGGGATCGCGCTGGGCGTCCACACTACATAGGCCCCCTGGGGATCGCGCTGGGTGTCCACTACACTGGCCCCTGGGGATCGAGCTGGGCGTCCACACTACATAGGCCCCCTGGGGATCGAGCTGGGCGTCCACACTACATCGGCCCCCTGGGGATCGTGCTGGGCGTCCACACTACACCGGCCCCTGGGGATCGAGCTGGGCGTCCACACTACATCGGCCCCCTGGGGATCCCGCTGGGCGTCCACACTACACCGGCCCCTGGGGATCGAGCTGGGCGTCCACACTACATCGGCCCCCTGGGGATCCCGCTGGGCGTCCACACTACATCAGCCCCCTGGGGATCGAGCTGGGCGTCCGCTAGCAAAGGCCGCAGATGAGCGCCCAGGGCGCTGGGGCTTGGAGCTCGGGGGTGACTTCCCGCTCTGCTGCGAAGGCGCAGGCGCAGACCCAAACCGCAGGTGGGATCCAGGCCCCCGGGGGGGGAGGTGGGGTGGCGGTGGTACCCGCCCGCCTGCCCCGGGGCCAGAACCGCACCCGAGCGCCCGCAGATTCGAGGCGTCGGGTAACAACGCCTCCGCCGCCCCGGGGTGGTCTCCTCCGTGCGCACTGCCCCAAGGGAGACCCACCGACGCCGCTCTCTGTGGACTCCGCCCCAAGCCTGTCCGGGAGGCAGGCCTCCCTGGAGTCCCGGGGCCGGGACGCGCCCTGAAGACACCCCCTAAGGGGGTCCCGTGGGTCCCGTGGCCGCAGAGCTGGCTGCGGTGTTTCAGGGTATCCCTGTGTCTCCGGAGGCCTGCCCGTGGCCACAAACCTACTCCTGCTCCGCCCAGCTTACGCGGGACGCCAGCCTCAGACCCAAAAGGGATGCTGGAATGACCGCGGGGCTGCTCCCCAGCTCTGAGCACCAGGGCCCCGCGGCGCCGTCCTGCTCAATAACAAAAGCCCTCCCCAAGCAGCTCCGGCAAGCAGCTCAGGGGCTGCCCTGAACTTGGGCAGGATCTGGAGAGGACCCGCCTGGGCCTCTTCTACTAATGACCTTGCCTGCCCCCTTTTCAGCCAGGAATCAGGCCTAGAATGTGGGCGGTGACACACATTCTCATCATCTACTGCTTCGGTGACATTCAAGTCTTCCTTTAGCCAAGGATCCCTGGGAGACTGTTGGCTGTGGGCTTATAACAATTGAAACAATGGAAATGGTAATAGCAATCCTGTCCTAGAACAAACATTTGTGGAAATTTTAGGCTAAGGGCTTGGGGACTGATAAAATGTAGGTATTAATTTTAACATGATCGATTTGCACTTACAGACTTAAATTTGAGGCATTAAAGTTCCAAACAAAATATATTAACAACTGTCACCAATTTAATTCATGCTTAGCTAGTATCAATAATATTACTAATGTAGACAAAATGCAACAGAAGACACAGGATAATGGAGTGATTAGACACCAAAGCTCTGAAATCAGATGGAGTCCTGTAAGACTGCACAAAACAATCACTTTAATATTCAATACTTCCATCTACTAAGGTAGTGGATGATACTATCTACATCATAGAATTGCCAGGAGGATTAAATAAAATGATCGCAATGCATTCATGAAGTGTAGCCTACTATGATAGGTTGTCTCCATTTCCTTCTAAGGCTGGGAACTGTTTCCCAAAATCTCCTTTATATGATCTGGGTTAGAGCTTCCTACTGTGAGGAATTCATAGGAGACTTGGAAAGAGCACAGAGAGATAGAAGAAATTCTCCAGAGTTAACTGCAGTCATATGTGAGAGCAGATGAGAAATTCACAGCAGTTTCCCAGCAAATTTGTGAAAACCACTGCAGATGAGGATAGCTCTGGGAGCTGTGCAAGGATACTGAGGACTGCGGCAGCTTCCAGGCACGCATTTGAGAGCCACTTACTTCTGAGCTCCATCCAGGTGGAGACCTTCAGGATCAGCTCCTCCTGTCTTTGGTGACAGCCCCACAACCTTCAGCAGCATTTCCCTGGCCTCCATGTACCACCTTCTAACTCACCATCACATAAACTGGTTTGTTTTAAACCCTATATGATCCAGATACATAGAGTGACTTCAGTTTTCCTGACTGAACCCACAATGATCCACCTGAAAGAAGTGTTAGCTAATATTTTCATGTTAGTATTACTTTTATATATTTACATCATATTTTATATGTTGATTAGTACTACCATCATTACCATTTTTATCACATTTTATAGCATACATTTTTGATGCTATACATGCATACTGCATTTTTTATTGGCTTTATTTTTCTGGTTCTAAACCAGAAGTATTTGTACTCTTAATATAGTTTATTATCAACTACAGTCTTTAACTTCATGAATATACTATGTTGAGAGAATCTCCTGCATTAATATCTGTTTCCATGTTAATTATAATTTTGTTATTGGTACCAATTCAAATATATTAATTTTAAAAATGAATATAACATTTTTAAAAATTTTGAAAAATAACTTAAAGAACCATTAAGTAATTACTGATTGCAAATTTATATTATACAACATGTAAGGACTAATGGAATTTAGGGCTATTATATCTAATAATAGACAACCGCATACTATATGTAACATTAGCACAATTAATGAGCTGGAGAATGAATACTAATTAAATAACAATGAGTGTCTCAAAATGCATTTTAATTTTAATGTCCACTAGATATAAACAAAACCATGAGTGAGAAGGTAGCTCATCGTAGAGTCATTATTAAAACTGGAAAAGGTAACCAGTCAACAGTAAAAATCATTTTAATAAAAGACCATTTCATTTAATGAAAGCTATGGGACTCCTTAGTTAAAAAAACATAGAAAAGCACATGTGTACACACAAACACCAAATTTTACATAGCATTCCTCAGTGTTTATCCATCCACAGACTGATCCTCTAAGGTTTCACAGTCTCTAGGTAAAGGACTCTCGTTCTGGGTCCCATAGCATACAAACAGCATGACATTCTGCCCCAAAATTACTTACTTCTTTGCGAGTAAGTTACTTTGTATTTCATTACCCTAAGAGTACTTATTACTTTTGTTACTCTTAACCTCAAGAGAAAGTTATCAAGAAACAAAAAGCCATTTCTAAAATCTTAGGACTCTATCATTATGTAGTCTTTTTGTTAAATCAATAAACATGCAAGACGTATTACATTCAATAATGGAGGTGGTGTCAATCAGATTCTTTTTACTCAATATCTATAATTAACTTAAATATTAACTGCATATGGCACATTATCATCTGCAGAATGTTATTTTAGTTCAAAACTGTATAAAGACCTGATCACTGAATTCTAAATCTGCATGTTTCAACTTTCTGTTTTTAATTACGTCTCTTAAAAATTTGCATTTGAAATCTCAACCTTCTGAGTGCCCACCCCACCCCTACCACCCAACTAATATGTTATAAATGGGCAGGTAATGGATGTTGGGTTATCAACAAATATATGAGAGAATGTCCACTTAAAATCAGTTGTTCCTGGAAACACTTTTTTCTGAAACAACTTTTATTTTATTTTTTTTTATTTTATCTATATTTTATTTATTTTATTTATTTATTTATTTATTTATTTATTTATTTATTTATTTATTTTTATTTTATTATGAGAGAGGAGCAGACAGGAGGATTGGGGGAACGTGAGAGAGAGAATCTCAAGCAGACTCCGTGCTGAGCACAGAGCTTTACATTGGGCTTGGTCTCATGACCCTGAGATCATGACCTGAACCAAAACCAAAAGCCAAATGCTTAAATGACTGAGCCACTCGGGTACCCTGAAACCACATTATTTTAAATTGGTGTCACCATTCCCAGTTGGTCAAATTCTACTTGATGTCTACCCACAACAGAACCCATGCTTTCCTTTCTCTCCTTTCATTTTTCTGAATGGAAGTAGACCTAGGATTTTTTTTTCCCTGCCTTTAAGCTCTGTTCTGAGTTTTGGCTTTGTCCAGAAATGGGTTCCAATGCAGCAGCTAGATTTCTATACACAAATGAGAAAGGGAGAATTGTTTGATGTTCTTCTGTCAAATCCTCTATTCAAAGAACTCAAATTATCTGCTGGTAGCTCAACCTTCCTCCACCCTAGAACCATGCCCATGCCTGCCCTAACTAAACTCACTCCCATCATTCCCAAAACTGAGATTTCACTGGAACACTGATCTCAGAAGAAAAGGAAGAAATGTGAATAGCAATAATTAAAGTATCGGTTATTTATTGAATCCAATATGCACAAGTATCAAGTATTTTATATAGATTTAATCATTCTCTGTAAATTAAAGGCTTGCATACAAGATGCACAACCAAACTAGTATGTGCTTGTTAAATCCTTGCTTATTTCTGGTTACCTGCCTCTCACCAACAACCCATCAATGCAAACCATCATAGTCACACACCCACCCACAACAAAATAGGCCTAGAAAATTTGCACTCCTATCCTGAAAGGCTCATGGCCCTTTTCAAATATAATTTAATATAAAATTAAGTTTACAATACTCATTTACAATGAGAAAAGGCATCTAATTAGCCCTGTTGTATATTATAGAATTTAATCTAGATAATCTGGGAAAGTAAAAATTAAATTATTTTATAATGAAAATTAAGAATAATGAAATTACCACAATTAAAATTAGCCATTCCAAATCTAAAGCTAAGTCATAGACACTGAATCCTCTCTACTTTTAATAATATAAGCAAATAATAAGTAAATCTAGCCAGTAGAACTATCGAATGATGACAAGTGGTATAATATTTACCTAATGCTTACTAATCTTTCCTCTAATAAAGAAATGTCTTTTCTGTTTAAATTATTGAGTATTTAGTATCCACTCTGAGAAAATATTCATGTAATTAAATTTCCAGGCAAATATCAAGGTCCCCATTGAAAAATATTAACATGCCCTATGAAAACACTTTCAGTTAGGGAATTATATTGTTCAACATAAAAGTCTATCAAAACAATTTATCTGGTGTTAGGAATTTCCAGGTTCTTCCTTGAAAATACCACTGTAGGAGTGAAATATAGGTGATACTTAGAAGAAATAGTAAAGCATCTCAAAACTCAAAGAAATTAATTAAATCAACCCATGATAGAAGTAGCAGGTGTATGTAGAAATCACCCTAAGAAGAAGAATGCCTCTCAGTCAAGTACGAATTAATTTATTTTAGACTTTTATCATTTATAAAGAATATATAACTAAAATAAGGTGCTCAACATGACAGACTAATGAGGAAATTTCATAATGCATGCCCAACCCTTCCTGTTAGAACTAGTGACTTAAGGAAAGGATGTACACATTTCTTCCCTATGGCAAGTATAGCTTCAAATTGGTGATGGATATACGGGATTATCATAGGTGAACACTGCTACATAATAAGTACTTATTCTGACTGCACATACCCTGAAAAGTCATAAAATCAAGTAACCACATACATGATCCTATTTCTAGAACCTATATTCTCTTTCATTAATCTATTTGCCAATCTTATGCCATTGTTATAATATCTTAAGGATTATAGCCATACAATAAATTCTGATAGCTTTAGGAAAAATTCTTCCTATCTTGTATCAATCACTTTTCTATTTACTTAGTCAAAACTGTTCATTTTTCTTCTTCTTTGCATCAGCTCAAATTTAGTCTACTTTTTCCTCTGTTAGTCTGAAAGTCACACATACCTTTAATATTCTTTTTGTGGTTATCCAGAGATTATATATTAATACTGACTTATGTAACATTAAATATTAATTGGTCCTTTTCCTTCATCTCAGACTTTATAAGGAACTTAGAATACTTTGATTGCACTAATCACCCCTGGTTAGTATACATTTATACATATCTATATATTTACTATTCTTATTGTTCTATTTCTTCTTTCATCTCCAACCATCCATCTGGGATCATTCTCAGCAGTATAAGGAATACCTTTTATTTTAGTAGCAACAAATTCTGTGTTTCATTTTGTATATCAACCTTTTTTATAGACCTGAAGATATTTTCACTCTATCTCACTATGTACTGGGATTATTTTCTTTCCATTCCATTATTATTTTTGAGAATTCAGCCACATTTCTTTAAAGAAAAATCAGAATTTTCCTAACGATGTTTTTAATATTTTCTATGTTTTTATTTATGCACAGTTTTCTAAGAAAGTTTATTTTGAAATAACTATTTTTCCAAACAGCTTTAGTAGAATAGGTATGGTTTCTTCTTTAAACGTGTGATAGAATTCCCCAGGTAAGCCATCTGGCCCTGGACTTTTGTGTCTTGGGTGGATTTTGATGACTGCTTCCATTTCCTCCCTGGTTATTGGCCTGTTTAGGTTTTCTATTTCTTCCTGTTCCAGTTTTGGTAGTTTGTGGTTTTCCAGATATGCATCCATTTCTTCTAGATTGCCTAATTTATTGGCGTATAGCTTCTCAGAATATGTTTTTAAAATCGTTTGTATTTCCTTGGTGTTGGTGGTGATCTCTCCTTTCTAATTCATGATTTTATTAATTTGAGTCTTTTCTCTCTTCTTTTCAATAAGGTTGGCTAATGGTTTATCTATCTTACTATTTCTTTCAAAGAACCAACTCCTGGTTTTGTTGATCTGTTCTACAAAGAGATGGAAAAATATTCCATGCTCATGGATTTGAAGAATTAAAATTGTGAAAATGTCAATGCTACCCAGGGCAATTTACACATATAATGCAATCCCTATCAAAATACCATGGACTTTCTTCACAGAGTTGGAACAAATTATCTTAAGATTTGTGTGGAATCAGAAAAGACCCCGAATAGCCAGGGGAATATTAAAAAAGAAAACCATAGTTCTCCTTTCCGCTGCCATCCTGGTTGCGTGTGGTTGACTGTGATCGCCATGTCTTCTCACAAGACTTTCAGGATCAAGCAATTCCTGGCCAAGAAATAAAAGCAGAATCGTCCTATTCCCCAGTGGATTCGGATGAAAACTGGTAATAAAATCAGGTACAACTCCAAGAGGAGGCACTGGAGAAGAACCAAGCTGGGTCTATGAGGAAGCATCGCACATCATGAAATAGCAAACATAATTGGCACACATATTTAAGCTGCATGGAGATCACATGTTCCTATCCTATCAATATAGAAACATCCTTCCTACCTGGCCAATAGACATGTCTTATCAAGGGAATGATTTTCTCTGTTACTATGCCTCTATACCAGTAGGTTGGTTCAGTAATAAATGTGAGACCTTTCAGTTGAGCTGCTGTTGTGTCCTGATTTGTGAAGTACTGAATTACCCCTCCTGACAGATTTCACATAGCACTGTCTGACAGAACTTTCTGCAGTGATAGAAATGGCCCTTGAGAATGCAGTATTTAAAGTGTGGCTAGGGGACGCCTGTGTGCTTCTGTCTGCTAAGCGTCTGCCTTTGGCTCCGGTCTTGATGGGGAGTCAGCACGTCTCCCGCTCTCTGCTCCTCCCCCTGCTCATTTGCTGTCTCTCAAATAAAATTAAGAAAGAAAGAAGAAAGAAAGAAAGAAAGAAAGAAAGAAAGAAAGAAAGAAAGAAAGAAAGAAAGAAAGAAAGAAAGAAAGAAAGAAAGAAGAAAGGAAAGAAAGAAAGAAGAAGAAAGAAAGAAGAAAGAAAGAAAGAAGAAAGAAAGAAAGAAAGAAAGAAAGAAAGAAAGAAAGAAAGAAAGAAAGAAAGAAAGAAAGAAAAAGAAAGAAAGAAGAAAACCATACCTAGGGGCAACACAATGCCAGATTTCAGGTTGTACTACAAAGCTGTGGTCATCAAGACAGTGTGGTACTGGCACAAAAACAGACACATAGATCAATGGAACAGAATAGAGAATCCAGAAGTGGACCCTCAACTTTATGGTCAACTAATATTCGATAAAGGAGGAAAGACGATCCACTGGAAGAAAGACAGTCTCTTCAATAAATGGTGTTGGAAAAATTGGACATGCAGAAGAATGAAACGAGACCATTCTCTTACACCATACACAAAGATAAACTCAAAATGGATGAAAGATCTAAATGTGAGACAAGATTCCATCAAAATCCTAGAGGAGAACACAGGCAACACCCCCTTTTTTTTTTTTGCCACTTTTTATGCGAGTAACTTCTTGCAAGATACATCCGTGAAGGCAAGAGAAACAAAAGCAAAAATGAACTATTGGGACTTCATCAAGATAAGAAGCTTTTGCACAGCAAAAGAAACAGTCAACAAAACTAAAAGACAACCTACAGAATGGGAGAAGATATTTGCAAATGACGTATCAGATAAAGGACTAGTATCCAAGATCTATAAAGAACTTATTAAACTCAACAGCAAGAAGCAAACAATCCAATCATGAAATGGGCAAAAGACATGAAGAGAAATCTCACAGAGGAAGACATAGACGTGGCCAACAAGCACATGAGAAAATGCTCCACATCACTGGCCATCAGGGAAATACAAATCAAAACCACAATGAGATATCACCTCACACCAGTGAGAATGGGGAAAATTAACAAGGCAGGAAACCACAAATGTTGGAGAGGATGTGGAGAAAAGGGAACCTCTTGCACTGTTGGTGGGAATGTGAACTGGTGCAGCCACTCTGGAAAACTGTGTGGAGGTTCCTCAGAGTTAAAAATAGACCTGCCCTACGACCCAGCAATTGCACTGCTGGGGATTTACCCCAAAGATACAGATGCAGTGAAACACCAGGACACCCGCACCCCAATGTTTATAGCAGCCATGTCCACAATAGCCAAATTGTGGAAGGAGCCTCGGTGTCCATCGAAAGATGAATGGATAAAGAAGCTGTGGTCTATGTATACAATGGAATATTCCTCAGCCATTAGAAATGACAAATACCCACCATTTGCTTCGACATGGGTGGATCTGGAGGGTATTATGCTGAGTGAAATAAGTCAATTGAAGAAGGACAAACATTATATGGTCTCATTCATTTGGGGAATATAAAAAATAGTGAAAGGGAATAAATAAAGGGGAGAGGAGAGAAAATGAGTGAGAAATATCAGAAAGGAAGACAGAATATGAGAGACTCCTAACTCTGGGAAACAAACAAGGGGTGGTAGAAAGGGAGGTGGGCGGGGGTTGGGGTGACTGGGTGATGGGCACTGAGGGGGGGCACTTGATGGGATGAGCACTGGGTGTTATGCTATATGTGGGCAAATTGAACTCCAATGAAAAATAAATAAATAAAAGAAATAACTATAAATTCACAGGAAGTTGCAAAGATATGTACAAAAAGTCTCATGGACACTTCACCCAGCTTGCTTCATATACTACAATATCAAAACTAGGAAATTGACATTGGTACAATCTGTAGAACTTATTTACATTCACCAGTTTACATGCAATGTGCATGTGCACACACACGCAACTCTGCAATCTTACCATGTGTGTAGATACTTAACTGCACCATTATCACAAGGCTCCCTCCTGCTATCACTTTCTAGTGATGCCCACCTACTCCCCTGCTCCATGCCTAAGCCCTGGCAACCACTATTCTATTCTCCATTTCTATTATCATGGTATTTAACAAGGTTATTATATATCAAGGATCATAATATATATATCCTTTTGTTCTTTTTTTAAAAAAGATTTATTTATTTATTCATGAGAGACAGAGAGAGAAAGAGAAAGAGAGAGGCAGAGACACAGGCAGAGGGAGAAGCAGGCTCCATGCAGGGAGCCCGACACGGGACTCGATCTCGGGTCTCCAAGATCACACCCCGGGCTGAAGGCGGTGCTAAACCGCTGAGCCATCCGGGCTGCCCAAATATATATCCTTTTGAAATTAACTTTTACACTCAGCATAATTTCCTTGAGAATCATTCAAGTTATGTTTATATGCACAACAATACACAATAGCTTATTCTTTTTTATTGCTGGTGTTATTCCATGATGGGGATGTACTATGATGTATTTAACCATTCATTAATAACTATCAATAATCAGTGAAGGACATTTGGTTAGTTTCAGGTTTTTAGTATTATGAATGTTACTACGAACATGTATGCACAGCCTTTTGTATGAACATATGTTTTCATCTCTCCGGGATAAATTCCTAAGTTTGCTACTGCTGGGTTGTAATACTAAGACCACTATAGGTTGTTTTTTTTTTTAAGACCACTATAGTTTTAAAAGGAACTGCTAAGCCATTTTTAGAGTATTCAATTTTACCTTTACACCAGCATTAAATAAGTAATTTTAATTATTCTTATAGTTTATAGTGATATCCCATTGTTGTTTTAATTGCATAGTGGCTGTGCCAGTTTACTTCCCACCAGCAGTGTAAAGGGGCTCCCTTTTCTTCACATTCTTACCAATACTTATTATCTCTCTTATGTTTTGACAATAGCCATTCTAGCAGGTGTGAGGTAATACCTTATTTTGGTTTTCATTTGCATTTCCCTGATTATTAGTAACACTGAACATCTTTTCATGTACCCTTTGTCCATCTGTACATCTGTTGTTTTTTTTTTGTAAAAATGTCTGTTCAGGTTACCTCTCCATTTTTAACCATGATACTTGTTTTTGCCATTGAGTCGAATCAGTTCCTTATATTTTGGATATTAACTATCAGTTAAATGGTTTGCAAACATTTTTTTCCCAGTCTATAAGCTGCCTTTTCATTTTGTTATTTCTTTTGCCATGCAGAGCTTTTTTAAAGTATACCCAACTTTTTTTTATTTTTGCTTCTATTGCTTATGCTTTGATTTTATACACAAAAATTGTTGCCAAGACTGATGTTAAGGAGCTTTTCCCTTATGTTTTCTTGAAGGATTGTACTTCAAACCTTAAAATTAAATCTTCAATCCATTTCAAGTTAAATTTTATAAGTGGTGGCGACAAGGATCCAATTTTATTCTTCTCTGTGGGAATAACCAGTTTTTCCTATACTTCATTGAAAAGACTATCATTTCCCCACTGAGTGTTCTTGACTCCTTATCAAATATTACTTAACCATATACGCATGGGTTTATTTTTATGCACTCTATTCTATTCCATTGATTTACAAGTCTGCTTTCATGCCAGTACCTGTTTTGATTTCTATAGCTTTATAGTATAATATGAAATCAGGAATTGTGATACCTACAGCTTCATTCTTCTTAGTCAAGATTGCTTTATCTATTTGGGATTTGTTATGGTTTTATACAAATTGGGTTTTTTTTCTACTTCTGTGAAAACTGACATTGGAATTTTTTTAAAAATATTTTTAATGTATTTATTCATGATAGAGAGAGAGAGAGAGGCAGAGACACAGGCAGAGGGAGAAGCAGGCTCCATGCCGGGAGCCCGATGCAGGACTCGATCCCGGGACCCCAGGATCACACCCTGAGCCAAAGGCAGGCGCTGAACTGCTGAGCGACCCAGGGATCCCTGGAATTTTGATAGGAATTGACTGCATCAAATCTATTGAGGCTTTGAGCAGTGTAGACATTTTAACAATATTAATTCTTCTAATCCATGAACATAGGACATATTTCCATTATTTCTGTGTTCTTAAATTTCTTTCATCAAAATCTTATAGTTTTCAGTGTAGAGATCTTTCACCTGCTTGGTTAAGTTATTCCTAATATATTTTACTTTTGATGCATTATAAAGAAGATTCTTTCCTTTATTTCTTTTTCAGATAGTTCATTGTTAGTGTTTAGGAATGCAACTGAGGGGCACCTGGGTGGCTCACTGGTTGAGCGCCTGCCTTTGGCTCGGGGTATGATCCTGGGATCCTGGGATCGAGTCTCACATTGGGCTCCCCACAGGGAGCCTGCTTCTCCCTCTGCCTATGTCTTTGCCTCTCTCTGTGTGTCTCTTATGAATAAATCAATAAAATATTTTTTAAGGAATGCAACTGATTTTTGTATAAACTGATTTGTATCCCAGAACTTTAGTGAATTAGTTTATTGATTCCAACAGTTTTTTGGTGGAGTCTTTAGGATATATAACATCATGTCATCTTCAAATAGAGACAATTTTACTTCTTTCTTTCTTATTTGGGTGCCTTTTATTTCTTTTTCTTGACTAACTGTCCTAGCTAGGACTTTCAGTACTGTGTTGAATAGGAGTGATAAGAGCATCCACCCTTGTCTTGTTTGTTGTGATTTTAGAGGAAAAGCATTTAGCTTTTCACTATTAAGTATAATGTTAGCTTTGGACTTGTCATATATGGACTTTATTTTATTGTATGTTCCTTCTATACCTAATGTGTTGAAAGTTTTTATCATGAAAGAGGGTTGAATTTTGTCAACTTTCCCTGTCTCTATTGGGAGGCTCAAGCGATTTTTTCCTTCATTCTGTTAATACTGCATATCATGTTTATTGATCTGCATATGTTAAACAATCCTCACAACTCAGAGATAAATCCAACTTGATCATGGTTCATAATCTTTTCAATGTGCTGTTCAATTCTGTTTGCTAGGAACTTGTTGATAATTTTTGCATCTATACTGATCAAGGATATTGGCCTGTGGTTTTCTTTGCTTATAAAAAGTGTTCTCTCTCTCGCTCTTTTTTTTTTCTTTTTAAGAGTCCATTCATCCTCTATGAGAGACACAGAGAGCCAGAGATGTAGGCAGAGGGAAAAAGCAGGCCTCCAGTGGGGAGCCCAAAGCAGAACTCAATCCCAGAACCCTGGGATCACAACCTGAGCCAAAGGCTTAACCAGTGAGCCACCCAAGTGTCCATAAAAAGTGTTCTTATCTGGATTGGTAAAAGGGTAATGCTGGTCTTGTAAAATGAGTTTGGGAATGTTCTCTCCTCTTCAGTTTTTTGGAAGAGTTTGAGAAGAATTGCATTAATTCTTTAAATGTTCGCTAAAAATCACCAGCATCTCTTTCATTTATAATTCTTTTGAGTCCTCTCTCTTTTTTCCCCTTGGATAGTCTTTTTTTTTTTTTTAAGATTTTATTTATTTATTTATTCATGAGAGAAAGTGGGGGGGAGAGTGAGAGTGAGAGTGAGAGTGAGAGTGAGAGTGAGAGTGAGAGAGAGAGAGAGAGAGTGAGAGTGAGAGAGGGGCAGAGGGAGAAGCAGGCTCCATGCAGGGAGCCCAACGTGGGACTCAATCCTGGGATCCCAGGATCACGCCCTGGACTGAAGGCGGCGCTAAACTGCTGAGCCACCAGGGCTGCCCTCCCCTTGGATAGTCGAGCTAAAGGTTTCTCATCTGTGTCTATCTTTTCAAAAACCCAGCTCTTGACTCATTGATTTTTTTTCTATTGTCTTTCTAGTCTCTAATTTATCTCTGCTCTAATCTTTTTTATTTTCTCTGCTAACTTGGGGTTTAGTTTGTTTTTCCCCCTAATTCTTGTAGTGTAAACTTAGGTTGTTTTAAGATTTTTCTGTTTTCTTAATGTAGCCATTTATCATCCCTTCACTTTCAGCCTATATGTGTTCTTAAAACTAAAGTGATTCTTTTTTTTTTCAATTCATAGAGACAGAGAGAGAGAGAGAGAGAGAGGCAGAGACACAGGCAGAGGGAGAAGCAGGCACCACACAGAGAGCCTGACGTGGGACTCGATCCAGGGTCTCCAGGATCACACCCTAGGCTGCAGGCAGCACTAAACCGCTGCGCCACCGGGGCTGCCCTAAAGTGATTCTTTGATAGGCAGCATATTGTTGGATCTTGTTTTTAATCCATTCAGTCTTTTAATTGGAATATTTATTCCATTTAAATTTGAAGTAATTATAGGTAGAGGTTAGGATTCATTATTACCATTTTGTTATCATTTTCTTTTTGTTGTTCCTTTAGTCCTTTTTTCTTCTCTTGTTTTCCTTTGTAATTTATTTTATGTAGCAATATACTTTAACTCCTTTCTCTATAGATAAATATCTTATAGACATAACAGTCTACTTTAAGATATAACAAGCAACCTTCAATTGTGTTAAAAAAAAAAACCACCCTACAATTCAGGGAAAAAGTCCACATTTCTACTGAAGTAGAAATGTTCCCCCACATTTTATGTTATTGATGTCACACTTTACACCTTTTTATACTGTGCATCCATTTACAAATTATTATAGCTATAGTTATTTTTAATATTGTTTTTAACAATTATGCTTGAGTTAAAATTGATTTTCACACTACCATTATTATTTTAGGGCATTCTGGATTTGACTACATATTTACTTTTACCAATGGGTTTTATATTTTTATTTGTTTTCATGTTGTTACTTAGCATCTTTTTACTTCAGCTTGAGGAGCTCCCTTTAGCATTTCTTGTAACACTGGTCTAATGGTAATGAACTCCCTTAGCTTTGGTCTAGATATGTCTGTATCTCTCCATTTCTGAAGGATAGCTTTATCAGGCATAGTACTCTATCTTGGCAGCCTGTTTTTTTGGGGTTTTTTTGTTTTTTTTTTTTCCCTTCAGCACTACAGATACATCGATCCCTTCTCTCTTGGCTTGCAAAATTTCTATAGAGACATTTGCTTATAGCCTTACGGGTGTTCACTTGTATGTGATGAGCCATTTATCTCTTGAGCTTTCAAAGTTCTCTTGTGTTTGATTTTTAACATTTTGATTATAATGTGTCTCAAAGTAATCTGCTTTGGAATGATTTTGCTTAGGGTCCTTTGAGATTCCTGTACCTGAGTGGCCTGATCTTTCCCATGATTTGGAAAGTTTTCAGCTATTATTTCTTATAATAAGCTTTCTTCCCTTTTCTCCGTGTGAATATTTATTCACTTTTTGGTGTCCTATAATTCACGTAGGCTTTCTTAACTCCTTTTCATTCTTTCTTCTTTTTGTTTTCAATTCTGTCACTGTATTTTTCATCTTCAGGATGTCTGTCTGGTTCTTTTTTATGGCTCCTTTTTATTCAACTTCTCATATTGTTCATGCATTATTTTCCTGACTTTTTTTAGTTGTTTATGTGTGTTCTTTTACATTTTCATTGAGTTTCTTTAAGATAATTATTTTGAATTTTTAGGCAAATCATAGATCTCCATTTCACTGGGGTACGTTATTGGAGCTTTATTGGTTTTCTTTGGTTGTGTCCTATCTACCCAATTCTTCACAATCCATGTGGCCTTGCATTGGTATCTGTGTATCTGAAGGAGCAAACACCTCTTCCAGTCTGTAAAGACTGGTTTTGGCAGGTAAAAACCTTCTTCTATCAGTTCCCCGGACTGATAAGTTTACTTCCAGAATTTCAGGGTTACAGCTGGTTTAAAGCTGTCTCTGGGGCTGTAGTGTGGTCCATGTCAGTGGACTTATTATCAGGAGCTGAGATAGACATGGATCTTGTCTGGTCCCTGGGTGAATGAGACTGCCTCCTGTATCTCTCTCAGTAGGATGGTGCTGTGGAAAAGGTCTGGATCAGGTTATTCTGTTGAATCTTCAGATAGTGGACCTATTACCAGATGCATGGATAGCTGTGTCCTACCAGACCCATAGCAGTACTCTGGGTCACTGAAAGGGTCCGTATGTAGAGGGATGACCCTAGATCATGACTGTGAGAGACTAGAACCAAGCTCCAGGACTGCTTCACGTCCCACAGCTAAGACTAAGGTCTTCATATCCAATTCTGAAGGCACAGATAGATATGTCTCCTGCTAGGTTCCATGACATGGTTAATTGCTCCCTGACCACAGTTGGAGGGACTAGAGTTGATAACAGGCCCATTTCAGGATCTTCTGAGCCACAGACATTAGTGACTCCTGCCTGATCCCTGTGCCAACTGGACATCTGGCAAATTATGGCTAGGAAGGGAGTGGAGCCAAATATAGGGCCCTTTCAGGATCTTGGAGGGCAAGACAAAAGTAGCTCCTGCTGGGTCCCTGTGCCAGAGGATTATTCACAGTGTGCAGGTGAAATGGACTGGAGCCCAGTTACAGAGCTCTTCTAAAATCTACAGTCTGACTCAGTTTAATAGGCTTATTTCCAAGAGCAGAGACCATTGCAGAGAGAAGCTGCAGCTGGCTTACAGGCCACTTCATCATCTATAGCCAAGACTGAAGTCTGTATGCCTATTACCCAATGCACAGGTAGGCATCACTCTTCCTAGGTTCCTTGGTGTATGGCACTGATGACAGGGTTAAGGCCAAATGGGGTTGTTGTGAATACTTGGAGGCTACCTAGCTATTTGTAGGTCTGTAACTGGGATCAGGATTGGTGAGTCAGCTGCCTGGAATTGAGCGTGCTTCACAAAATGGTTCTCCTTGGTTTTGGACCACATCAAAATTTCACAATCTGCTACCAGAATCGCAAATCTCCTTAAAAGACACTTTTGTCTGTGGATGAATATCAAACTATTGCTGTTGAGAAGGGGATCTGAGTGGAGGATATCTTATTTATCTATTTTGCTAACACCACTCCTGTAGTTCTTAGATCATTTTTATGACAACTGCTTTAAAATCCTTTTCTCTTGACAAGGGAGCTAAAAATAGTCAATGGAAAAAAATAACAACTCTTTTCAATAAATGGTGCTGGGATAATTTGACATTCATATGAAAGCATAAAACTGAGCCCATAACTTATACCATTCCCAAAAATTAACTCAAAATGGATTAAAGACTTATATATGAGATCTGAGATGATAAAACTCCTAAATGAAAACACAGGAGTAAAACTCCTTGACATAGGTCTTGGAAACAATAGTTTGGATGTGACACCTAAACCACACAAGTAACAAAATCAAAAATAAACAAATGGGAATACATCAAACAAAAGGCTTTCATACAGCAAAGAAAACCATTAACATACAGCAAAGAAAACCATTAACAAAGTAAAATGAAAACATAAAGAATGGGAAAAAATATTTGCAAACTGTATACCTGATAAGGGGTTAACATTCAAAATACATAAAGAGCTCATACAACTCAATAGAAAGAAAATCAACCAATCAGTTGAAAAATGGGCAAAGGACTTGAGTCAACATTTCTCTAAAGAAGATACACAAAAGGCAATAAGTACATCAAGAGATGCTCAACAACGCCAGCCATTAGGGAAACGCAAATTAAAACCACAGTGAGATATCATCACATGTCTGTTAGAATGGCCATCAACAAAAAGACAAGAGATAACAACTGCTGGTACAGATGTGGAGAAAAGCAAACCCTTGTGCACAGTTGGTGGGATATAAATTGGTACAGCTGCTATGGGAAACAGTCTGGAGGATCTCAAAAAATTAAAAATGGAATTACCATTTGATCCAACAATTCCACTTTTGCATAAATATCCAAAGGATATGAAAACATTAGCTTGAAAAGATATCTGCAACCCCATGTTCATAGGACTATTATTTATAATAGCTAAGACAATGGAAACAACCTAAGTGTCCATCAATGGATGAATGGATAAACAAGTTGTGGTATGTATATATATATAGAATAGAGTAACATTCAGTCATGAGAACATAGAAATCCTACCATCTGCAACAACATAAATGGGACTTGAAGACACTATACTGAGTGAAATAAGTCAGAAAGACAAATACTGCATTATCTCACTTATATGTGGAATCTTACAAAAGAAAAAGGAACTTACAGAAAAGGAGATCAGATTGTGATTATTAGAGGTAGAGGGTGGGGGAAAGGGAAATTATTAAAAAGGCTGTCCAAAGGTACAAACTTCCAGTTATAAGATAAATAAGTACTATGAATGTAATGTATAACATGATGATGTAATCATCTAATACTGCGTTATGATATATACAAAAGTTGTTAGGAGAATAAATCCTATGAGTTCTCATCACAAGGAGAATGTTTTTTTTTTTCCTTCTTTTTTATATCTATATGAGAAAATGGATGTTAGCTCATACTCTTGTGGTAACCATTTCACAACATCTATAAATCAAACCATCAAGCTGTATGCCTTAAATTATACAGTGGTGTATGTCGATTATTTCTCAATAAATCTCTCAAAAAAAAAATCCTTGTCTGGTAGTTCCAACACCCAGTTCTTTTTGATATTAGCTTCAGTTGACTAGTCTTTCCTCATTCAAATTGTGGTTTTCTTGGTACTAGGTTTGGAAGTGATTTTATATATAATTATATATATCTCCAGGACATTCTGTTTAATATGTTAGGAAACTCTTTTGATCCTATTTACTGATATCTTATCATTTAACATGCAGTCACACTGTTTAGGTTAAGCACGTGAGTTCTGCCCTACTTTTGTGAACTTTTGTTTAAAAGATAGCTTAGTGTTTAGAGCCCTTGCAATGTTTATTTTAGTCTGCTTTGTTCTTCTAGGGCTGTGGAACTCCTGCTCAATCCCTGGTGTTGCAATCAATAGAAACTAAAATTCTTTCCTAACCTGACTGTTATCAATGGGTGATCATGGTCAGGGGTAGGCAAGAAGTCTCTTGCCCTTGTTCTTCTTATGCCATTAGGTAGAAAGCAGGTGAATAGGACCGCAGGTAAATTGAACTGCCTGCTGATGTGACAACTTGTAGAGCCAGGCCTGGGTCAGCTTTGCCACTGCCACTGTGGGAACATCAGACGATCCACTAGTTTTCTAATTGTGCCCAAGGGACTAGAATGGCCTAGTGCTTTGGTGATGCCACTGCTGGCAGATCAAGCTGCACACAGGTGCCTCAGTTGTATAATGGATTCCGTTGGGGTTTCGTGGTCAATCTTTTAGTGGCCTCTTAGAAAGGACCGATTCTCTCAGGGCAAAAGTAGCCCCAAACACATGGCTTACCACCCTGAATTTTCATTCTCCTTGATCATGGCCCAGTCATCTTTCATTAATTTGTTAGCTTTTTTGAGGCTCTCATAAAGATGTTTTCTATATTTTGACCAATTATTCCAGGTTTCCTTAGTTGAATGCTTGGTCCAAAGTATCTAGTACATCATTACTAAGCTCTTTCAGTATTATTTATAAAAATATATACAAGAACAACATATGTTCTTATTCCTTCCTCTCACATAAAAGTAACATATTTTACATATCTCACTCTTTCATTTAATTGCATATCTTTTAGATATTTTTCATATCATCACATGGAAAAAAGTCATCTGTGTAATATTCCACAGGATGTGTAAAGTTTATTTAATCAGTATCTTATTGAGAGACACAGGGTTCCAAAGAGACTCAAAAGTAAGCTTAAAGTTTAATTTGAAAAAAAAGTATATGGGATCTCTCTGTACTATTAAAATTTTCTAAAAATCTATAAATGCTCTAAGAAATCAGGTACTTTTTTACTCTATTAATGAAATTATTTAAAAATAATAATCTATTGGGATACCTGATTGGCTCAGGTCATGATTTCAGGGTCCCTGCTCAGCAGGGAGTTGGCTTCTCCCTTTGCCCCTCCCTTCCTGCCTTCCTGCTGTCTCATAAATAAATAAATAAAATCTTTTCTTTAAAGATTTTATTTATTTATTTATGAGAGAAAGAGAGTGAGAGGCAGAGGAAGAAGCAGGCTCCCCATGAAACAAGGAGCCCAATGTGGGATTCCATCCCAGAACCCTGGGATCATGACCTCAGCTCAAGGCAGATGCTTAACCAACTGTGCCACTCAGGCACCCCAAATAAAATCTTTAAAAAATAATAATAGTCTATTAATTTTTAAAACTCTAATTAGAATTATTTTAATTAAAAGAATGGCAGTTGGGATATCCAAAAGGATCTCAGAAATTACCATGTATACTAAGTCTTTTTATATGAACAGTAGTTTTAATAGCAGTTGCTAAAAACTATGAGCCATTTTTATCAAGAGTGGAACTGCTCCCATATGGTATCTAAATCTTTCCTCCATCCTTCCCTTCTCCCATGTCTTAAGATGTCAGCTCTGGGAAAGCAATAATATAATACTTAAAGACCACAAAAGATGAAAGTTTATAAATAACTTTTTTTAAATTGATATTAACAAATAAACAGCATAAGCAAACAAATAAGCAACAGTCATAACATTATTCTAAAATATTCACTCATTCATTTATTCAATAAATATTTACTGATCACTTGATATATGCCAGTCTCTTTCTGAGATATTTGGAATACAGAAGTGAACAAAACAGACAAAAATATCTGTTTTCAGGGAGTTTACATTATAGTGAAAGGAAGAAGTAATGAATAAAATAAATATACAAATTATATAACATATTGATAGGTGGTGATTACTGTGGTCAGAAATAAAGCAGAGAAAAGGGTCAGATGTGCCATAAATGAGAATGGTTCAACAATTATACTCAGAAAACATCATAAATTAACTCATTTTTAACTAGACAGGGGAGTTGTTTAAAAATTATTTGCAATCTTAACATCTTCCTAATAAAAACCCAAAGTTTAAAATACCACCCTCCAATCATACAGCCTGGTTAAGAATGAAAAAACAATTCATCTGCAAGGCACACGGTCCAGGAGTTTAAGATATGCTTTCTTTTCATGCTCACAACAATAATCCATGAAGCAAGTATTCTTTTGCTCCTGTTAGAATTAGGAAATTGAGACAGAATTTTTCAGTGACTTTCCCAAGGGTTATCAATTAATTGCTAAGTCCACACCATAAGAATTTTTTTTTTAAAGGAAGCCTTTTGAACATAATCCAGACTCCATATGTATATAACAGCACAAATAGAGAAGCCATTTTGAGCAGAGTTGGCAGCTGTGGATACCATTTGCTGTAGCATATGCTAAGGAACAACTCTCCTTAATATTACTGCTAAGAGGATAGATGAAGCCATATATTTGAAGATCCCTCTGTGTAAAGTATAAAGTAGATAGATGGAGAATTTTCTGTGGTTAACATTTTTAAATGTATGGTTCTAGTAGCCATAAATCTGATATGTCTGTGAGGTTTTTGTTTTTGTTTTAAATTCCACATGTAAGTTCATATAGTATTTATGGAAGTATTGACCATACAGTATAGAAAGTATTATCTTTTTCTATCTGACTTATTTCATGTAACATGATTACCAGAGGCCTGGGGTGGAGGAATTGGGTAAAAGTGGTCAAATGTTACAAATTTCCAGTTAGAAGACAACTAAGTCCTAGGGATATAATGTACAACATATGACTATAGTTAACATTCCTGTAGAGTACATTTGAAACTTACTAAAAGAATAGATCCTAATAGTCTCATTACCAAGAAAAAGGAATTTCTGTAATTATGTGAGGTAAGGATGTTAAGAGAATTTATTGTGTTAATCACTTCACAATATACATAAGTCAGGTCATTGTACTATATCCCTTAAACTTACACAGTGCTGTTTGTCATTTACATCTCAATAAAGCTGAAAAAAAAAAATATTGTCCCCTAAAATGCATGGCTCAGTCAAACCTCTAGCTTGGGGGAAAAATGCAGATTTATTGGCTTACAAATTCCAGATGAATTGAATAACCAATCCGCAGGAAGTGGAATGATAGATGCTGGCTTTCAGGAACAACTGGAGGCAAGCTCTTGAAGCTCATATGTCTCTCTCCATTTACTTTCTCTTTCTTTGCATTTGGCTTTCTCCACATGTTGGAAATCAATTCTTGCAACATCTGAACCAACTGTCCTCTAGGCCATACATAGCCAACCTAACTTAGCTCCTATATCTCAGGTCAACAGATATAAATGAACTTTGACTCTCTGGATTACAAATATAAAAATTCCCAGAGAAGAGATGGAGTGGACATATTGATTAGGTTTTCATGAAGAACATCACAGCCTTTCTAATAGCCATATGGATGGTGGAAATAGCAGTTCATTAGAAGAAGAGGAAATGGTGGGAAAGTGTTATTACAGATGCCTACTAAATATAGCTTCAAAGAAGTGACTATCATAATAAGAACCACATGGAATTAAAAAAAAAAAAAACAGCTCTGATCAGCCCCAAGCACAGTTGGTTAGGCATAAGAAGTATTTGAATAACATTATGAACACAATTGTAGACAACACTCATCCCACTACATTAAATCCTATGTCTACCAGTACAGCTATCTGCAGAATTCAGAAACATGTCTTAGACATCTTTGTTTCCCAAGATCAAAGAGTAGTTTTTGGCACATCTGCTATAAGAAAGAATGAGTAAATGAATAAATTATGTCAATAGCTTTATCAAAAATCTTCTGTAGCCGCGTATTACCTGCAAAAAAACAAAAAAAAAAAAAACCCATACATACTTCCTATTATGGCGTTCTTAAATATATAAAAACTATTCCCAACCTGCAGTTTCATCTTTTATAATAATATGCTCTAGACTCTACAGATAGCAAAGGTTCCCTCGATACATCTTTCACTTTCATATCACATATTTATAGTAATCTCTAGTCTCCAAATACATTAGTCTAATTTGTCCTAGGGCTTAGGGAGCTTAAATTCTTTGGAAGAGTAAGATAATAAACACTCATATCAATAAATAAAATAAATATAAATTCTGGAAAGCTCTATGAAACAAAAGGCAGAATAATACATTAGAGAAAAATGGAAGTGAGATATATTACAGAGGGTGGTAAAGAAAACTTCTCTAAGGAGGTGATATATGATCTGAGACCTGAGGGTAAAACTAGAACCAGACATTCCAGGCAAAGAGAAAGTAAATGCAAAGTCTCCTGGGTATTGATGAGCTTGATACATCTGAAGAGCTGAAACAATGCCAACAGACACTGAAGAGTGAGTGATTTGAAGACTACCTCTGCAGATGCCAGACCTTGCAGAGTCTTGTCACTAAAGCATAGAGTCTACTTTAAATGGAGTGAAAGCCAATGAATGCTGTTAAGGAAGGACAGATTTACCTTTACCCTTCTAAAAGGTGATCTCTGGCCACTAGGTCAAGAGGGGAATCCAGAAAAACTGTTCAGAGACTACTAGACGACTTGCTGTGGTAGCATCAGGGAGGGTCCCAAGCAGTGGCCTGATTTTAGACAAATTTCAAATGTAGAGCTGATCTGGGGAGGAAGGGTCAAAGCAGCCTGAGGAATGAATCTTCTAGGTGCTGAGCTTAAATGACTGAGCTGTGGTCAGTGCCACTCATTATGATACAGAATAGTAAGCAAGGACTGGTTTAGGGGCAGAGAACCAAGAGCTCCAATTTGATAAAAGGAGCTGTGAAGTAGCCAGACAAATGAGATAGATAGTGCTCATAGTAATTTTTAAGTTAATATTTTAATGCTTAAAAAATATTTTAATGCTTCCTTTAGAATATCAATGATGCTATTTATTTGTTCAGCAGATATTTAATAAGCACCTACTGTAAACCAGCATTGTGTGTTGCAGATTGTCAGTGAACAAAAGAGAAGGATACCCCTGCTCTATAGCTGGTGGTGTTCATCTGTCGATTTTCTCTTCAGATCAGTGTGCTTCAATTATCCCAGGAAAGTAGGAAACAAGGTCTAAAGCAGAAAAAGAGCATGGGAAACGAGGACTGGAAGTTTTGGGGAGAGGAAAACATCTAAAATGGTGAGTAGGAGTGTATGAGAGTAATTAGACTATGAATGTGATCACTGCCACTTGATGTTTGTGGTCACAAATTTAAAGCAAGACAAGTTAGCGTCACTGCATGTTTCCCTCCCAGCCATGTTCAGCTACACAGGTATAGACATGAAAGAAGTAAATGTTTCTATTTAGGCAGGGTTATGGTTTTGCCAATTGAATGGGATGGACTGAGAGAGAGATAAAGCACTTGAGGGTACATGCAAGGGAGTAATTATGACTAGCCACGGACCCCAGAATCTAAGCTGGGTGGGAGACAGAGTCAGGACATCAAGGAAGTAAGGGAAAATGAAAACATGGTAAGATCTATGCACTGGATGTCCAGATAGGGTCAAAGAAATATTGGGGTCAGAATACTAGAGGCAGTGAAAGACAGAAGGAGACAGTCAGAGAGAAGGATGCTTGAAAGTGAGACTACAGAGTCTGCAGTTACTGGTAATAGCAATAAGCGTGGTAGAAGATGGAAATCAGGTAAAAATCATTGGTTAAAAGTTGACTAAAGACACTAGGATGAGGGAAAGATCATTTACACATGTATGAAAATTGTCAAGAATGAATACATGTGTAGCATTAGAAAGAGTGGTAATGATTAGGAGTTAAGACTATTGAGGAATATGGGTGACTACCCAAGAGTCTATAGATAAAAGTAACATTGAAGGGTGGTGGGCAATATAATCTGATAACATGGAGTTGAAAGATAGGACTATATATAAAATTTATCTTAAATCCAGCAAGTCTAAAATGGCTAAGTAGTAATCTTTCTTTTTTATTAAAATACTTTCTCAGCTATACTACTACTATTAAAATCCAAAATTATAAAACATATTTGAATTTATGCTTCATTTTAGAAGAAATATAATACTATTATGCATAACACCAAGTCACAATGTAGAAAAAGTTAATTTACAAGGCATTTAGTGCTAAATACTATATCTACATTAAAGCAAAAGTCATGGCATTAAGCACAGACAGACATTCTTATATAAATTAACAGCATGCTGACAATCATATATTCCCTATGGTTTATGAAAAGTAAAAGAGCATATTCATGTCATCAGTAATTGCTGGTAACACATTTCTAATTTGCAGGCACCTAATATTCCCATTCATAAGGTATGTGTTAAACTCTGTTTATATTGCTCTATATAAGATTTTGTTGAGTTATATATGTTTTGATAAAAACAGACATCATGTGCTTTAGACTAAAATCCCTTAATGAACAATAAACAGCAATCAGTTTCAACAAACATTCAGAGTCCAACTGAGCTTACTGCAGCTGGTAAACCACAAGGTGATTTAGAAAGATTCACAATCATTCAGTAAAATCCATTTTCTGCTATGGCAATGAATAATCTTGACAGCTGTTTTCAAGACTGTTTTACATATGAAATATGCTGTGTACATTTACATACTTTTATCTGACCAAAAATATTCTCCTTCAACACCAAATCCAGACCACAAGTATTATTTGGAAGCCATGTGGTTTTGTGACATTTGTGCGACAAGTTAAAAACATGTCAGCTTCTCATGTAATACAGTAGAATGCTCTTACACATTTTGACATTGACTAGCCCTTCCCTCATGCGCCAAAGTCCTATTAAAATAAAAGATACTATTTAAATAATGAAAACACATTCACAGGAGAAAGCAAAAAAGGGTGTCATCAATGGACTAGAAAGTTTGAGAAACTCTGGAAGCATGAAGAATGATGCAGATGGGGTAACATCAGAGCAGGAGAGACACTATAGCTCAAGACATGGGAATTAAGTTCTTTTCTTTCCAAGAAAGCTAGAGAGAACATCTAAGATAAAGCACAAAACCAGGGCAGCCCAGGTGGCTCAGCAGTTTAGCACCGCCTTCGGTCCAGGGCCTGATCCTGAGGACCCGGGATCAAATCCTGCATCAGGCTCCCTGCATGGAGCCTGCTTCTCCCTCTGCCTGTGCCTGTGACTCTCTCTCTCTCTCTCTCTCTCTCTCTCTCATGAATAAATAAATAAAATCTTAAAAAAAAATAAAGCACAAAACCAGAGTGCAAGGGAAAGCCTTTGATGTGATTCATAAAAGAATGGCATTCCCAAGCAACTACGCTAGTTGAGGTCCCATCTCCCTCTCCCAAGCAGTGCTGCTGACAGTTGGGGTTTTACCCACACAGTGAGGTCAGGGAACTCTTTTCCTGTGCCACCTGCCCAAGAGAGTCTCCAGGAATGGTTTTAAACTCCAAGAAGTAGCAGAGTAGAACTTGAGATAACACTGGACTCTACATTTCCTGAAAAGTGAGGACAGATGCCTGTGAGTGAGCTACAGGAAAGCATTTTACCCCCAGAACAAGGCCCCCATTTGGGCAGTTGGATGTTCGATGCATTGTAAGAGGATGCCTGATTACTAAGCCCTCAAATAATTCACCCAGCCTTCCCAGTCAAGGAAGGGGTCAGATAGGGGAATGTAGTCAAATACAGAGAAAACGATCTATAATAAGCAATCTCATTTTCATTCATATATATGAATCAACAACCAGAAATCACCAGAAATTTTAGGAAAAATTGTACAAGTGTATAAACAAAGAACACGACTGAGCCAAAAAGAAATAGAGCTATTTTAGGAAATTTAGCTGGAAAGAATGTGGCATTTATAAAATAGGAACTCATTGCCATGAAAAGTAAAAAATCTGAGAAAAATACAGAGTCCATGGGGATTAAAATATTATGGCTCAAATCAAAATATAATTGGAAGGACTCAATAAATTAAAGTCAATGTTAGTGACCTAAAAAAAGAGATTAATAAGTCTAACAATGAATTAAATAAAAATAAAAAAAGAATGGAGGAATATAAATGAAGAGGCATGGGAGTGAGATATGGAAGTCTCAACAGCCTTTTAAGAAGCTGAATTTCAGAAGGATACAGTGGTAATGCAAATAAGAAAGTAAATAAAAATATGTAATTAAATTTCTCTAAGCTGAAGAGATACCCAAAGCATCAGACTGAAAGAGCTCAGAATTAATGAAAAAACCCACAACTAAAAATATCCTGATGAAATGTTATGAGCTCATAGATAAAAATAAAATAAAAGATGTCAGTGGGGGGAAATGTTGCCTATAAAGAAAATCTGACTATTAGAAACTTCCCATCAGTAGAATTCAAGGTTACAAAACAAAAGGGCAGTACCTTTCAGATCCTTGACTGGGGTGAGAGGGGAAATGAATGTGTTATGATCAACTGTGTGGAGAAAAATAAGGATATTTTCAGACATGAAATTCAGAGTTTATCTCCCTCACACCTTACATGAGAAAAAAATTACGAGAAGAGATAGTCTATAAAGATAAAAATAAAAAATATAGTATGAATATAAAAATCAGAGCCAGCCAGGTATATAGAAATTTGGTAAAACATTAGAAAAGAAAATGTTTAATATAAAGGAAAATGTTTAAATATAGAATTTGATCCTTAGTAAAAGTATTTGAGTGATAATATTTTAATAAGAGGTGACTACTTTTCATATTTTAGGGGCATAGTCACTCTATAAGGCTCTGCAGCCACAGGCAGAGGCAGCACCTCCACATCTCATAACTCAGCCTCCACAACACCCTTCTCCCAGGGGAGCCCTGGCCTCCTCCTCCTCCAGGCTGGCCTTCCTCCCCTTGAGTCACCCACACCATAGTTCCATCAAAATATATGGAAATATATTTCCATCAAAAGGAAGATCATCACAGGCCCTGTGCTCCAGTGCACCCAACAAAGCAAGTCATCGACATATCATGACCACTGGGATCTGCGGGAAGAACAGTGTTGCCCAAGAAACTCCTGGTCCAGTGTAAGCAGATGATCTTCCTTCACCCATAAGGCTCTCAGGAAGACCCACTATGCCTCACATTTCTCCCAAGGCATCAGCAGAAACACACATCTCTGTTTACCACCCAGAATATCACACCCGTAGTCTTCTATATAGTCACAAATCGAATTTATCCTCCACTCCTTTCTATGATTCTGGATCCTTCCACTGTTCTATGATAATATGCTCCAAGAAGGATGGAAACCACATTTAAATTTACTAAGAGAAACGCTACCAAAAGACCAGCAGATTGAATCATCATGTTATCCACACTCCATCTCCCAGTTTTCCCTCTGTTTCTACGAGGCTCTTAGCCCCAGGTCTGGATCCCCTGGACCAACCAGCTTCACATTTCAGGGCCACACTCCCTCCTCCCTCTTATACTCAACACCCTACCCTGTAAGTTAAAATAATTTCTGTAAATAACCTTCTGTGCCTTTCCTTTGGTAATAAGATTTTCATATTTCTATACCTTTCATTCCTCCCCCCCAATACCCAACTTTTTTGGTGCTCTTTTTGCTATTTTTCATGGCCAAAGAAGCTAGAGAAACTCAGGAAATCTCAAAGTTGGGATACAACAACAGAATGCTAACAGTTTCATTACAGAGGAAAACAGAAGAGTTTATTTTACTTAGCTTGATACTTTAAAAAAACTAGACTGATTTACCTTTATCTTAATTTATGAGAAGAAGTGAGATTGGAAGTTATGGGATGGAATTATGGGAAGAAGTGAGATTGGAAACAAAAATCAATTGTTTATTTTCTTTGAGTTAGTTTTCAGTAGTAGTAAGTAACCAGATTTTGTCTGTGTGTTTCTTTTGCCTGCTCTTCCATATGTCCAACATGGGTAGCTACGGATTATGATACTGTCAGAGGTAAAGGACCCTCCCTGGATGGACTTTAGATGACATATGAACTGTAACCTATCACACAACCTATCATCCATCTGTGTCCTCTGCCAGTCTAAGTTCAATCCACCACCAAGTTATTGTGATGAGCCTGTGAGAACCATCCTAATAAGCAATGACTCAGACTGGCCCACACATCTGAATTTTCAATATATTAGAGAAGATTGGATTAGTAACAGACTTACAGTCTTTTAGTTTAGGATCTGGGTGAACCCAGTGATCCTAGAGTAAACCAAATTCTTAGATCTTAAGTAACCCCAAGCTCTCTTTTCTGTGAGATTCAATATAGGATCCTTATGTAAAAATAAGTGATAGCTAAGCTAACAATGATGCCAGACTCTGATGGACAAATGATCATCAAATCACCTCAAAAACCTAAATAATCAAAGGACAAACTGACTCACTCACTTATTGTAACTCTGAGGCTTCCAAAAGATAGAAGAAATCACAGAAACCTAAGCAGAAGAGTGGCCAGTGGTGAGAATGAGCAAGTCTCCAGGAGGTGGAGCATGATGAGCTGATGAGCACAGGAGTCACAGCTGGTCTTCAGGCACTCCAACCTCCCAGTGGCCTCCCCCATGGGCACACATGTACATCGTGGAAGAGGTGCATCTTCCATGTTCTAGTACTGCAACAATAACATCGCAAAGCTCTTTACTGATGTTTGTTGCAGGTCTTCAAGAAGTTAGTTTGGCCCATGGAAGCACTGAACTGCATGGATTTGAAACTCCTTTTATAGTAGGAAACTTCATCAACGGGTTCTCCATGACTGTAGAGAGTAGAAAAAGAAAATATGGGACCTCTTGTTCAAAATTGATTAAGAATTTCAAGACAACAATAAAGCATTAAACCAAGAGTGGAGACCTCTGAGCCTGGGGGCCTGTGTGATGGCCCAGGTCGCACACCCACAAAGCCAGCCCTGTCTAAAGGAAAGTTAAGAGTTGCTGAGTCAGATACTGCTGTGCTGTAAACTGCTTTTTCAGTAAATTTCCCCAATGCTAAAACTGCATATTTAGCAAAACAATTCAAATATAGAATGACTATCTCAAGAGTGCTTGAAACTTTCTCAAACTGCTTTGAAATCATTTCTTTCTTAGGGATGTTGGATTATGTAAGTGAATTCTTCTGTGCCAAAATAATAATTCTATTTTGTGATAATACTACTAGATTTGCAAAATATTTAAGTGTGCTGTGTTTTGTTCCTGATGATTGCTTGGTTACATATTTCTTTCAGGCTTATGTTCATCAACCTGTGACTACACATTTAGTATAAATGGGATAGTCTTCACAAATATTAATTACTGGTTCAACTGCAAGGGAATTTTAATTAGCTTTGTTTAAGCATAACTTTTAGGCTCTTAAATTAGTTAAGGGACCCTACAGACTTCTAATAGTTAAAGTGGCTACAGGAAAATCATAGGCTATATTTTCATATCTTTGTGTTTCTAAAATCATCTGTGTTTCAGGTTTATAAATTTGTGGTACATATGTCACAAATAATAGAAAAAAACAGACTAAAAGAAACCAGTAAAAAAAAAAAAAAACATAGAAAGATAGTTCACAGGACAAAAGAAATGGCTCTTAAACAGTGCAGCACAATTGTAGCAAGGCATTTCAAAAGTAAAAATGTGCATCCCAATCTAGCCAATTCAAAAAGGACAAATAAACAAGGACATTTCTTTAAAGCACTATTTAAAATAACAAAGACTGTCAACAACTAAAAGTCTATAAGATTTTGGCTAAAGAAATTACTATACACACCCCATTTTAGAATATTTACAATTATTATGCGGAATAAAGCAGTTTACAGACACACATACAATCTTCCTCCAAGTCAAATTGCTAAATGAAAAAAACAAACAAGGAGTTAGCTCATGATTATTAGGATCCTGATCTAGTAAAATGGAAGCTCATGATTATTAGGATCCTGATCTAGTAAAATGGAAGTATAATTAATATAGCATTTAGGAAAATTAGGGGACTGAAAGGAGAATGGGGAAATATTTTGGGAGCTAGGAGAAAGGAGGCTGCTTCAATGTAAAAGAATGAAGAAAGGGTACAGGTGAGAGGCAGATGAGGGACATGAAGAACACAGAGTAAGTCCACTTGTCTAAGCTGACAAACCCACTAAGAGTGATGCTGTATAGTGTATGAGATGGAATTAGTCATTTATTTATTATTACAATTATTAAGTATTAACTCATCATTAAAATTTTGTAAATATTACACAAATAGAAACATGCTGATAAATTCAGTAGATAGATATTGAGCTTTTTTTTTTTTTAATCACATGCCAAACTCTGTGTTAAGGCCTTAGAGATATTAAAATGAATAAGCCATTTCTCTGTTTGGTGGCAGAGATAATAGAGGCAAGAGTAGAGACAAAATTATGTCCCCAAAGTTGCCATTTAGTGTAAATGTTGATTAAATTTCTATAAGTACTGCTCCATTAGAAGGAGATATAGAAGAAAGTGTATGGTTTTATTACATGTAAATTTCTATTAAAAGTAGCCAGCACACTTCTATTTCCCTGCCTTCAGGATCTGTAGGTTTCCTTATGTCTGAATACTCCAAACAAAATATGGATATTAGCCATCTACCTCACGACATCAAATTCTAGCACAGACACTGAATTAAGCTGATGGGTTTCCCACTTGGCCCTAATAGCCCTCTCCTGTATCCCTTGCCTGCCATTATACAGTTGTTTTAATAACATAGTTCTAATATAATAGTTGTCTACATAGCTCTCCCCTAATAGACTATAAACTTCTAAACCACAAAGATCTGGGCTCTTATATGGATGTCTGTGTGGCTCAGTTCGTTAAATGACTCTTGATCTCAGCTCAGATCTTGATCTTAGAGTCATGACCTCAAGTCCTGGATCCAATGGGCTTCTCCTTGGGCTTCATGATGGGCTTCATAATGGGCTCCACGTTGGGCTCTGCACTGTGCATGGAGCCTACTTAAAAAAAGATCTACACTCATATATATTTCTAAATTTCTCACAGTACATATCAACAATCTGTACTGATTAGAACTTTAATTTTTGTTATTTGACATGGTGAGGCAAACATAAGAAATATAAAACACAATATATTCAAGGAGTTCACCACTAGTATTTGACCAGTGATACTAAGTAGGAACAGGAGGTCCCATTCCAGATATTCAGAATTTTGAATTATTGGTTGGAACATGTGTATATGTGCATGTGTGTGTGTGTAGCTGGATTCAGAGATGGCTGAAACCAAACAGTATATTTTGCTATCTTTCCCCAGTGACATTATATTTCCAGGGAAAACCCCATACTTTTCCCTTTGTTTGTGTCCTTCAGAGTATGATGACATTAATCTTTGAGCACACAAAAACTGTTCACTAGGTATCTACATGCTGATAGTTATAAAAAAAAACCTCTTTGTAAGAAAACGAAAGCAAAACAAAATAAAAACAACAACAATAATAAAAATCAACCATTTGTAACTTTTCCACATTTTTGCCATTGAGGAACATTCTGTTATTTGACATGATATGAAGGAATTTTAACTATTGCTGGCTTTCTTGCTAAATTTTCCCTAAAGGTGCTAAAATAAGTTGTTTCAAGTCCTACTCTAGGAAACTAGAATTTATGCTACAAAATTTAACAGAAGCTTCACATCACTAATCCTCTACATAATATGATTCATTCAATTATAGGGATTCCTACTGAATTTTCAAAGAAGCTGATTCCCCAACAGTTAACATTTACTGTAATATATGTAATATATAGCTTTCTGTCTCAAAATGATATAATTCAAGAAATGAAATCTTGAACACAAAATTAAAGAAAGATATAATAACTAGTAATGGCCACTAGATGGCAACAGCAGAAATGTCATCATTTTTAGTACTAAATGCTGCATTGAGATAACTGCCTTCACTTAAAATGAGAAATTATGTGCTTACAGTAGAGCCTGAGTCCAAAACAAGATGGAATTCATCATTAAAGCTGTAGTAAATATCATGTTTAGAAACAAAATTATTTTGCTTAACATTTGGCACTTAAAAATTAGTCAATAATTGCCAGGGATGTGTGTTTCTTCCTTCAGAAATAGCATGTTTACCCACTCAATTTCACTACCTATCCCATTATTCTTGAAAACACCTTCACCCTCACTCCCATAGGTAATCAAATACTAAGTCTGTCAAATCTCCACACTTCTCTATTTCATCATATCATATAAACAACATTTCTTTTTTTTAAATAAATTTTTATTTATTTATGATAGTCACACACAGAGAGAGAGAGAGAGAGAGACAGAGACACAGGCAGAGGGGGAAGCAGGCTCCATGCACCAGGAGCCCGACGTGGGATTTGACCCCTGGTGTCCAGGATCGCGCCCTGGGTCAAAGGCAGGCGCCAAACCGCTGCGCCACCCAGGGATCCCTAAACAACATTTCTTGTAATATATGGGATGGGACTGAGATTAGCCCTCATAGATAGACTTTAGCCTGACCAACCACCACTAATATCCGAGTTCAACTCATGTTACTCACAAGAGGCTATTCAGTTGTAAAAAATTGACTGCATACATGGATATACATCCACCCCAGTCTTCAGCATTTTCTTCTTTCACCAGCCCCAAATAATTAGTTTAAAGCATGAGTGAGAATTATAGCACGGTTTTACAAATGAAATGAAATTTTGGCTAATGGATTAAACAAAATTAAGAAAGTAATGTGTTTCTATAACATATTCCCTTACAAAACATTTCCAAGGTCAACATTCAATCTCTTGGCTTTTTCCAAAGCTTAGTCTTTATTCCCTGAAGCCAAGAACATGATGTTATCACTTTTCAAAATCATAATAACCTATAAAAGAAAATAGGATGCAGTCCCTAACACAGGCATATTCTTCAAACCAAGAATAGAGGATGAACTAGGATCAATTTCCTTTAAAGTGGATTCTGAGAAGCTATCAGTTTTTATATATTTAATTGGAATATTCTTGTATTAAGTATTTTTTATTAAAGCATAATTGGGGATAAAAAAATATTTGATAAATAAAGCTATTTTGTAATGAAATTTTATCTGTAATATCTTCAAAAACTTTACAAATGAAAAAAATAGTTTTGGGCAAAACATTCTTTTATATTTGGGAAAATATACAAAAATTACAAAGACTAATCCACCATTCTTTTTTCCCTTGTTTTTTTTTTAAGATTTTATTTATTTGAAAAAGAGAAGAGAGTATGAGCAGGAGGAGGCGCAAGGGAAGAGGGGGAAAAGAAGAGCGAGAGCAAACTCCCCACTCAGCAGGGAACTAGATGCAGGACTCAACCCCAAGGACTCCAGAATCACGACCTGAGGGAAAGGCAGACCCTCAATTAACAGAGCCACCCAGTCACCCCTCCACCAAACATTCTTGTACTCAAACTCAAAATTAACCCATGTTATTCTTGTTTCCAGGTTTTTATGTTTTTTTTTTTTACTTTAAAAAATAGAACATTGTGAAGAAAAAACAAAATCCTCTATGCATCCAAGTAAATGTGAGAAAATATATTTTAGAGGTGGCCTTGTATATCTGAGAAGAAAGGAGGACTATTTTATTAAGGGTATTGGGACAATGTATTTTCTATACATATATAAAATAAAATTAGATTCCTAATTCAAGCTCTATACAAAATAAACTCCAGATCTGTTAAATGCCTAAATGAAAAAAGAAAAAAACTATTAGAAGAAAATACAAAAGAAGATCTTCATGATCTCATGGAAGAAAAATATTTTGTAGATAAGAAATAAAGGGATCCCTGGGTGGCGCAGCAGTTTGGCGCCTGCCTTTGGCCCAGGGCGTGATCCTGGAGACCTGGGATCGAATCCCATATCGGGCTCCCGGTGCATGGAGCCTGCTTCTCCCTCTGCCTGTGTCTCTGCCTCTCTCTCTCTCTCTCTGTGACTATCATAAATAAATAAAAATTAAAAAATAAAAAAAGATAAGAAATAAAATTCATGGCAAAAAAAAAGAAAAAATTGGTAATTTTGAAATCAGAATTTATATTCCCTTCACATCAGTTACCTTTTGCCAACAAAAGAATATAATGTGTTTTACATGAGTTTAAAGTTGTGTGAACCATTCAGGGGTGTTCATCAGTTGTCCTGGTTATGCTCTTCTGGATATGGTAGGATTATACTTTCTCAGTTCCTTGCATTTGGAGGTGGCTATGTGATTCACTTTGGACAATGAACTATGAGAAGTGACTTATTTATGTCACTCTAGGCCTTTACGAACCAGTACACAATTTGCCATCTTCCTGTCCCTCTGTTGATGGCCTACCATATTTCAGAAAGTGGAGGTTTTTAAGGAAAGATGAGAGAGATCAGAACTTCCCACTGATTCAAATGGCCATGGAATGTGAGCAAGAAAGAAAACTTGTAGCTTAAACTACTATGATTTGATGGTTGTTTGTTATGTGTCATTTTGATAGTTATGCGGCAGTATCATGTTGGACTCTGGTAGCAAGTGCTAAACACCTAACTTAAAGTTGCTTGAAGAAAGAAAAGCAGCAATTACTTAATTGAGTTAGAAGAGAAGAAACCTCTTGTAACATTTGTGGTTACCTTTCTCTGACTTTCATCATTGCTTCTCTGAGCATGCTGGTCTAATGCTCTTCAACCATGGCATGGGGGATATGATCACCAGCATGTCAGTACAGCTTCAGTGTTGAGACGGTAAAGAAAAACATTCTTTTCCAATTCGAATTTGAAAATATTTGTGGCAGGAATCTAGTTGACCCAGACCTGACTCCCACACTTGTGCAAATTTCAGTAGGACAGTGACAAGTTTTATCCTAAGATAGTAAAATCCCCTCCTATGATGTAAACATGAGAAATCAAAACCAAATGAAGTAACCATGTGAACATTTAGCTTAGAGTAAGTATATATTAGCCCTTATTAATATGACAACTATGTGATAATTAGTTTTAGGAGTCAACTACTGGCTAGGCTACAGTAGTTGGTCATTTAGTCTAATGTTAATCTAGGTGTTGCTGTAAAAATACTTTGCAGATGTAGTTAATACCTACAATCAGTTGACTTTAAGTAAAAAATATTACCCTTGATAATATGGGTAGGCCTCATCCAATCACTTGAAAGTCCTGAGAACAAAAACGGAGGTTTCCCAAGAAACAAATTCTGTCCCCAGCATGCAACAACTACCTAGGTTTCAAGCCTGCTGGCCTGCCCTACAGATTTTAGACTTGCCAGCCTCTACAAATGCATGAGTCAATTCCTTAAAATAAATCTCTACTGGATCTGTTTCTCTGGAGTACCCTACATGATATACACTACAAATACACTCATACATTAAAAACCTTCATCTCGGATCCCTGGGTGGCGCAGTGGTTTGGCGCCTGCCTTTGGCCCAGGGCACAATCCTGGAGACCCGGGATCGAATCCCACATCGGGCTCCTGGTGCATGGAGCCTGCTTCTCCCTCTGCCTGTGTCTCTGTCCCTCTCTCTCTGTATGACTATCATAAATAAATAAAAAAAAATAAAAGAAAAGTAATCTTTAAAAAAAAAAAACCTTCATCTCCATTTCATAAATAAAAAATTGAGCTATTAAGTGCTAAAATTTAATTCAAACTCAGATCCCTGGTTCCAACGTTCATGGCCTGGGGGAGATGCACAGGCTAAACCATCAAAACTTGATAAACTTCCCATATCCAAAGTAAAAAGGAAAAATATGACAGGGATGAAAAGAAAATCTGTTCTAGTTTTAAAGAATCTATGAGATATAGCTTCCATTCAAAATCCCCTCTGATTTGTATTGACTTCTACCACCAGGGCATTTGTATACATTATCTTACTGCTAGCTATTTCTTCTTGACCCATTTATGGCTTATGTAGAAAGCAACTATTACCTTTTAGTTTAACAAATTTCATAAATTTAGTTAGTTACATTCAGCTACCCCTCCAACTTTCTTTTCCAAGGAGAATAAACTCAGTTTGCATTCATTGACAAGGAGCCCAATGGCTGAAACTTTCAGATTGCTCCAGGGGACAGATTGGCAGACTCAAGAACTCCAATCCTTCAATCCCAACCAAGTGTATGTTCATTGCATCCTGCTTCCTTCTAGTTCCTTCCATGGCAAAAAATGACACACCAAAAGGAAAAAAAAAAAAAATATATATATATATATATATATATAAATATATATATATCAATAGTGAGGAAAAAGACAAAACAAACTCAAATTTGAAATAGGATACATAAATCCAGGGTAAGGAAAGAGTCACCTATTCACTAATAGTAATGGTGATGACAATCACTTCAAAAGTAACTGTAAAAAAAAAAAAAAAAAGTAACTGTAGCTTACCAAAATGCTTACTCATAGGCCTTAATAAATAAGCACCTTAGAAAAGAGGTTAAAAGAAAAGTGGTCATCATTAGGATTATGTAAGCCTAAAAATACTTTCCATCTAAAGAAACTGTCCTTGAACCAGATTTTGCTTCTTATGTGAAAAGTAAATATATTTTTCTCCACACAAGTTCACTGAGGCTTTTAGAAAATAAATAGAAAAGAAAATGTCCAATCATCTCTTCCATATATCAAAAGAACACTTTATTTCTTTTATTCAGTCTTGCCTTCAGGTTTCTAATATATAACCACTTGAATAAGTTTCCAAGTGCCTGATAATTCTGAGTTCCTAAGCTACAATCAAAAAAATGAAATAGTCACCCATGCCTTTGTAATACAATAATTACAAAGTAAGTTCTTACCTTTAAAGAGGGAGGCTCATGTGCTGTGTACAATAACATGGGTAAGAAGTATACTTAGGTATTGGATGTGCTCGAAATGTGCCTATAAATCATCACTACAATGCCGTACAAGAATCCTTTTCTTTCTATCTATCATGGTCTTTCCTATATACATATTATTTTATTTTTTTTGGTCTGTACCTCACATCTAAGTGGCTCTTGATAGTATACAAGACATTTATGATACCTTACTTAATTCGTGGCAACTATGTGGATTTTATAATTGCCTATGCATTATTCTTTTCCTCAATATATTACAGGTTCCATGAGGGCAATAGTTCACTAATTAATCTACCTATAAGAGGGGGCTGGGACTTAATAAATTTCTGTACAATATATGCATACTAAAATCTGGATGCCAGATCTTATTAGCGATGATAAAGCTTCAATTCACTGAATACCTGCACATCTTGTAATTGGTATTTTACAGGCATTCTTTATCAACTGACAATACAAAAGGACTGCAGTACAGTTCCTATTCCTAGTCAGAAAAGGCTAATGTGAAACTTATAGAACTCATCTAAAGCAAGTATAGAGCAGGGGTTCCCAAAGTGGGACTCCTGGGCCAGCCACAACTGCATGCTTGAGAATTAGAAGGGCAGATTCTTGGGTCTCACTTCATATCTACTGAAAAGTTCTGACAATGGGACCTACCAATATGTGCTGTAACAAACCCTGCAGATTATTTTGATATATGCCAACATTCTGAGAAAGACAAGACTAGACTAGACTAGTGAAATAGCATCCATGGAAGATGGTTTGAAAGATAAGAGGTCTACTTCTCTATACTACAAGCCATGTTATTTTGGCCGACTATAACATTACTTTTCCTGCATTGTGTTTTGGCATCAAGCTACTGACCTGTGTCAAAAAAAGAATAAGCTAAAAAAAAAATTCGTAAATACCCATTTGCTCACTGCTCAGTATCATAACACCATAGTACTTCAGTCTACTAAAGTGCCTATAGCCAAGAGAGATTGGGGGGGGGGGGGTGGAGGGGTATGTAAGCCCCTATTCCCAAGAAACTTGAATTTGAGAGAAGAAGAAACACATTTACATAAAAATCCATACCATAATGAGTTGGGTGATAAGTGGTTACAGGTAATCCATACCTCAGAGGAGGGGTGACTCCAGCTAGCTAAGTAGCTGAGTTGATCAGATAAGAATTTTTATGCACTCTGGAGAGGAAGAAAGCTATGTTAGACTCCACTGGGTCTCTAGAATGAAAAACAATGAAGCTAGCAAGCTTAAAGGATGAGGTTGCTAAATACAAAATATAAGCTATTGCATTTAGTCTCCAAATCCCTTATGCAAACTTTATAAAGATGTTTCTCCATGGATAATAAGTAAGGGAGAGAAAAAACAAAACAAGACAAAAAACAGTGAATTAAATGTCTGTTTACTGAAAAAAAAATTGGTCTTGGGGACAAAAGTTGGAAGCAATCTTCATGTAATTCATTATTAGGAATGATCAGTAGAAAATAGCCATCAACAATAGAAAGCAACCAAGTATTCCCTGTGACATACGACTAGGAAATATAAAATTAGTGTTAATAAAAAAGTAGCTCCCTACTGGGAGCCAGTAGGAAATAGGTGCCATTTCCCTCTGTTCAGGCCCAGTATAAATACACAGACCCCTGAGGGAGCCAGCACTGCTCCAACACTCACTATCTAACTTGCTAATAGTGCATCCCAAGATATTTTCTCCTGCAGACACTCCCCCTCAAGCCACACCTCAGCTCCAGATCTCCTCCAACAGCTAATTGAACAAACTGTGCTAATACCACACCTCCCGGGAACCCTGGGTGGCGCAGCGGTTTGGTGCCTGCCTTTGGCCCGGGCGCGATCCTGGAGATCCAGGATCGAGTCCCACGTCGGGCTCCCAGTGCATGGAGCCTGCTTCTCCCTCTGCCCGTGTCTCTGCCTCTCTTTCTCTCTGTGTGTGACTATCATAAATAAATAAAAATTAAAAAAAAAAATACCACACCTCCCAACACTGGGCACCTGCACAGATCTACCCCCTACAACTCCTACAAGTTCTCCTGCCTCAGGCCCAGCAGCTGTCAGCCCCCTCCTGGTATGCACCTTGTTGATACCAGGTGCTCTGCCCCCGTATTCTTCTGCAGTTTGGTGCTACTACATTTCTGATAAATGCCTCATCTAATTCAACTTAAGAACAAGGCAGTCACAGATTGGCCCATTGAAAACACAGGAAACTGGGCAGCCTGGATGGCTCAGCAGTTTAGAACCACCTTCAGCTCAGGTCGTGATCCTGGGGTCCCAGGATCCAGTCCCACGTTAGGCTCCCTGCATGGAGCCTGCTTCTCCCTCTGCCTGTGTCTCTGCCTCTCTCTCTTTCTTTCTCTCTCTCTCTCTCTCTCTCTCTCTCTCTCTCATGAATAAATAAAATCTTTTAAAAAAACTTTAAAACAAAAAGTGTAACAAGAAACAAAGAGGGCACAATATATTCAAAAAGAGAACAATTCAACAAGAAGATAACAATTTTAAGTATTTATGCACTCAACATGGAAGCACTCAAATGCATAAAGCAGCCATTAACAAACATAAAGGAAGTAATCAGTAGTAATACAATAATAGTGGAGGATTTTAGTATCCCACTTACTTTAATGGAGAGATCATCTAGATAATCAACAAGGAAAGAGTGGCTTTGAATAACACATTTGACCAGAGGGATCTAACAGACATATTCAGAACATTTCAGCAGAATATGTATTCTTCTCAAGTGCACATGGAATGTTCCCCAGAATAGATGAGATATTAGGCCACAAAACAAGTCTCAACAAATTCAAAAAGAGTGACGTCATACCATTTAATTTTTCCAACCACAATGCTATGAAACTAGAAATCAACCACAAGAAAAAATCTGGAAAGAAAACCAAAACATGGAGGTTAAATAACATGCTACTAACCAATGAATGGATCAATCAAGAAATCAAAGAGGAAATCAAAAAATACATGGAGACAAATGAAAATGAAAACACAATGGTCCAAAACCTTCAGGATGTAGCAAAAGCTGTTGTAAGAAGAAAGTTCATGGCAATACACCCCTACCATAAGAACCAAGAAAAATCTCAAACAATCTAACCTTACACCCAAAGGAGCTAGAAAAAAAACAGCAGAATCCAAAACCAGTAGAAGGAAGGAAATAATAAAGAGTACAGTAGAAATGAGATAGAAACTAAAAGAAAAAAAACAATAAAACAGGGCAGCCCGGGTGGCTCAGTGGTTTAGCACCTGCCTTCGGCCCAGGGCCTGATCCTGGAGACCCAGGATGGAGTCCCGTGTCGGGCTCCCTGCAATAGAGCCTGCTTCTCCCTCGGCCTGTGTCTCTGCCTCTCTCTCTCTCTCTCTCTCTCTCTCTCTCTCTCTCAAATAAATAAATAAATAAATAAATAAATAAATAAATAAATAAAATCTTAAAAAAAAAATAAAACAGATCAATGAAACCAGGAGCTAGTTCTTTGAAAAGATCAACCAAATTGATAAAGCTTTAGCAAGACTCATCAAGAAAAAAGAGAGAGAATGAGGACTCGAATAAACGAAATCAGAAATGAAACAGGAGACATAACAATCAACACCACATAAATATGAAGGATTGTAAGAGAATATTATGAAAAGTTCTATGCCAAAAACTTAGACAACCAAAAAGAAATAGATAAATTCATAGAAACATATAACCTCCCAAAAATGAATCAGGAAGAAATATGAAATTTGAACAGACCAACTACCAGCAATTAAATTGTATCAATTAAAAAAAAAAAAAAAAGAACTCCCAACAAACAAAAGTCCAGGACCAGAGAGTTTCACAGGTGAATTCTACCAAACATTTAAAGAAAAGTTATCTACTCTCAAACTGTTTTTAAAAAATAGGAGAGGAAGGAAAGCTTCCAAATTTATTCTGTAAGGTAAGCATTACCCTGGTAACAAAACTAGATAAAAACACCACAAAAAAAGAGAACTAAAGGTCAATATCTCTGATGAACATAGATGCAAAACTCCTCAACAAAATATTAGTGAACCAAATCCAACAATACATTAAAAAATTATTCACCATAATCAAGTGAAAGGAATGCAAGTATGATTCAATATTTGCAAATCACATCAATAAGAGAAATTATAGCCATATGATTTATTCAATAGATGCAGAAAAAGCATTTGATAAATTACATCATCCATTCATGATTTTAAAAAATTCTGAACAAAGCACTGAAGATGGCGTAAGAGTAGGATCCCCAAGTCACCTGTACCTACCAACTTACCTAGATAACTTTCAAATCATCTTGAAAACCTACGAATTCGGTCTGAGATTTAAAGAGAGAACCCCTGGAATGCTACAGTGAGAAGAGTTCACACTTCTATCAAGAGAGGAAGATGGAAAAAAAAATAAATAAATAAAAACCCTCAACAATGTGGATATAGAGACTTGAACATAATAAAGGTCATATTAAAAAAGCAAAACACACAGCTAACACACTAAGCAAAAAAATCTGAGAGACTTCCTCTAAGATCAGGAATAAGACAAGTCTGTCTATTCTCACTACTTTTATTCAACATAGTACTAGAAGTCCTAGCCACAGCAATCATACAAGAAAAAGAAATAAAAGACATCTAAATTGGTGAGGAAAAAGTAAAATTTTCACTACTTATAGATGACATGATACTGTATATAGAAAACTCTAAGGCCTTCATCAGAAAACTACTAGAACTGATAAATGAATTCAAGATATAAAATAAATATATGGAAATTCATTGCATTTCTATACACTAATAATAAAGCAGTAGAAGGAGAACCTAAGGCAGCAATGCCATTTGCAATTGTTCCAAAAAGAATAGAAGGCTTAGAATAAACTTAAACAAAGAGATAAAAGATCTGTACTCTGAAAACTATAAAATAATGATGAAAGAAATTCAAGATGACACAATTTCCATGCTCATTGATTAGAAGAAGAAATACTGTTAAAATGTTCATAATACCCAAAGCAACCTACAGATTTAATGCAATCCATATCAAAATACCAACAGCATTTTTTTCACAGAAGTAGAACAAACAATCCTAAATTTTCCATGGGACCACAAAAGACCCCAAATTGCCAAAGCAGTCTTGAAAAAGAAGAATAAAACTGAAGCTCTCACAACCCCAGATTTCAAGATATCCTACAAAGTTGTAGCAACCAAAACAGTATGGTACAGATAGAAAAATAGACACATAGGTCAATACAACAGAACCCATGTTTGATGATCAATTAATCTTTGACAAAGGAGGTAAGAATACTCAATGGGAAAAAGACAGTCTCTTCAAAAAATAGTGTTGGAAAAATTAGACAACTACATGTAAAATAATGAAATTGGAGCATTATCTTACATTATACCCAAAAATAAACTCAAAATGGATTAAGGGCCTAAAGGTGAGATCTGAAACTGTAAAACTCCTAGAAGAAAACATAGGCAGTCATTTTTTTGACATTGGCCTTAAATTTTTCTAGCTATATTTCTTCAGGCAAGAGAATCAAAAGCAAAAATAAACTATTGGGACTATACGAAGACAAAAAAACTTTTGCACAAAGAACAAAACAACCTGCAAAATGAAAAAGCAACCTACTGAATGGGAGATAATATTCACAAATGATATATCTGATAAGGAATTAATATCAAAAACATATAAAGAACTTAAACAACTCAACACCAAAAAAATCCCAAATAACCCAGTTTAAAAATGGACAGAGGACATGAACAGACTTATTTCCAAAGAAGACATACAGATGGCCGGCAGACACATGAAGGGATGCTCAATATCACTACTTATCAGGGAAATGCACAAGGAAAACCACAATGAAATATTATCTTACACCTCTTAGAATGGCTAGACTTCGAAGAAGGAGGAGGAGGAGGAGGAGGAGGAAAGAAAAGGAAGAAGTAGTAGCAGTAGTAGTAACAAGTGTAGGCAAGGATTTGGAGAAAATTTGTGTGCTGCTGGTGGGAATGTAAATTGGCATAGCCACTGTGGAAAATAGTATGAAGGTTCCTCAAAAAATTAAAAATAAAACTACCATATGAACTAGGAATTCCACTCCTGGGTCTTTACCCAAAGAAAACAAAAATACCAATTCAAAACCAAAAATGCACTCTAATGTTTGTTGCAGCATTATTTGCAATAACCAAGACAAGGAAACAACCCAAGCATCCATTGACAGATAAATAAACAAATATGATGGTGGTGTGTGTGTGTGTGTGTGTGTGTGTGTATAATGCACATACAATGGAGTATTGCTGAGCCATTACAAAAGAATGAGATCTTGCCATTTGCAATAACATAGATATACCTAAGGAGTATTAGGTATGCTGAATGAAATAAGTCAGACAGATCAAGATAAATACCATATGGTTTCACTCTTATGTGTAATCTAAAAAAAAAAAAAAACAAAACAAACAAACAAAAAAACCCCAAAGAAATAAACAAGCAGAAACAGATCCATAAATACAGAGAACAAACTGATGATTGCCAAGGAGAGGGGGTGGTAGATGGATGAAAAGGTTGAAGAGGAGTGGGAAGTACGGCTTCCAGTTATAGAATGAGTAATTCACAAAGATGAAAGGTACAGCATAGGGAATATAGTTAATGGTATTGTAGTAGCATTTTATAATGACAGATGGTAGCTACACTTGTGGTGAGCATAACCTAACATACAGACTTGCCGAATCATTATGTTGTACACCTGAAACGAATATAACATGGTGTTGACTATATCTTAATAATTTCAAAAACTACTTTGCAAAAAAATTCTATAATTTGACTCTGGATCAATTAATCTTGCATCTTAGTGATTCCTGAATATACCTAGTCTTCTATTGTGAAAATTTAAAACCACTTTTCTGTCTTCATTGTTTTGGCACTTTTGTATTTCAGCTTGGCAAGTATGGCATGGGGATTAAACCCATGGATATTGATACTGAAGTACCTGGGTTTGAATTCTAGTCCCCACTTGACTGATGCATGATCCTGGAAAAGTTAACTTCTCTATGCTTCAGTATCCTTATCACTAAAAAGGAGCTAACAAAATTACCACATAGGGCTGCCACGAGAATCAAATAAAATAATATCCTAGTGCTGAGAACAGTGACTAGCACATAGTAATTGTAGTTAGATGTCAGCTTATTAATTAAAAAAGGTACACTGTGGTTCTATGACCTCAATTGTTGTTGAATTCAAAAGGATGTAACTCTGAGCCAAAAGACTTTCAGCTCATTAAAAGCATATTGCGTTATATTTTTCTCATTTCTTGGTCTTCAGCTTCCTCTTAATCAAGAACATCCTGTTTTATGGTGTTTAAAGATAATCTTCTTTGATAGAAAATATATTAACAAAATAAAAGTTGAATTACTCTACTTTCTCCATGTCATCTGTTAAAATTTTGCCATCTGCTCCCACCATGAGACTTGTTCCATCATATTATTAGAACCTACATTTCCGATCTTTCAAAATATACGCAGAGAAAGAACAATGCCCTTGGCTGAGTGGAAATAACAGTTATATCTATGCATAATGACTGAAACAATTTCCTTCTCACAGTATTTTTATGTATTTAAATAATCAACTTTAGCCTATTAATCTATAGTAAGCAGCAGCAGAGGCTAAATTGTGTCTTTATACAGTAAATTCATACTGGATTCTACTGAGCATCTTTTTTGATGCAGACAGCAATATATTTGTATTTTGAACACTAAACTAGCAAAAGTCCTTGAATCCATGTTCTTTGATCCATAGGTTTTGTTGTTGAAATCTTTTCCCTCTATAATTAAGAACCTATTAAAACTTCAAAGAAGAGGGTTAAGAACTTTCAACTGACATTGACTTGAGATGTAAACAAAATTTTTTAAAAGTAGTTTCAGAAAATATAATTGGAACAAGCTGAATTTCCATCTCTGAAGCATTTAGCTTTAGTTCAGCTTATTTTAAAAAGATGAAACTTCCTTTCTTATATCTGCTGAGAATCTGCTGAGAAAAGGCAGTGTTGTTAAACACTTATAAACTTATAAACAGGACACACATCTGAATGGCAAACTACTTAAAATATACTCATAGCTATCCCAATGTCTTGTGCATTGCTTTTAGTAAACAGAAACACTCTTTCCACCCAACTAGAGAGGTTGCACAGGTTTATTTAGACTGCTTAATGACACAAACCTGGATTCTTTCATCCAACAAATATTCTCTCATTACCTAGTAACTGCCAAGATAATCTCCTGGGCACATGGTTGCAAAATATTTATGGAGAGGGTATGAGCAATTCTCACCACACATTAAAGAACCAGGATGGGCCACAGTGCTGAGTCGGGAAATTTTTTCCTATACTTTTCTCTGCAACATTCACTCTTGTACACTCTACATCCTGAAGTATAAATCTGGTTGTGATAAATAAGTGTATTGATCACTTTCACATTGCAAGTATAGATGTATCTATTGGACTTGAAACCCTAAAGGAACATCCCAGACCCAAATATATTTCCTTTCAGTAGACAGTTTGAAGAGAATGTGTGTTTTTAGTAGCATAAATACTATAAACTTCAATATTAAAACTGGAAGGAAAATCTTATGGTAGGGAAATGTCTAAACCATACAAGCAAGACACAGCAAGAAGCAGCTCATGAATGATCACAGTCATCATCATATGGGTCCAAAGTAAAAATGAAGAGATGGAGGACACAATCTCATAGTTAATAATCTTGCCCAAATTTAGGCAAAAGGTTCTCTCCTTAACGTGTTTTATATAGTACAGTTGAAATAGTTCAGAATTTTCAATAAAATTTTACTGAGACCAGGAAGTAAAAAAGCAGATATGAACACAGTCAGGATAATGGCCTTGGATAACTAACTACATTCAAGTGTGTACTGGACCTCGGATGACAGTTACATCTTACCTGTCTTATGCTTTCATGAATCCTTAGCCTGGTGCTGTCATTCACCTCTTCTACACTGAATAGCTCATAGGCATCCAGTATCTGGTCCATTTTTTTTCTGCTCACTAGAGTCATCCTCTTATTTTCTTGTTCTTGTCTAAGGAGCCCCTTCCTTCCCAGGAAGATGGAACTGTCAATAAATCTAAGCAACAAGGACATAAAGTAGACATATCAGAAGATATGATAGGAAGTGAAAGTATAAAACTCAAGAATTGTCGGTAAACAAAGCATTTGAATCCAAAGAGGTGGATGAAGTTCTAGGACTGAGCCCCAAGAACAAACATTTAAAAAGTTGTCAAGATAGTAGAAGACTGAGCAGAAATGGCCTAAAGAAGCAGAAGGAAAACTGGTATCATAAGGACCCAGGGAAGATGGCGTCTCACTGTGTGAAACTGTTGGGAACCCAGAAAGAATAGGAAATAGAAATACCTCTGAATCGAAGGCAACACTGCTCCCCAAAAATATTCTGCAATCATGGCAATAACCTTTTTCTGTTGTGTTCAGTACAGTTGCCACATGTTACTATTGAATTCTTGAAATATGACTAGTGAGGACTGAATTTTTAATTTAATTTAATTTAAATAGCCATATGTGGTTGGTGGCTGCTATACTGTGCAGAGCAGAGAATTTAAAGAGATATAGGACAAACTAGCCTAGTTGTTAAAAGTGTAAGCTTTGATCATCAAAAATACAAGAGATAATAAGTGTTGGTGAGGATGTAGAGAAAAGGGAACCCTTGTGCACTGTTGGTGAAGATGTAGATTGATACATCAAATGATCTAGCAATTCCACTTCCAGGTACATATCCAAAAGAAATGAAAACAAGATTTCAAAGAAATATTTGCACTCCCATGTTGATTACTTGCAACATCCATGCAGCATTACTCACAGCAGCCAAAATATGGAAACAACCTAAGTCCCATCAACAGATGAATGAAGAAGATATAGTGTATATATACAATGGAATATTATTTAGCTATGAGATAAGTAACATTTGCAACAACATGGATAAAACGTGAGGGTATTATGCTAGTGAAATGAGTCAGATAAATATTTTATCATTTTACTTACACCTGGAATCTAAAAAAGCCCAACACACAGAAACAGAGAGTGGAATGATGGTTACTGAGATAGAGAAGTGGGAGAAATGAAGAGATGCTGGTCAAAGAATATAAACTTCCAATTATAAGAGGAGTTAAGTTCTGGGACACATAGGTGGCTCAATGGCTGAGCGTCTGCCTTTGGTTCTGGGTGTGATCCCAGGTCTGGGGATAGAGTCCTGCATTGGGCTCCCTGCAAGGAGCCTGCTTCTCCTTCTGTCTGTCTCTGCCTCTCTCTCTCTCTCTCTCTCTCTCTCTCTCTCTCTCTCTCTGTGTGTGTGTGTGTGTGTCTCATGAATAAATAAAATCTTAAAAAAAGAAGTTCTGATGGACAGCTTGATGATTATAGTTAATAATACTGTACTGTATACCTGTAAGTCCCTATAAGAGTAGATCTTAAATGTTCTTACCACAAAAGAAAAAAGATACTGATATGATGAGATAGAGGTGTTAACTAATACAATGACAGCAATCATGTTGCAATATATAAGTACACAAAATCAACACTTTGTAAACCTTAAACATATAGTCAGTCATACCTCCATAAAGCTGAAAAAAATCTAAAAATCTAAAAAAAACTTTTAAGTATGGGTTTTCGATTCAGACATATCCCAGCTTCATATCATCTTCTCTAATTGTACTCTGTATATTTTGGGAAAGTGATGTCAACCCTAAATGCTAAGATCCTTCACATACATGCAAAATGGATATGATAAAAATAATAGCACATTGTTAAAAGGATTAAATAACTCATGTCTTTTAAGTATTAAGGGTTATACATTTCACACTTCTAAAAAAACCTATAAATGAGATAAATGGAACACTAAGCAAAAATCTCTAATAACAATACACAAGAGGTGAAAACACATAGAGATAAAAAGTCCTCTAAAAATAAAAGTCCTCTAAAAAGAGTCTTCCTTCCTATATGGCTGCACTTAACAAACCTAAAAAAAGGAAATCTGTCAACTGGAAGGGAGGATGGTCAACTACAGAAGCATAACCAAGTAGGGTCAAGAGGCAAACAATGGCAGTGCTCATCCAAGGCTCATCCAGTGGGGAGATCTTAATAACTAGTCTTTAAGTATTTATCTATTTGCAAAAATCAAAGATTTTATAAGATTAATGTATGGAACATCTTAGCCTCATACCAGCGCATCTAGCTCTCGCTGTTCCAATCAATGTCTCTGAGGAATCTTCTGAGTCTCGCATAGCTCTATTCATATGGAGAGAAAATACTGGCAAACACAAAGCTTGCCTATTCTCAACCCTATAATGAAAATTACTTACAGAAAAAAATGATGAAATGTATTAGAATAATAATTTTTCTTCTCATAAAGCTTGGCTCCAAGAAAAACTCCCAGTCATGCCCACCAGTTTTACTGGTCCAGGATGCATTTATCAATATTTTTCTGTAAGATAAATGGCATTCTGCTGTTCTAACCTGGAAGTATGTATTTTGGTAAGAGAGGGGTTTTTGTTGCTGTTGTTTTGTGGGGTTTTTTTTTTTTTTTTTTTTTTCAGAGCTTGGTCACCAATGCTGGCTATCAAGAGCTAGTCTCTGGACTTTCCAAGCTAAGACTCAGACCGCAATGCCTTCTCCTAAAATGACATTCTCTGATAGTTGCCATCTACTGACAGGGGTCCCTTGCCAGAGATTACATTATATATTTTATTTGTAAGAAGAGTTTTTAGCTATTTCAGAAATTATGTGAAACTATGGGACCACATGAAATTATGGAAGATAAGCCTCCTTAGATGGGCAGATAGATGGAAATACCCTTTGGAATCACATGTGAGACCTTTCACAGAGGGTAAATCACATAGCAGCAAAAGAATGGCCCCTTGCAGAAGAAAAAGCTTAGTTTATAAATATAAATCAAGCCCTTGGTATTCAGAGTACATAATGAGATGGATGCTTCTCCCTCCTTTAGATTATATAATTCCTTGGGTTTTCCCGGGCCTTTCAAAGAGTAGGCTGAGATGGAGACATGTTATTTCCAACTAATAAAGGCAGGTGGAGTTTTAAGGATTAAGCCGATAAATGCACGCAACTGCATAACTGATTTATTGAGTGGGTCACAGTATCACCTTTTCAGACATTTTATTTGTACTGAATGTAAAGTGATTGGCTCAATATCTAAAACTAACTTGATGACAGGAGAGAGAGAGAATCAGCAAGCACAGAGGTTCACAGAAGCCACAGTAAAACAGAAAACAGCAGGTTATTGGAGAAAACTCCATTAGGACCTTGAAACATCAAGGTTCTAATTCTTTATAGAAACCATTTTCATATGTCATTACAATGTGTTTTCCCAAGTCTAAGAAAGCGGGAAAGAACTGTATTATTATCATTATTCTTATTTTATAGATGAGGAAATAGAGGCTAAATATGAAGAAATAAATAACCTACAACACTGCTGAGATTGTGACCTGTAATAATTGCTCTGGAAAGCAGTTTGGCAATACATGTAAAATTCCCTAAACTGAGCACATCTTTTTATATAGCAAATATACTAACAAGAATTTATACTAGGAAGCAAATATGTATATATATGTATCCATCACAGCAATGTTTATAATTGCAAAGATGGGAAAATGGAAAAACAAATGCCCAATAAAATAGGAAACTGGTTAAATATCTTATGATGCTTTATACAAGAAATAGCATTAAATTTAATATCAAAGGAATTTTTTATGCAAGATATATTTCTTATTGAAATTTTCTTGAACACCAATAAAAATTAATTTATAAAAAAATAAAAAAATAAAAAAATAAAAAATAAAAAAATAAAAAAAAGAAATAAAAGAAATTTTCAAGTTGCCAGTTGGTATACTATGAATCAGTTTGTTAAATAAACAACATATATGCATAACAAAGAATGGAAAATATGTATTAAAATTTTAATAAGTTACTTCTGATAAGGTTATAAAACAAATTTATTTTGATTATTTAATTTCTATTTTTAAGCAATGATTATTTAATTTTTTTAAATGGAAGAGAGCACATACCATGTTTAAGACACATAATTTGTAACCCATTTAATTGCCTATTTTAATTGCCTATTAAAGCTTATAGATGTTTTGGTGTTTTAAACATAGGGTATAAATGGTGGAGATCTTCCAAGGGTGATGGAATATTCAAAAGGTAACATTTACAAGTTGGAAAATATGATACTGACTGTACACAAAATGCAGGGATTAAGTGGACAAATTAAAGTCTGGTTACTTAACCTATAAATCTCTTTGGAAGACTTAAACTGTGAGCAGGGCTTCTGAACACAGAATCATGAAGTTTACTGTTTTCCCCTCTTGTTAGAGAATCATAACCTAATCTTCCTCTTTCAGATAGTGTGACAAACTAGCCAATCCCATATAGTGGTTTCTGGTTATAATTCTTAAAATGTTCAGAAAAAAATACTTAAGTACTTTTCATTAACCTGCTCTAATACTACTAAATAACTGAATACTAAATAACTGAAATCCTTCATACTTTAGTTCATGATAATTATTTAGAATTCTTCATTGTAATTCCTTCACCTAAAAGCCTTCTTTTCCCTAAGACAACTTATCTTACCAGTTTTCACCTTTCTGCTTACATTTTATTATCTAATTTACTCATATGGACTCTCAGTTGAAATTTAGCTTCAGGGCATAATTCAACACATAAAAAAAGTTAATGTTTTCCCAAAAGAATCTTCTGAAGCAAGTGCCTGTGTTGTAAATCTTGATTGCCTTAGATTAAGTAATATGTATATTCTTCCAAGCTTGCTTTCAACCTGAGTTTCTTTCCAAATTGTCTGCACAAATAAAACATTTGCTGATCTCATCAGTGTCTTATATATCTATTTACCAAGTGGTACAACTGAATTACGTTAGTGTTACATAAAGTTGGTTTTTTATGTCAATAAAATATCAACGCATTCAGTAAGTCCCAATTAGAGCCAAAGAAATCTGGGGCTTGCATTCATCCAATCTAAAAAACCTATCAACAGTTTTGCTGGCTTGACAGCCATGAAGCCAAATACTGATAAAAACTCACTTGTTGGAAGCAGGAAATTATCCTAATCAAAATGTCACTTCTAAAAATATCTTTTTAAAATGACAATACTGTAAACAGAAATTTCCACAGTGACAATTAAACATAATTAAATGCTGGATTTCTCTTCAAGTTTCTTTCATTCTCTACAACTTATTTTTGGGGCTGAACTCAATTTCTTTTTCAAGTACATCTTGTTCCTGTCAGAGAAAATGTAGCTAATATATTTTTTTAATTTACCAAGTGAATTTAAAGGCATTCTGAACCATATTACAAATTTTAATGACCCTAAAGATATTTTCTCTAACCATTAGAGGAGCCTTGGATTAACATGCAACAAGACTCAGGGTGGAGGGCATATACATATATGCCTAGGAGGAACAGAAGGGTGTCCTGATACATTTGTTTACAAAATAATAATTTAATGTGAATTTTTTTTTATTTTCTAAAAAGTGACCTACACTGTTCAGGTTTTATTTTATTTGAAATTTTTAATATGTTTTTTTGTTTGTTTGAACAGCCAGTGGAAGGAATCGGATAACGCTGCCAAGAGAAATGAAAGGAAGGTTCAAGCAATGGAAGGAAAGAGAACATATAAAGTTGCAAAGGCAAGAGTGGGAGCAAAGTCAGAAAGAAAAGCAAAAATAGCAACTTGGTTGGTTAAATTATCCCAATACTGAGTACCTAGGTGGCTCAGTTGGTTATGCATTTGACTCTTGGTTTTGGCTCAGGTCATGATCTCACAGGTTGTGAGACAGTGCTCTGGGTCAGGCTCCCCCACTCAGTGGATAGTCTAGTTGGAGATTCTCTACCTCTGCCTCTCCCCTACTTGTGCTCTCAGTCCCTCTCTTTTTCAAAGAGAGTGAATAAATAAGTGAATAAATGAGTCTTTAAAATAAAACAAAATGATATCCCAGTAAGTTTTACCTAAATCAACGTTGCTATGGAATGGGGCAGGTGAAGGTGGAGGGAGATAAACTTCATGCTTAGTTAGCCTGCCTGTAGAAATATGAAAACTATAGTAGACATTTTTCCTTTGTGGGAAAGGGAACAGATGCTTTCTGGAGTATCGTTCATAAAAGTCTGATTCTTGTCACCAGGAACAGACTATACCTGGGATTGACAACTGAAGTAACAACAGATGAAGTAAACCATAGCTTATAACTAATTGTTTGGAGAAGGGACAGGATGATGGAATGCTTTAGCTGTTCATGGATATTTGAAAATCAGACTTTGCATCTCTAGGACATTCCTTTGGAACTTTTGATGTCTGTGATCCAAATCCTTAGGTTATAGACAATTTTTCTTCTATGGCCTTTGTGTACATGAACATGGTCTGTTGACATCTCTCTGTTGACATCTCCTCACTAGAAATTCTGAAATAGAAATCTCCTGTGTGTATATGTATATATATTTTTTAAATATATATATTTTTTAAATGCCATAGGCTAGCTTAAACAGATTCTAAGCCAGTAGCGCAATCCAATATATGAACTCAATATTAATGCTGCATATAAGAAAGAAATAAGAATGATGTACAATATATTAGACAAGATTTTTTTGTTTTTTATCTGTTAGGTTACAATACATTTGAATCTACAGGCATGGACAGAGTGAAGTGAAATGACTGAGGGGGAAAAAAAGAAAGATATACAGCACATAAAAGGAAAGGCAGAGGAACCAAAAGTAGGTAGTACAACAACCCTACAGGTTTTGGAGGATCTGACTCCTGACTGCTGTTCCAGCCACTTTCTCACCATTCCTCCCTTTATTCTCTATTCCTGAGGCACAGCAGTCTCTTCCTGCGTCAATCAGGCTAAGCATCTCACTATCCCAGAGCATTCTTCCACCCTGTTATATCTCTGCCCACATCTTGTTTCCACTCTTTCTTTCAACTTACATCTATTAACTCTATTAAATCTATGTTCTGTGTCATCACTGCGTGAAGAAATATTCACATGGCCTACCTATGCTTCATGAGGCACTCTCAAAATCTATCGTGATAGCTGTACTTTCTCTTTCTCTTCTCAAATCAATCAAAATTAAATATCTAAGTTTTTTTTTCTAATTTAATGCCTGCCTTTTCTGATATACCAAATGACCTTCCCGCTCCCTCTTCCTTCTTTCCTTCCCTCCTTACCTTCACACAACAAATACATGCATTGTTCTACATCTTGGGGATACAAATGTGAACAGATAAAGGACAGGGACCTTGACATTGCCTCATGCAACACTGTGTGTCCTCAACATCTTAGCACTTAACACAGTCAATGGTATGTTGCAGGCACTCCACAAAGTTGAAGGGTAAACGATGGTTGGAATGACTGATGGAGATTAGGAGTATAAATTTCAGGACTTGATTCAAATCTAGATGTGCCTGACTCTAAAGCCCAAACTCTTAACCACTTGGCTATCTTGCTGAATATATCTGTATATTATTTATAATATGTAGTATCATCAAGTCTAATCATACTTTTGGAACAAATTAACACCTAGCACAATATGGTATATAATAAGAACTCACTAAATAGATTCTAATTCCTAGATTACAATAGGTAAAGACATGTGAGTATTTTAAGTAGTTTGTACTCTGTTTTTTAAACAAAACAAAATTCTTAGGGGCCCACTCTATAACAAATACTTCACGAATCAATCTTTCATGACTGAAAGACCACCTTCTATCGGGCAATCTTGTTTGTTTTCTGGGCTTGAAAGACACTAGAATACCAACAGAAGCAGAAAAGAACAGAGTAATATTCTATATAATGAGTTTCTATTGCAGCAATGCTTGTGTATGTCCACTAAATGATTGGAGCAGTAGTTTCTTTTTTTTTTTTTTTAAGATTTATTTATCTATTCATGAGAGACACACAGAGAGAGGGAGGCAGAGACACAGGCAGAGGGAGAAGCAGGCTCCTCGCAGGAGCCTGATGTGGAACTCGATCCAGATCCCGGGATCGCGACCTGAGCCAAAGGTAGACGCTCAACTACTGAGCCACCCAGGCGTCTCGAGCAGTAGTTTCTTAATGAAGTGTACATGACCATTCCAGGAAATGGAAGAAAATATTAGAACTTCTACTTTTTTTCATCTTTTGAAAAGGTCTTCATTTACATGTGTTTTATTATGTATAAAATTTGTTAACACAGTTGTATATGACTATAATTTATACATGCATATAAATATTATGGGTACATAAAGAAATAATTTTTATGGATAGGGCTTTACAAATAAAACATTTGGAAACTACTGAGTAGTAGGCAAAGCTCATGTCAAAAATTCAATTTCCTGTGTCACCTTATTACACAAAAATAAAATCTCTCTAAGGCATAAAATTAAGTCCAATTAATTTTATGTGGATGAGTCATCACAGAACTATCTCTGATAGAGCTAGACAACATCTCAAAGAATCTTAATGATGTTGATTCTATAACACCTTTTCCTATATGGAGAAAACTACTATTGATTGACTCTGTTTTACACTAATCACTAAATCCAAGCATATATCCTTATTTAATTTTCACAACAAGCCACTAAGGTAAAAAATATTTAGCCTACTTTCTGGTTGATTAAATGAAAGTTAAGGAAGTTAAGTAATTTCCTAATGTCACTTCTAGTAAAAAGACAAATTGGCATTTGAACAATTTTTAATTGCAAGGGCCAAGCATTTTTCCCCTAAAGGAGATCCTAATTTTAGCATTTAGACATGATCTTGGGCAAATTATTTAAACTCTTTAAGCCTTGATCATTTATTTTTTAAAAGATAATGATAAAGATAACTACCTTTAGTTGATTAGTATGTTTCATATATGGATTCTTCCTATCACTGGGAGATATATGGCTAATGTTGTAGGAGCTATGTGGTGTCCTCAGGGCTTCACTCTGAATTTCAAAGCTCAAACTGAATAATTATAAGGAAGTTCAAGTATCTTCATCTGAGTTTGGTGGATAGTAGGCCCTCAAACGATATCCATGTCTGGTCAGTTTTGAACTACAACAAATCTTACCTAACATGAATAACAAAATAAGGTTCACATCTGTTGTGCTATAGTCAGAAATAGAGGAAAACTTTCATTTTAAGTTAGACTTTGAAAAGAGAATCTGAGTATCAAGGATTAAGAGCTTGCATCCTCTATTTGCTGTAGATTTATCTAAAACACGTCAGAAGACATACAAATATATTTCTAATAGAATTTTAAATCAAAAATTCTGAAGTATAACTATCCTTTAAGAAAGAATTATGATATCTCATTTTGGTTTTTGTTATTAATGTCTTCTGGCTGTATTTATCTTAATTCTGTGATATACCAAGACTACTAACTAGAAAATAAACTCCAAAATATGTATTCATATTAAAATGAAGGTAGAAAAAACATATTTTAATTTTTTGGCCTCATGCTGCTATAAATAATATATACTGTGACTTAAGAAAAGGAAATAAATTCTATTAGTAAATTAACCAGTGTACTAGGACATGGAATGAGGCAGTTCCAGCTGTCTCTGAAATTCGGGCTAAAGCATTAAAGCAAAGAACAGTGGATTAGAAGTAAACCATATTGAATATTGTGATGACTAAATTTATGTGTCAATTTGACTGGGCTAAGGGATGCCCACATAGCTGGAAAAACATTATTTCTGAGTGTGTCCATGAAGAGTATCTCTAGGACAGATTAGCAGTTAAGAATGAGTAGACTGAGTAAAGAAGACTATCCTGACCAAAGTGGATGGGCATCATCCAACCCACTGAGAGCCTGAAAAAGGCAGAGGAAGGGGAAAATTTACTCTCTCTGCTGAGGCTGGAATATCCACCTTCTTCCAACTCTGGACACTGATGCTCTCCTAGTTCTCAGGCCTATGGACCAGTAATAAACTGCACCACTGACTTTCCTGGTTCTGTAGCTTCAAGACAACAGATCATGGGACTTCTTGGCCTCAATCATCTGACTTAATTCTTCTGCCAAATCTATGTGTGTATGTGTGTACATAGGTTCATTCTCTGGAGAATCCTTTTTTTTTTTTAAGCTTTTTTTTTAATTAATTAATTTATTTATGATAGTCACAGAGAGAGAGAGAGAGAGGCAGAGACACAGGCAGAGGGAGAAGCAGGCTCCATGCACTGGGAGCCCGACGTGGGATTCGATCCTGGGTCTCCAGGATCGTGCCCTGGGCCAAAGGCAGGTGCCAAACCGCTGCACCACCCAGGGATCCCTCATTCTCTGGAGAATCCTAATACAAATATGAAACTCTGCATATATCTGCCCAGGACTTAAGAGCGACCAAACTGGTTTAAACACCATTACTGCGATAGCCAATTAAAGATAAAACTAGAGGGGAAAATCCTTTGAAGGGAATTCCTATAAGCAGAGAAAGCTAGGTTGTTTCACTCTGCTTTTGTGATCCTCCCTAACCCAAGCCAAGAGAAAATTTATAACCTTTGTGCTAATTATGAAATCTTATCTCTCAACACATCCATACTTCTAAAGTCTGCTTCATAATTCAGAAGCTGGGACTCTGAAAACTTAATTTCCTTTGGCAGCTGGCTGCCTATTGGGTTGATACCAACAGAAGAACTTGAGGCAAACTGGAAGAGGGGAGAAGGCACTGACTCCCTCCTGCCTGCATGCTGTTCCTGTCAGTATCACCCCTTGTCCCACTGGCTTCCTGTCTCTGCTTCTATTGGCATTTGGGGAGCCACCCTCGCTACAGCTCCACAGAGGTACCCAAACCATCTAGGCAAAGCGCCTTTTTTTTTCTTTTTTAAGATTTTATTTATTTATTCATGATAGATACAGAAAGAGAGAGAGAGAGAGAGAGGCAGAGGGAGAAGCAGGCCCCATGCAGGGAGCCCGACGCAGGACTCGATACCGGGTCCCCAGGATCACGCCCTGCGCCAAAGGCAGGTGCTAAACCACTGAGCCACCCAGAGATCCCCGGTAAAGCTCCTTTCTGAGCAGGAAAGGCCCCCCTCTACTGAGATTCTAAATTCTGGTAACTCGTTTCCTCCCTATGTGGCAAAGGCTCTCGGTATAGCTGCTTCCTAAAGTTACTGAACTGGTGTTACCCCAGCTTTTCCCTACTTTTTCCACCCTCTGACCCCTATTCCGCCAATTCCTCATAATAGAGCATCTCTGTTGAAATACTAAATGTGGTTTCTGTTTTCCAGCTTGCTCCTAATCAGTACTTAGGATTGAGACCCTCGGAGATGGAACTTGCTTGGTCATGAGTGTGAACCCCACTGCTAAACTCCTGAACAAGATCACATGTGTTTGAATGTGATGAATCACTTGGAGGAGCCTGCACCTTGGGGAACCGAACGGCTGCTACACTTGACCACTGCTGTACTAATGGTGAGCTGCAACTGATGATCATAAGGGGGATTTTGCCTAAACTGACACCATACAGAAATAATGGCAAGCTCAGAGTTTTAGCTCTCAGCTCAAATCACAGTCAGAAAACCACAAAGTTTCAGCAGCAGCGGTAAAACAATCTCTTATTTCTTAGAGCTATATGTATAATTTCATGGAAGTGATGCTCCTCTTTGTTAAGGAAATAGTCTTATTCTGTTTGGGGGCCTTGAATAACGTCACCTGGGCAGCTGCCTTGCAATGGGATACCTTTCTCATTAACATTATTTTTTTTCTTTTAGACTAATAACTAGAATCAGGTATCCCCCTCTTCCTGGCAGACAAGTAAAAAGGTTGACTCTGTAGGAGACAGCTTAAACTTTATAATATTTCCCCAATTTATTTTGGCAAAAATGTGTTTAGAAAGGAATTCTAAGGATATTAGATCAAAGCAAGTGCAATAATATTTTATGGAAACATCTACAGATTCCTTTTGTAAAGTGTTAGCCCTCCTGTTCTAACAATTTGACTGACACTGGGCCTCAACATAGTCCTGTATTCAGGACTGGTTGAGATGCCATAGTACATCATGATACAAAAGAAAGAATCCAAATGCTTAGAAAGATAAGAATAGTGGAGTGAATTTCTCATGTGATAACTGCACATTCGCTCACCCTTGAATCTACACAGGGACAAGGACATTTTCTTCACTAAAGCATTAGGAAATACATTAGGGAGAAGAACAAGAGCGTATCCTTGAAAAGCTCTGTGGTGGCTGTCTTCTGAAGGCCAGGGATGACAGTGAAAACCTTGCCACTAAGGCAGGCTCTGCTTTCAACTGGGATGATGGCTTCCAGAGTAACAAAGGTCAGGTGCCGCTGCTTAACTTCCACAGACAGAATGGACATATTACAACAAGTAACAGGAACCAAATGATAAGCAAAATGTTCTGACCAGCAGTAGTCTTTCATATTGCCTAATAATTAATCATAGTGTCCCTAGAAGTAGAACAGATGGGCAGCCTACATAATATTACTCTATCTATATAAAAAGAAAAGAAAAATAAACTAAATCTGATAGGCTGAAATCTGACTTGAGTTACCCACAATGGATAGCTTGACCTCATGAAAATTTAGGGATGTACCAAGTTGGTGAAGTATCTAAGGGCCCATTAATCCTGCAAGATTATCCTCTCTGAAGTTGCTGCATCCACACCACCTAACCCGACAAAGGGGCAAGCTTCTGATATATTGACTACTTGAATATATTGGATAATCCATGAGGCTGCTGCTTCTGAGTGGGGTCCAGAGTAAGGCCAGACTCTGCAGCAGATCCCGCTGTAGTACATGCTGTTCTAGCACTAAATCCTTATGTCCCAGGAGATCCAGTAATACTCCAAGTGTCTGGGCCAAGTGGGATGCTGCACTGAGTGGCTAGCAAGCCTGCACAGGAGAATTAGCACAGGCCTCAAGAGATTTTTAGTTAGGCTCTATGTGCTTCTCCAGACAATCAGTTTCCTTTTGAAATATATTTCTTGGTATACTACTGGACCCCAGAAGAACATCTGACCATTGGACATGAATTGGCCTTGAGACCTGAGCTGTTCATTATGAACTGGGTATTCTCTGACTGCCAAACCATAAGACTGGATATTACAGCAGAAATCCAGAGCACAGTAAGCTACATATGCAGGTGGCTCAGAATCCTTACATACATACTTCTGTCATATTGCCTCCTTGCCTTCAATCTATATGTACATCCTCATGACAAGTTCATGATGACTCATGACTAAGGAAAAAGAAGGATAAACAAAACAAAACAAAACAAAAAAACTTAAGACTTGTTTAGACCTGGTCCCTTATGACATACTGGCATAAAATCGAAGTGGACAGTTGAAGCATTATACACGCACTAAGAGGTCTTCTAGAAAGATAGAGAGAAAGGCTCCCAAGCCTTGAAAATATTTACTTGCCTACATAACTGATCTATTGCCAGAAGTAGGGATTCACTGATTTATGGACAGTAGATAATGGTGTGCCTCAAAGATCTGAAAAGAACAGAAGTAGAAGATTGGTTTAAAGGATGTCTAAGGAGAAGTATGTGAAAGAACATCTTAAAATGTGAATAAAGGTTTAAGGTTATTTGTTATCTGGATGTTTTGTAGGTTGGAATTGGAATAACGAACAACAGCATATAAACTGGGAAAAGTGGTGGCAAGAGGCAGAGCACTCTAAAGCCTCTGCATTATTCAGGAGGAAGGTAAATATATGGTACAACATGCATCCTACTGTTCTGGGGAAACCACACACGTACAAAAATTAAGTTTAAAACTTCCAAAAGTAGAGGTTTTGAAAAGCCTTTTTTTAAAAAAGATTTTATTTATTCATGATAGAGAGAGAGAGAGAGAGAGAGAGAGAGAGAGAGAGGCAGAGACACAGGCAGAGGGAGAAGCAGGCTCCATGCAGGGAGCCAGATGTGGAACTCGATCCTGGGTCTCCAGGATCACGCCCTGGGCTGAAGGTGGCGCTAAACCGCCGAGCCACCCGGGCTGCCCATGAAAAGTCTTAAAACAGCGTATTAGCAATCCAAACCCAGCAATGCAAAAAATAGATTATACATTTTGATCAGAATCAATTTCTTCCAGAAATGCAAAACTGGTTTAATATTTTTAAAATCCAATAACATAACTCTTCCAATAAACAGAAAAGGAGAAAAATCATAGGATAACCTCAATATACAAAAAAAGATCTTTTAAATATTAAGTGAACTCTTTTTTTAAAGATTAATTTATTTATTTTAGAAAGAGAGGGACAGCACAAGCAGGAGGAGGAGCAGAAGGACAAGCAGACTCTGAGCATGGAGCCCAACTCAGGGCTCGATCCCAGGGCCTTGAGATCATGATCTGAACAAAAATCAAGAGTCAGATGCTCAACTAACTAAACCACCCAGGGGCCACCAATCTTTTTAAAGTAATCTCTATGCCCAATGTGAGGCTTTAACTCATGACCCCAAGATGAAGAGTCACATGTTCTACCAACTGAGCCAGCCAGGTGCCCCATGTGAACTCAATTTTTAACCTAAAAATCCTAGCAAACTACTAAGAGAAGGAAACTTTCCTAACTTTATAAAATATCTATTAAACAAAAAAGCCCCACTAACTTTGCAATGATCATTCCTCTTAAAATTGGAACTACTTAAAAAAATACGAAGTATTACCAGTTCTTTTCAACACTGTACTCAAATTCTTAGCCCTGACTTTAAAAAGACATAAAAGCTATGGAGATTGAAAAGAAACAAAACTATCATTTTTACTACTTTTCACTAATGATAGCCATCATATGGAGGAAAAGAAAGGAAATAAAAGCTATTATGACTGGAAAGAAAGAAACAACACTGTCATTTTCACAAATGATATGGCTCTTCATAGAAAAATTCAAAATAATTTCTAAGTAAGAATAAATAAGATAAGTTAGCATGTTTCTCCATGCACATTTAAAATCAAATTAATAAATTTCTTTCATCATAATTAAATCCACTTTCTGGTCCAATCTCCAAGAATAATCCATGGTAAAAACCCACTCATTTTCAGAGTAAGTTGGCGTTGAAGCCCTTTTGAAGCAGGACTTCACTGAACTGGATGATCCGTCAAAATCACATTTTTAAGTGTATTAAAATACAGAAGAAAGTAAGCTAATAGAAATTCTGTAACACCTTCACTAATCCAGAGAGGAGTAAAATGACCAATTTGTCTATCATTAGTTGAGCAATGTATTTGCTTTTCACAAATGAAAACTCTGCTTGATATTAAATAAAATCTCAGTATCAATGAAAAAAAAACCATCAAATTCAGAATTAATTCCTATAAGCTATATGATTATGAATAACCTGCATACTTAGTCAAAATGAGCCAGCAAGGAAAAAACACCTCCATTAAAGAATCCCAGATGTATACTCCATATGAGTAAGAAGGCAATCAATTAAACAAAGAGGGATGCCATTTATTTTAGCTGCATCTTCCTTAGGCTTGCATAGATTGAATGGAATCACATAAATAGTTATGCTTTTACTTTACGCAAATCACAGTATTTTTAACCACATGGATCACTTAAGACTCTTACAAACAACAGAAAATCCAAATCAGTCCATCTTACACACACAAAAAAAAGGGGGAATCCACTAACTCTGTAAGAGACTACAAAGATTTTCATTCCTTTTACTTCATGGATCATCTCTTAATCTTCTCTGAGATCTTGGCATATTTTTCATTTGTGAAACCTAGAAGTGGTGGAAAGGTTTAACCAGCTCTATGGTAAAACAAAGATTAGCTTGTGTTTCTGCAAACCATGCTGTTTTTCTGCATTTATTCATTCAACAAGTACTTAATTAAATTCTTAAGTGCAAATACTACAACTTAGATACTCAGAAGGAATATTAGGGGAAAGAAAGCCATCAGTATAGTCAGAAAGACAAACCACAACCCAGAAAGTAGTGAAGTAACATTGTGATTAACCCCCAAAAGTGAGTAGCACAGCCCCCATGTGTCACAGGAATTCACAGAAACAGAAAATCTAGGGTTGCCAGAGATGTCCAAAATATTTAATTAAAGAGTCAAAACATGAACTATCCCTTAATGAGTGGTTGATACTCAGACAGGAAAATGTAGGTTCTGGGGTATGTACCCAGATTCTCCCTTCAGAAACAAAAGCTCATTCTGCAAGTTGCCAGGAGTGTTGGCTGTTGGGAGGCTCTCACCTATGGCCTGGTCCAGAATTGTCCTTCCAGGAAGGCAGTTGAGTCATCCAAGGTCACATTCTCTCTCTCTCTCTCTCTTTCTCTCTGGAGGAAGCTTGCTTCTAATCACTGAAGTACAAAGGCCCAGCCCCCATACTTCTATTGGATTGGCCTTAAAGGTCCTCCCACTTCAAGGCTCTCCCAGTGGGGGTCCCGATGTGATGAGCCCAGCGTTTTATTATTACCAGCCTCAAAGTTCACTTTGTTCCTCCACTCAAACCCACCTCCTTCACTCCCTTCAAGGTGCTGTTCCCATGAGCACTCCCCAATTAACCCTCTGCATGCATATCTCCACCCCAGCATCTGTCCCCCAGGATACCTAGTCTAAGATATTGTAGAAAAGAGACAAAATACTCAGTGCAGACAGAATACCAAGCAAATACTTGGCATTACATGTAGTAGGGTGAATTGGACAAATGAGCCTGGCTCACGCTGAAAGCAGTATGGTTAAATAGATTTTGGAGGATGCCGAATGCCACCCTACTTTGGAATTCATCCCATAATTCAGTGCTCCAAAACTTGCATCTTTGATGGCCCAGGACGGTGAATCCAACCTCCTGGATGTCTGGACACAGAGCTAAAAGTGACAAAGTGCAAGCATGAACATTCCCTAAAGTTTGATTACCTCCAAACTTTACATGAACCTCACATTTTGCCCACAGTTACCAGCATTTGTCAAAATGCATACTCCAGTTTAAGCATGGCCATAATGAGTGGAGAAATAGAGTATGTGCATATGTGTATGCAGTGTGTGTTCACAATTCTCAATGTTTTTTCAGTTCTTTAAAGAGGGCTTAAAAAAAAGGGAGGATGGGTAAAAATGATAGTTGGGTTATATTTGAAAATGTTGACTCACTCCTGCCTTCCTCAGTACCATTTCTACCCACCTGATGCTCATTTCCTTGCTACCTGTTCCTAGCCTGTCATAACCATCATTTCTGATCTGTCTACTCAATGAGGGGTTTTCCTCTCAGCCTTTCCCAAGAGGCCCCATTAAGGTTTTAGTTGACAAGAATTCAGTACTAATATGCAAATACAATATGCATGTGGGAGTCAGTAGGGGCCTCAAGAAGACAAAATCATCTAAAATAAATAACAACACTAAAAGCAATAGCACAGTAACATGAAGAGCTTAGAAAACCAGAATGGAAAAAAAAAAAAGAAAAAGAAAAGAAAACCAGAATGGCTATGGGAGCAAAAATAGCCCCTCTACTCAGTACTTCATATAAAATCTATATATCCCATTCCTATCTTTTTGCATATGTTACATAGTTATAATAATGTCAGACATTATTATAATCTGGAATTCACCTTTTCTACATTTTTAATGGATCCATAATATCTCATCTAGAGCAAAGTTTATTTAACCTTTTAAGAAAATGTTTAGTCAGAAGAATAAGAATAAATAAATAGCTAATTGTAGGAAATGGGCTACCGTGCATTGTAGAAATAGGTCAAAGAACAAGGTTGACAAAGTCCCTTTCCTTGTGGAGGTTTAATTGAGAAAGGAAGCCCAACACTAAACAAATAAATGAGAAAATGCCACACTTGATGAGTGCTGTAGGGGAATACAACAAGGTGGCATGGTAGAGTTTGATGGGAAACTGTCGAATCTGAGTTGTCTATGAGGGCCTCTCTGATAATATGTTTAAACCTGAGATCTGCACAGCAAGAGGAGCTGGCCATGTGAGGCATGTGAGAGAAAACTTTTAAGCAGAGAAAACAGATCATGCAAAAGTCCCAAGTCTCAAAGCTTGCCTTTCAGGCAGCTTCATCTCTGCTACTCATAAGGCTAACCCTGGGAGATACTGTCCTGCAAAGATATTCTCACTAGACAATCCAGAATGAGCCAAACATTTTTAGAAAGAAAAACAGCTATCATGTGTAACAGCAGGAAACAGAGGATTCAAATATATCCTATGATGTGCCTAAATTATTTGGACCAAGAGTAAGTCATTTTACTATTTATAGAACATATTCATCCTTATGTCAGAAAGAAGTTAAAGTATTTTCCAAAGAAGTATAAATTATGATCAAATGGCATAAATAAAAAGTGGAAGGAAAAAGATAAACAAGTAGACAATGTGGGGAAAAGAATGAAGGCATAAATGCTCATGCATTTTCATATACTATTGGTGGGAATGTAAGTTGGAGAGAGGTGAAATAGATAAAAGAGATTAATAATACACTTATCTTCAGGAGTCCTGAGAAATGCATAAAATTGCTGAATCATTACACTGTACATCTGAAACTAATGTAATGCTGTAGGTTAATTATACCTCAAAAAAGGAAAAAAATGTTCATGATCATGGTCTGCATTCTGGCTACTACTAGGTATGAGTCTTCCAGAAAGAAGGGGGGTACTTATCATTGTGAGAAGTGTACTCTTGATCCTCCTCACATATCTCTCCCATCCCCACCCACCCACATCCCCTCTGGTTTGTTCTCCATAGTTGGGTGTACTTTTCAGCTTGTCTCTTTTTTCTTTGTTTTGTTTCTTAAATTCTATATATGAATGAAATCATATGGTATTTGTCTTTCTCTTTTTTTTTAAGATTTTTATTTTTATTTATTTATTCATGAGAGACACAGAGAGAGAGAGAGAGAGAAAGAGGCAGAGACACAGGCAGAGGGAGAAGCAGGCTCCATGCAGGGAGCCTGACGTGGGACTCGATCCCAGGTCTCCAGGATCAGGCCCTCGGCTGAAGGCGACACTAAACCGCTGAGCCACCCGGGCTGCCCTATTTGTCTTTCTCTGATTGACTTATTTAATTTGGCATAATGCCCTCTAGATCCATCCATGCTGTTGCAAATGGCAAGATTTCATTCTTTTTATGGCTAAGTAATATTCCTGTGTGTGTGTGTGTGTGTGTGTGTGTGTGTGTGTGCATCACATCTGCTTTTATCCATTCATCTCTCAATGGACTGTGAGGGCTAATTCCATAATTTGGCTACTATAAATCACATCAAACATAGGGGTGCATATATCCTTTCAAATTAGTATTTTTATATTCTTTGGATAAACAGCCAGTAGAACTACTAGATCATTTGATAGTTCTATTTTTAATTTTTTGAGGAACCTCTATACTGTCTTCTACAGTGGCTGCACCAGCTTACATTCCCACCAACAGTGCATGAGGGTTCCTTTTTCTCAGCATCCTCATTAACACTTACTTGTTGTGTTTTTTTATTTTAGCCATTCTGAGGGAGGTGAGGTTCATACACCATCTTTGACATTATAGAACTGAACAATAGTTCTCATACGAGGACTAACATGCCCCTCCATGATAACCTTTAAAAGATGACAAAACTGTATTTTCATGGTCTGATTCTTATAAGTCTCAATAAAGGTTTGTTAAATCCCTCCTCTGCGTAGCTCAGTGAAAGTAATTCAATAGTGGGTTACCCTATGCTGAATGGGGACCCAAGTCACTGTTCAACTAACTTTATCAAAACCATGTTTGCTGGGCAGCCAAGGTGGCTCTGTGGTTTAGCGCCGCCTTAAGCCCAGGGCGTGATTCTGGAGACCCTGGATCGAGTCCCACATTGGGCTCCCTGCATGGAGCCTGCTTCTCCTTCTGCCTGTGTCTCTTCACTCCCCCCCCCCCCCGCACGGCACGCTGTCTCTCTCTCTCTCTGTGTCTCTCATGAATAAATAAATAAAATCTTAAAAAAAAGTTTGCTAATAACCTGAGAACTTAGTGTACATGACCTTCTTGAATTATTCACTAATTATTTCTCAAAATTGAACTATTGATAAACCTAGCGACACTGATCTCTGTTCTGGATTCCCTATCAATCCAAGGACTGTGGCAGTGGATGTTGCCTCAACGTCTTAACTGAATTTAAAGAAAGGGTTCGATTTAAAATAATTCTGTGAAATCTAGGACTTTAAGCTTCCACAAAGTAGAGTATTTGTCATCTGTATACTTTAAGAGTGTTATTTTTCAAATCATTGCTATAACACTAAGAAGGAAGATAATAAAAAATGATTCAATAAATATTTTCAGTCAGAATAGAATAACGTTCTGCATTTAATAAACTGTAGCTGGTTTTAATTACCATTTTATATAATGCTAAGATGATTATTATATATTGTAAACAAAAAATACAACTGAAAAAAATGAAATAACCAAAACAATACCAGGTCCTCTGGAGAGAATTCATAGGAGTAAAATAGCATTAAAATAAAAATAATATCTCAAAAACATACAGCTACAATAAATCTTTTTTTAAAAAGATATTATTTATTTATTCATGAGAGATACAGAGAGAGAGGCAGAGACATAGGCAAAGGGAGAACCAGGCTCCTTGTAGGGAGCTGGATGCCAGACTGAATCCCCAGACCCCAGGATTGTGCCCTAAGCTGAAGGTAGACACTCAACCGCTGAGCCACCCAGGCATCCCTACAATAAATCTTATACAATAAGTTCACTTCATACAAATAGATGTATTATTTCAACGTACAGACAAATCAAATGTATTCTCAATTCAATATAGCTAGTCACTTTCAATTTAGATCATGCTCAAAAAAATGCAGAAATAGCAGGAGTTAAACACTCCTTTATGCTCCAGGCTACACTTCAAAAAGAAAGTTCTCTTTTTTATGTTAAAGGAACAACTTACAACCTAAAACTATCAGGGTGTTTCATGTAGAACATTATCCAAAAATCAGATCACTTAGATATTTTTAATAATTCATGTTTAGATATCTTACTGTTGCTAAGAACTTCCAGGAACAAAAACAAAAGAAACTACTCTATTAACATATTACTTCTACCTTATTTAATTACATACTGATTCTATGGCAATTTCTTGACAATTCTACCTTATTTAATTTACATACTTGATTCTCTGGCAAATTTCTTGACAACCAATCAATAAATCTGAATTTCAAATATTAATTTCTTACTTCTATTTGTATAATGATGGACTGTATTGATGAGCATGAAAATGGACCAAGCATATAAACAGAAAACCACGGTAGGCTTTAGTAAAATTACCAGAATATGATAGTTGAGAGTGTCCCAAGTATAATCAGTCTTTTCTAAGTACTTAGGAGTTTTTGAAGACCGGAAATGTTTTTTTTTATTTATATTTCTCAGTACATAATACATCACCCAATAAATATGTACCAAATGAATGTAAATGATGTTCCAAACATCATGTACCAAAAAATTTAATAGCTTTTGAAAAGATAACAAAGTCATAATGAATTCTCAAGAAAGTGAAACCTCCTATAAACTGCTGAGATATTCTCAGACTTCTAGTGGCAAGTAATTATTCATAACCAAACCACACTTTCCAAATCTGATAGGTTGGTCCTGATCAGATAAATGTATTTGTTATTTTTTATTCATAAATGTATTTGACAATTATTTAGTAGAACACCTATTATGTACCAAACATTTGATAGGCATGAAGATATAAGCAGTTAAAAAGTTGACAAAATATCTTCCTATAAGAAGCTTATATTCTAGTGGGATAAACAGAGTATAAACTGAAATCAAAGGAATAAATCCAACAAAATAATATCTAATGACAATAAGGGTTACAAAAAAAAATCACACTACAGAGAATAACAGAAGAGGCTGGATCTATGTGTGCTATTTTAGTTGAGGCTAATCCAGGTTTCCTCTCTGAGACAACACTTATTCAAGATTGTTTTCTAATTACATATAATGTCTCCAAATTTAGCCAAAGTATACTTTTGTGATAGAGCCAACAAGCAAGACTTGCCCCCACTGCTGAACAAAGAACACACATACACACACACACACACACACATTTTGCCTGGGCAATTGTTATTCTCCTTTCTACCTGTGCCACAATTCTTCAGAGATACCAGAACTACAACCTAAAAAAGGAGATGCACATTTTGAATTAGTTCTAATTTCAGGATACTAGAAGGCCATCCTCGAAAAGCAACTCTCCACACAGTCTGTCACTGAGTTATCAATATTAATACAAAAGAGAAGTAGTAGCATCTAATGTGATGGCAGCCAAAACTTACTGGGTGTATATTAGGTGCCAGGCACTGGAATGGGTTCTTTAGTCTGTATTTTACTTCATATATTCCTCATAAAGTCCCTCTTAGGTATTATTTTGCAGATGAGGACATTGATGTTCACAGAGATCAAATAAAGTGCTCTGGGTCAAGCAGACAATAAATGATTGCTAAGCTTGAATTATCTCCAAAGATCACCTACTTCATCCTATATAACTGTGTCATTCAACTTCTTCATGCAAATGAACCTGAGGGGTGTTCTGCAGTTGTTGCCTAGAGTGGCCTACAAATGTCGACCAGATCCTGTTAGTTGATGTGTAGTTGAGGGGTCCTCTTTAGTATTCTTGATTTGCTGTAGAGTGTTTCTTCCAATTGTCAAGAGAAGAGTTTTAAATTCTCTAACTGTGGTTGTGGATTTGTCTATTTCTCTGCTTAAGTCTACCAATTTCTGCTTCACTCTGCAGCTCTGTTGTTCAATGCATGAACACTTAAGACTGCTATTTTTCTTGGTGGGTTGACTCTTCTATTACTATATAATGACAGTTCCTATCTCTGGTAATTTTCTATCCTCTGAAGTCTACTTTATCTGGTCTTAAAATAGCCACTCCTCTTTTCTTTTGACGTTTGCATATTTTTTCTATTCTTTTACTTTTAGCCTGCTTATATCTTTGTATTTTAAATCAGTTTCTTAGATACAGTATATGGTTGGGTCATGTTTTTAAGTCCACTCGGACAATCTCTGTCTTTTAATTGGTATATTTAGACCATTTGCATTTAATTTAATTATTGGCATATTAGGGCTAAAGTTGGCCATGTTATTTTTTGTTTTCTGTTGTTTTTCTTCTTCCTATTCCTGTGAGTTATTTGAACATTTTTTATAACTCCATTTTAAATTACTACAGTTTGTGGGACACCTGGGTGGCTCAGTCGGTTAAGCATCTGCCTTTGGCTCAAATCATGATCTTAGGGTCCTCCTGCAGCTCAGGTCATGATCTCAGGGTTCTAGGATCAAGCTCCTATGTCAGGCTCCCTGCTGTAGGGAGTCTGCTTCTCCCTCTCTCTCTGCTTCTCCTCCCACTCATGTTCTCTCTCTCTAATAAATAAATGAAATCTTTTTTAAAAAAAATTAAATTACTAGAGTGCTTTAAAAAGATTTTATTTATTCATTTGAGATACAGAGCACGGGGATCCCTGGGTGGCACAGCGGTTTGGCGCCTGCCTTTGGCCCAGGGCGTGATCCTGGAGACCCAGGATCGAATCCCACATCGGGCTCCCGGTGCATGGAGCCTGCTTCTCCCTCTGCCTATGTCTCTGTGCCTCTCTCTCTCTCTCTCTCTCTCTCTCTCTCTCTCTCTGTGACTATCATAAATAAATAAAAATTTAAAAAAAAGAGAGATACAGAGCACGAACACAGGGGCAGAGGGAGAAAGAGAAGCAGACCCCCTGCCAAGTAGGGAGCTAGAAGCAGGACTCGATCCTGGGACCCCAGGACCATGACCTGAGCTGAAGGCAGATGCTTAACTGACTGAACCATCCAGGTGCCCCACATTACTAGCATTTTTGAGGGCATCATTTCATATAGCTTTTTTAGAGGTTGCTTTAGGTATGACATTTTATATATGAAACTTATCAATGAGTGTTTTTGTTTTACCAATATAAGTGAACTATAGAAACCTTACCTCCTTTGCTCCCCTTTACTCTCTCTTGCTTAAATTACAACTGTCTTAAATACTTCCTTTACAGAATCACGTCTGATTCTGTTACAATTTTTGCTTCAAGCATCAAACATAATTTAGAAAACTTGAGAAGAAAAATGTATTATATTTACTCATATTTTTGCTCTTTCCATGTTCTAAAGGTTCCAAATGTTCTAATTTTTTTTTTCTTTTCTAATTTTCTCTCTTTTTAGAGAACTTCCATTACCGATACTTTTAGGGTAGACCGGCTGGTGACAAAATCTTGATTTCTCCTTCATTTCTTTTTTATTTTCTTTTTTTTTTTTTTTTTAAGTTTCATAGGTAGAATTGGTGATTCAGTTGCATATAACACTCAGTGCCCATTACATCAAGCAGCCTCCTTAATGCCCATCACCCAGTTACCCCATTCCCTTACCCACGTGCCCTCCAGCCACCATCAGTTTGTTTCCTAGAGTTCAGCATATCCTATGGTGCAGCAATGTCCACAATGTCAAAATATGATTTCCCCTTCATTTCTAAAGGATATTTTCTCTGAGTACAGAACTCTAGGCTCTTTGTTTCAGCACCTGAAAAATGCTGTACCACCTCCCCCCTGACATCCATCTCATTCTGAATGAGAATCTGCTGTCATTCAAATTGTTTTTCCTGTATAGGTGTGATATTTTTCTCTTGTTGGTTTCAAGATATATTTTGTCATTCCCCCCCCCACACACACAAACCCAGAAGTTTAGTTATAATGTATATATTGGCATGGAATTCATGGCAGGAGTAGCGTCATTACCACTCAGCAGTATAGAAAGTCCTGACTCTTTTCCAGGCCTCCTCTTACATGACCCCAGTGAGGAGGGAGAAGAACGTCTCACTGCTAGGGATGAGAGAAGTCAGGCTTCCTACATAGTCTCCACAGACACTGGTCTCACATAGGGGTAAAGATGGGGCCACAATGTAAATGTAAATGAAAACCACAATGAGAGATCACACAAATCTATTAGAATGGCTATCATTACAAAGACAGATGATACCAAGTTTTGGTGAGAATGTGGAACAACTGGAACTCTCATACAATGTTCATAGGAATGTAAAATTGTACATACACTTTTCAAAACTAGTGGCTAATGTCCTAAAAAGTTAAACATATACCTATTATATGATCCAGCCAATCTATTCCAGGTTTTTACCCAAGAAAAACAAAAGCATACATCCATACAGAATACTACTCAGTAATTAAAAGATATAAATTATTGATACATGACACAACATAGATTATTATAAAATAATTATGTTGAGTGAAAGAAGATGTACCCCCAGAAAGTACATAGTGTATGATCTCATTTATACAAAACTCTAGAAAAGGAAAACTGTTCCATAGTGACAGAAAGAAGACCTGGGGAGGTGGTGGGAGTAAAGAAAGGTACAAAAGAGGAATTACAAAGAAAGGGGCAGTCTAGACAACCGGAAGGAGGGAGGGCATATGAGGAGCATGTCCTAACTGAGTCCTTCCAGGGAATTCCAAACAGCATTTCCACTACTTATTATAGCCTTTATGCCACTTGACTAAGTGCAAAGGAGATACCACCATTCATAATAAAGAAACTCTATTGTAAAGAAGGAGAAATAGTCTTTCTGCCTCAGTAACCTTCCTGGTGTTCCAGCACTCTTGTGCATTTGGGTTCTTTTTTAATATTTTTATTGATATTCCAATAAAATTTTGTAAGAAGAAGAGGAAAATGCATAGGCTTAGTTAACCAGAATTATAAATTTTCTTTACTGAGAATTATAGTTTGTTACTTTCTGGTTTTCATGTATAAACTACTAATACAATTATTAACTAAATTCACATAATTTAATGTTTAACAAAAAACCCATGGGTGAACTATTTGTTAAATACTTATTTCCTAGATTTTTTTTATTTTTAATATTTTTTTAGTTTTGAAATAACTGTAAATTTACAGGAAAAGTATAAGAATAGCACAGATAACTCCATACACCCTTCACCTAGAGACCCCATTCAGTTTTGGAGAACTTTATATGTGCTGCAAAATACTGTACTTTGGTGAAAACCAAACCATTTCACATCTTGCCAATTAATTAAGAAGTTACATGTGGAAATCTATATTAAATAGGATTACAGTTCTAATCTATTGAAGTGATGTCAAGCATTCCTTATAGATTGATGCCTAGGCTATTCGCTACTAACCTGTCTTGAATAAGCCAATGAGAATATTAAAAGTATTCCATCTTACAAAACTTTCAAAGAGTTTGTGGAATATATGTCATTATTACTTTATTCACCTTACATCTTTATATTACTTAATTAAAATATCATTACTTAAGATCCTAATGCAATGATTTCTAAGCATGGTTTTATAATGTGTCAAAGCATGTCAAATCATATTTGAAGGCAACATAAGTTTATGCTCTTAAGTCACCTGGAAACAAGATTTATTTTCATCTAAAGGAGTTTAGAAATACAATATTGTGTACAGTTTTGGTAGAAGTTAGCTATTTTCTCCCTTCAATTATTTGAAGTGCAAATAAACCCTCAAAAATTAACCACTCATCACTGCAATCTAAGCTGATGGGGATGTAGGTAATATATCACCCCCAAAACATCCATAAGATACACAGCATACAATTTTATCATTGTTTGATTTGGGGGGAAGAGGTCTTATGATTTCATGAGACAATTCTGTCATCATTTAAAATTCATCAATGCAGGGGCACCGGGGTGGCTCAGTTGGTTAAGCGCCTGCCTTCAGCTCAGGTCATGATCTCAGCCTCGGGGGATGGCGCCCCCCCCATCAGGCTCTCTGCTCAACAAGGAGTCAGCTTCTCCCTCTCCCTGTGCCTCTCCTCCCTGCTCACGTGCTCTCTCTCTCATTCTCTCTCAAATAAAGAAACAAAATCTTTTTAAAAAATTCATCAGCACAAAACTATCTAATGAGCTAGTTTTAAAAAAAATGAGCACCTGATAAAAATCAAATTGGATTTTATTTCCCAATCACGTAGAAAGTTTACATATATTTCAAACTCCATTATTATCACTTGGAGAGAGTCTCAGGAATTTTAAAATGCCAATAAATCTATTAAAACAATTCACACGTTCTCCCTGGTAAATTGTACTTTATATTCTAGGGGAGTGGAGACCCTATAAAAGTATTTCTTTTATGTTTGTTATGTGTCACAAAGGGTTATTATGATTCTGCTTTTAATAGACTTATGTAGAGTCTCTAATCATTAGACTCAAGAAAAACAATCTGGGTCGCTCCAGCAATTCTTTTGCTTTCATATATGGACTTCCTTTACTAACACTTTTGGCAGAAACAAGAATCAAGACGTGAATTATAGGACTTTATGACTCTCTGCAATGAGTTTCAGTCGAAACAATGGCCGTATCTCTCGAGATAGAACAATATTAACTTAAAGTTGGGCAGCAGAAAAACTTGAGATCTTGCAAATCTCAGTTACCTGAAACCCATCCTTCCCTATCGGATCACAACCCTGTCTGCCTCTGCCTTTTTTCTGCTAGGATATTATTTCACTTTTTTTTTTTTTTTTCCCTCTCTGCAGTTAACTCTCTTCTCATCAATACTAGGGAAACAGCTCCATTCTCTAGCTCTTCCCCCTGGGCGTGCCAGCCTTATTCGGACACCGCAGACACGTAAACCCCCAATAATGACCACAATTGGGTTTTTTTTGGGGGGGGTGGAGAGGGGATCTTGGCCCCTCCCTGCCCGATCGTCTCCTCTCAGTGCCCAGCTGGACCATCGAATGGGGACGGGCCGTGGGCTTCCCTCCCCGCGGCACCGGCATCTGCCCGGCGCCCTGGCTGCCCGCGGGACGCTTCGCCAGCGCCCGGTTGGGGCTCCTGTTCTTTTTCTCCTGTCCTCCCGCTCTTCCTTTCTGCTACTGAATTTCTGTCATCAGTTCTTTGATGGCGAGAGACAACAGCTCAGAGCTACACGTCTCCACTCGTAAATACGTGTCTGCTCCTCCTGAACCTTTCTCCGCCCCCTCTCCCCCTAACACAGGTAGGGTCCGCAATGCAAAGGGCTCTCCCTCCATCCAGAGATCAACGTCGGCGTCTCAGGGTGACCATTTCGTTCAACGCGCCAGCACCTCCCGAAGCCTGCTCCTTACCAGTTTCCGTTTTCCCCCGGTTAACCGCATTCTTTCCCATTGCCAAGCACCTCTTCCACCTTTCTGGGTTTCTAGTACTGCCCATATCAAAAAAAAAAAGAAAAAAGAAAAAAAGAAAAAAAAATCCAGCATGCAGTATAGTGCAAATTGCAGGAGGAAAGTGTGCGTGTGCGAGACAGTCCGAGTGTGTGCATCTGTCCGTCTCGGCCGGTCTGGGTCCCGTGCAGGAGGCTGCGGGGTCCAGGACAGTCCGGCCGCTCCAACTTGCGCTGCCCGACTCCCGCCCTCAGGTGGACCGTCTCCGGCTCACCTGTCCGCGCCCAGGTAACCCGCGAGGCGCCCGCCCGGCCGCGTCCCCGGACACCTGGCCCGGCCGGAGCGAACGCCGAAGCCCCGGCGCCGCACGGCCGCCTCCTCCCGCGCCTCCGTCCACTCTCCCTCCTCCGTCCGGGTGTTCGGGACCCTCTCCCGCGAACACAGACGGGACCGCCCTCCTCCTCAGCGCCCTACCTCAAACAGGGGACCGATCTTGTTCTTCTCCAGGTAAGCCTGGATCCGGGATTGCTGGTGAGACGCCATGGAGAGGCAGACGGGGCCGCGGAGAGTGCGGGCGAGGCGCGCGGCCGTGCCCTCGGCGGGGGACAGCCCTCCTTCTTCCCCGGGACCGGGGCCGGGGCCGGGGCCGGGGCCGGGACAGGCGCTCCGGAGCCTCGGCTCCCCCGGGGCCGCGCGCGTGGGCTGCAGCCCGGGGAGCGGCGAGCGCGTGGGGCGCCGAGAGCCGCCAACTCAGCCAACTCCGAGGCGAGCGGAGAACTCCTTCGCGGCGTTCGGCCCCCCGCGCCCCGCGCCCCGCGCCCCGCGCCCACCTCCGCCGCTCCCTGCAGCGCGCGGCGCCGGGGGAATCCTAGGCGGAGGCTCCAGGCTCCGCGCGCCCCCGGGCGGCAGCAGCGGGAGCCGGGAGGCGGGCGCTGCTCGGCTCCGCGCGGCGCGGCGCGGCGCGGCTCGGCGCGGGGGGCGCCCTCGGGCGGCCGCGGGCCGCGGGGCTCGAACTCGCCGCGAGCGTGCGTGTGTGGCCGCGCGCCCGACCGCGAGCGTCCCCTCCCGGCAGCGCGGGCCTCTCCGCGGGCCGCGCTCGCCCTGCCCGCCCGCGCTCCCTGGCGACGGCGCCGCTCCAAAGCCAATGGTGGAGGTGCTTCTTTCGGAGTGCTCGTAAATCTGGTGCTTGTTGGCTGCCCTGGGCGGCTCCAGGGGCGGCTCGGAAGGGGTCGCGCCCCCCGGCCGCGGGGCGCCTGGCCCCGGCACCTGGCGCGCTGCCTACGCGGGCTCGGACTCAGGGAGAGCAGACGGGAGAAGGCGGGTGGGCCTGCGGGCTCGGCGCCAAAGTGAAGTCGCCTTCCTTTGGGTGTGTGGCGTGGCCTGGAGCCAGTCCTGGAGCGCCAGGGGCTGAGGACCCAGCTGAAGGCACCCAAGCTTGGGAGCCACCCTTCAGCTTTTGGCCGGGAGAAGGGACAGCAGTGAGCCAGCCCTCCCTTCTGACTTTGAATTCCTGATCCACAGAGGATCATGTGGATTCCAATCCACATGTGATCATGCTTGGATGTCTATAGCCACACGCCACATACTCCTCTGTTCCACTCCGGTATCTCCTCTAGGCGCTTGATGAGATCCTCACGTTTAGCCAATACCTCGCTCACTATTCAGGGACTCTTTCCTAGTCGAGGATCAACAGACTGCAGAGGTTTCTTCACAGAGTTCTCTTGAGGGCTGCATGGAGGTCTCCAGAGACGATTTCCGTAGCTCCCAACCGGGATGTGCTACCAAAATAAAGATTTGCGTTGGAAAATATGAAGGTTGGGATCCCTGGGTGGCGCAGCGGTTTGGCGCCTGCCTTTGGCCCAGGGCGCCATCCTGGAGACCTGCGATCGAATCCCACGTCGGGCTCCCGGTGCATGGAGCCTGTCTCTCTCTCTCTCTATCATAAATAAGAATTTTTTTTTAAAAAAAAAGGAAAACATGAAGGTTTAGAATGAAGGGAATAGTTGTACCTAAAGCCTACTGCAACAGTATCGATTTATTTTTCTTTCTGTGTCCTGGATTTCTGTAATTCCTAATTTCTTTGTTGGTATTGATTTTTTTTTCTTCTGGATGACTGCCTAAACAGATCTACCTATATGGAAACATGCAATAGTTAAGAATGGAATATTCCAGAAAGCACTGTTCATTCCATCTAATAATTCATGTAAGAAATCTGCCAGAGTACCTAATAGCTTAACCATCACCGATAACTTGAATTACACATGGTTTGGAGTGAAACAATCCCCCGGTTATTACTTTTACAATCGGACTTGAGAGATCTGCCCAGAGGGAGTTAATTGAATAGCAGTGAAGTGCCTAGTATTGTCGTGTTTTCCACGATGGATCAAAAGTATGCCTACTTATAATTTTAAAAATATATTTAGGAGAAATTAAATATACGTAGTGCATATCCACATTTTTATTTGCTAGAAGGTATTGTATAGAGCCATCTAAGACCCCCTAAAAAGTCAAGTACTTTTGATACCACATCGTGCTGGAGAATCAAAGTTCTTCCAAAAGACACAAGGAAGATGTGACTTTAAATTGGATAATTAGGGACACCTGGGTGGCCCAGGGCGTGATCCTGGAGTCCCAGGGTCGAGTCCCGCATCCAGCTCCCTGCGTGGAGCCTTGCTTCTCCCTCTGCCTATGTTTCTGCCTCTCTCTCTGTGTGTGTCTTTCACGAATAAATAAAAATAAAATTTAAAAAATACTAATAAATAGGATAATTAACATACATAGTAAGTATTCATTTCACTCAGAGCAACTACACCTTGGGCCTTGCGTGGAAATAACGAAGCTTTACTGGCAAAACACTTATGTATTAAAGGGAGGACCATGAAGATATGTATCTATATATGTATATATATTATGTGTGTTAAAACACTGAACATCCAAAAATTACGTTGTTAAAATTAAGAAACTATTTCAGAAGTTTTTCAAGGCCAACTTCACATACCACCTCCTCCAGAAAGCATTTGTTGGTTCTTTCCACTGATTCCCCAAACCTGATTTCATTATTACAGTAAATATTTATTGCACAACCTCCCCATAGCAGACATTACGTTAGGGCTAAGGATTCAAAGGTGAAAAGCCTTTTCTTTGCTCTTAGGTGTTCAGTCTTGTTGAGGCAATTGGCATATACACAAGACATTTGAATGTATTGTGCTAACATGGGTATATAAAACATGCTGTGCACATACTGATGATGAAAAAATTACCTGTACCAAGATCCTCAAGGAATTCTTCGTGAAGGAGGTGGTGCTTGAGCAAAGTCTTAAAGGAAGATTAAAATTAAGTTTTAAAGATGGGATTGGTGGAGTTGTGAATGGGGGCAATGTTTCAGGTTTTGGCGTTAAAAAGTAGCATATACGAGGGCACAGAGCACAAAAAAATAGGCTGGTGGATGGAGGAATGTAGAGTTTTCATGGAAGAAGATTGATATGTAAGGTTAAAAATGTAAACAGAGTTCAGCTCATTAAAAGTCTTAACTGCCTTCTTAAAAAGAATAGACTTGCATGTGAAGTAACTAAAGAATTTTGAGCAGAGGAGTGTTGTGACGAGGTAAAAGTTTTAGATTGCTCTGGTTACAACATGCATGATAGATTGAGAAAGAATGATATGGAGATAGAAAGCCAATATGGTTTACAGAATCCATAAGCAATCAGGAGAACCAGCTTTAGGACTAGGGATGTGGGGATGGAGAGGATGGGATATATTCACTCGTTGATGATCTATACATAGGATGAGGTTGGAAAAGAGAATCAAAGAGAAATCAGACCCTCTGATTTCTGCAATGAAGCCAAGAGATTATAAATTACTTGCCCAAGTCACCCAATGAATAGTCAATAGGATTTTGTTTTTTGTTTTTTAAATATTTTATTTATTTATTCATGAGAGACACACAGAGAGAGAGTGATAGGCAGAGGGAGAAGCAGGCTCCATGCAGGGACCCTGATGTGGGACTCGATCCGGAGACTCCAGGATCACGCCCTGAGCTTGAAGGCAGATGCTTAATTGCTGAGCCACCCAGGCGTCCCAGTCAATAGGATTTTGGTTCAGGTTTTTCTAACTCCAAAGCCGACACTACTTCCTTTTTTTTTTTTTTTTAATAAATTAATTTTTATTGCTGTTCAATTTACCAACATACAGAATAACACCCAGTGCTCATCCCGTCAAGTGTCCCCCTCAGTGCCCGTCACCCATTCACCCCCACCCCCCGCCCTCCTCCCCTTCCACCACCCCTAGTTCATTTCCCAAAGTTAGGAGTCTTTATGTTCTGTCTCCCTTTCTGATATTTCCCACACATTTCTTCTCCCTTCCCTACTATTCCCTTTCACTATTATTCATATTCCCCAAATGAATGAGAACATACACTGTTTGTCCTTCTCCGATTGACTTACTTCACTCAGCATAATACCCTCCAGTTCCATCCACGTTGAAGCAAATGGTGGGTATTTGTCGTTTCTAATGGCTGAGGAATATTCCTTGTATACATAAACCACATCTTCTTTTTCCATTCATCTTTCGATGGGCACCGAGGCTCCTTCCACAGTTTGGCTATTGTGGACATGGCTGCTAGAAACATCGGGGTGCAGGTGTCCCGGCGTTTCATTGCATCTGAATCTTTGGGGTAAATCCCTAACAGTGCAATTGCTGGGTCGTAGGGCAGGTCTATTTTTATTCTTTGAGGAACCTCCACACAGTTTTCCAGAGTGGCTGCACCAGTTCACATTCCCACCAACAGTGTAATAGGGTTCCCTTTTCTCCACATCCTCTCCAACATTTGTTGTTTCCTGCCTTGTTAATGTTCCCCATTCTCACTGGTGTGAGGTGGTATCTCATTGTGGTTTTGATTTGTATTTCCCTGATGGCAAGTGATGCGGAGCATTTTCTCATGTGCATGTTGGCCATGTCTATGTCTTCCTCTGTGATATTTCTCTTCATGTCTTTTGCCCATTTCATGATTGGATTGTTTGTTTCTTTGCTGTTGAGTTTAATAAGTTCTTTATAGATTTTGGAAACTAGCCCTTTATCTGATATGTTATTTGCAAATATCTTCTCCCATTCTGTACGTTGTCTTTGAGTTTTGTTGACTGTATCCTTTGCTGTGCAAAAGCTTCTTATCTTGATGAAGTCCCAATAGTTCATTTTTGCTTTTGTTTCTTTTGCTTTCGTGGATGTATCTTGCAAGAAGTTACTGTGGCCAAGTTCAAAAAGGGTGTTGCCTGTGTTCTCCTCTAGGATTTTGATGGAATCTTGTCTCACATTTAGATCTTTCATCCATTTTGAGTTTATCTTTGTGTATGGTGCAAGAGAGTGGTCCAGTTTCATTCTTCTGCATGTGGATGCCCAATTTTCCCAGCACCATTTATTGAAGAGACTGTCTTTCTTCCAGTGGATCGTCCTTCCTCCTTTATCAAATATTAGTTGACCATAAAGTTCAGGGTCCACTTCTGGGTTCTCTATTCTGTTCCATTGATCTATGTGTCTGTTTTTGTGCCAGTACCACACTGTCTTGATGACCACAGCTTTGTAGTACAACCTGAAATCTGGCATTGTGATGCCCCCAGATATGGTTTTCTTTTTTAAAATTCCCCTGGCTATTCGGGGTCTTTTCTGATTCCACACAAATCTTAAAATAATTTGTTCTAAGTCTCTGAAGAAAGTCCATGGTATTTTGATAGGGATTGCATTGAACGTGTAAATTGCCCTGGGTAACATTGACATTTTCACAATATTAAGTCTGCCAACCCATGAGCATGGAATATTTTTCCATCTCTTTGTGTCTTCCTCAATTTCTTTCAGAAGTGTTCTATAGTTTTTAGGGTATGGATCCTTTACCTCTTTGGTTAGGTTTATTCCTAGGTATCTTATGCTTTTGGGTGCAATTGTAAATGGGATTGACTCCTTAATTTCTCTTTCTTCAGTCTCATTGTTAGTGTATAGGAATGCCATTGATTTCTGGGCATTGATTTTGTATCCTGCCACGCAAATTGCTGTATGAGTTCTAGCAATCTTGGGGTGGAGGCTTTTGGGTTTTCTATGTAGAGTATCATGTTATCGGCGAAGAGGGAGAGTTTGACTTCTTCTTTGCCAGTTTGAATGCCTTTAATGTCTTTTTGTTGTCTGATTGCTGAGGCTAGGACTTCCAATACTGTGTTGAATAGCAGTGGTGAGAGTGGACATCCCTGTCTTGTTCCTGATCTTAGGGGAAAGGCTCCCAGTGCTTCCCCATTGAGAATGATATTTGCTGTGGGCTTTTCGTAGATGGCTTTTAAGATGGCTGACACTACTTCCATCTCTGCCTTGTATCCTGAAAAGTAGTCAAGAATTTAATTTAGTGGGAAGGGTTTATCTCATGACTTGGCACCCAGTAGGCATGCAATTGATAGCAGTTGAATGACTGAATTAAGTTTTAGTGGATCTATTCAATCCAGCTATATTCTTTCAGGCTAAACTTTTCTTCAAACACATGTCATTTAGGTTCTGTTTTGTTCCATTTAATTGCATGCATATCCTGGTTCCTCTTTTGAATTGCAAACCCTCTAAAGTTATTAACTGTATATTGATAATTCTCTTATAATTTATAGCATGTAACATAATATTTTTTCATACAATAGGCTCTTCATAAATACATCTTTATTTTTTTAAAAATATTTCATCTATTTGTTCATAAGAGATGAGAGAGAGAGAGTCAGAGACACAGGCAGAGGAAGAAGCAGGCTCCACGCAGGAAGCGTGATGCGGGACTTGATCCCGGGACTCCAGGATCACGCCCTGGGCCCAAGGCAGGCGCTGAACCGCTGAGCCACCCAAGCGTCCCATAAATACATCTTTAGTTAATATCCTGTTGCTATACATTTAAACAATTTATTTCATTTACTCCCTTTAAGATTAGCTGAAAAGCACCAATGTCTTGGATTGGATTTAACAACTTTCTTCTGTACACATAATATGGTGCTTTAATGATTCTTTTCCTTTTTTTTTTTTTTGGCTTGAGTACAGCATGAAAAGGCCATTTTCCGTGAGATTGTTTTGCCCTCATTGTGTTATAGGAATGCCTGTCAGCATAATTTACAAATATACAGAATCCAGTTTATAAAATGCACTAAGCTCCCTTGCAGAGCTCCTTAAACAAATTATTTTTGATGAGACAAGAGAAGAATGGCCGAAAGCCTGTTGACCTAATTAGGAAGTATTAGCAATGTAATCCTTTGAAATTAATTAAATATTAAAATCAAAAAGCTGAGAAATTTATACAGGTTCCTTAAATTTACACTATAAGCCCTAGAACATATGTGCCCCTTTCTTGTATCTCCTTCACTTTTCAACTTCATAACAAACAGGGACAAATATCTTCACAGAGAATTCAGTGAGCCAGGATATTTCCTTTTGAGCTATTGGGTGGAGAGTTTGTGTCAGAGACACTGAAATAAAGGGAGATTCTGGGAAACGAAGCAGAAGAGTAGGGATTTCAAATAGTCCTGAGTGAGGGACTTCCCAAATGTATTTAGATTTCCAAGTCCAAATTGTCAAAAATAAATGATAATTATGGTTTAAATCACATTCAACTATTACATGGTGGGATACTCTATATATGGGAACTTTCAATATGTTTCAGGAAACAATTCAGAAGATGCCTGAGTACATTTTGAGGCTAATGCAAGAATATTTATTATCATTGTATATATTATAGTATGCTTTGTTACAACGACACTGATTTCAACTAGTATTAGATTTGTAGGGATCCCTGGGTGGCGCAGCGGTTTGGTGCCTGCCTTTGGCCCAGGGCGCGATCCTGGAGACCCGGGATCGACTCCCACGTTGGGGTCCCGGTGCATGGAGCCTGCTTCTCCCTCTGCCTGTGTCTCTGCCCCTCTCTCTCTCTCTATGTGACTATCGTGAATAAATAAAAAAAATTTTAAAAAAATTAAAAAAAAAAGATTTGTGAATAGCGTGAGGCCTCATATGTGTGTATATGTGTGAAAGGTCATTTAGGTGTCCCTTGACTTTGATATCTCTTCAGAAAAATTTAGAATTTGTTTTCTTTTTCATGCAGCAGTAGTTCAAATTCAGCTGAAAGGCAGGGACATATTCAGGAGCCTATCAAGAATGATCATTGAGAATACTGACCTTGGAGTTCTAACATGGGATAAAATCGAGGCTTTGCCCCTTACTGGCCATGTAATCTTCGCAAGCTTCTTAACCTCTCTATCCTCAGTATCGTAAACTGAAGATAAATAGCACTTAGTTCATCAGTTTATCGTGAGGATTACATGAGATAATGCAGGAAGGACTCAGTACAAATGCAGGCACATGGTAAAGATTCAATAAAGGGTAGTGCTAATATTGCTATTATTGTCATCATATCATTATCATCTTCTTCATCATTGTTCCGATTCCCTGAGGGTGAGACTTGCAAAATTCACATCAACTGTATTGAACCAATTACCTGAAGATGTCCAAGGTAGAAAGAGTATCTTGCTAATCAAAGCAGTGAGACGTGGTATTATAGTCCCCTTAATTAAAAAGAAGATATTCTAGATGCAAAAATAGAGCTGTAAGATAGGTATAGATTATCATATTAAATGATCTACTCAGTTGTATTACTTCACACAAAGAAATTATAATAAGGGAAGGAAGTTTTGTGCCTGAAGGGTGGAAAATGGGAGGAAATAGGAATGTTGGGTGATTATTCAGGCCTGTCTACCAAGACAAAAAGCCACAAGACCCAGCACATATGAGTAATCTGGATACTATCTCTCACAACTAATGCAAATGATGAGCACATATATAGCATCTACTGTGTGCCAGGTACTGTTTCAAGCACTTTATCCACTGCCCTGACTCATTTACTTCTCAAAACAGTGTCATGAAGTAGATACTACTATTACTCCCATTTTTTTTTTCAGGTGAGGAAACTGAGGCACACAGAGAATAAGTAACTTACTTGCACAAGGTTGAAGCTAGTAAGTAGCAGAGTCCATATTTGAACCAAGGTAGCATCTTAAACACTGTTCTGCCTCCCAAAGCCTTGGCTACTAATATCCCAGGCATACCACTTCCCTTTTCATTTTGCCAAGAGGATTTTTTTTGTTGTTGTTTTGTTTTAGGATTTATTTATTCAAGGGCCCCTGGGTGACTCAGTGGTTGAGTGTCTGCCTTTGGCTCAGGTCATGATCCCAAGGTCCTGGGACTGAGTCCCCCACGGGGCTCCCTGGGGGGAGTCTGCTTCTCCCTCTGCCTATGTCTCTGCCTCTCTTCTGTGTCTCTCATGAATCAATAAATAAAATCTTTAAACAAAATTATGTATTCAATATATATATATAGAGAGAATGCCCAGGAGTGTGTGAGCACAGTGCGGGGTAGGCAGGGGGCTGGACAGAGAGAAAGGGAATGAAAAAGTCCTCAGGCAGACTCCCTGCTGAGCATGGAGCCCCACATAGGGCTCAATCCCACAACCCTGAGACCTTGACCTGAGCTAAAATCAAGAGTCAGATACTTAACCAACGTCGTTGCCACCCAGGCACTCCTTGATCAAGAGGTATTTTGATGACTAATTTTACTTCCCTAGTGTGTTTATATGGAAAAGGAGTAGGGCAAGATACTGTGGTAATTTTCTGGCCACATATGAAATGAATATACTGACAAACTGCTTGTATATCTCTTGTATGTTTGAATAATGATAATCAATCACATTGGGACTGATTCTAACCGCACTAATAACTGACTAACTGGACCTACACAACTCAAATAATGCTGCCAACTTACAAAGCCCTGCATCCAGCTTTCTTAAGTGACACTTCTGTCTTTAATCTCCATCTTTAAATATTAGGTTATAATATTTAATTTTTAATATGTGGCATATTTAATTTTAATATGTGGCAATATTTTTAATACGTGGCATAATATGTGGCAATAAATTGCCACATATTAAAGAATTAAAGATATTGACTTCATGTCAATATCTTTTTATCACTTGTTTATTTCAATTATATTATGAATCACTTGAAGTAAATCTATCAAACTGTGTAGACACCTTTCTTATGAATCATCAATAAACTATTAACTGACATGCTTTTTGCTTATAATTTCCAAAATAATGCTGTCTTGATTTTTCATCCCAATTAGTGATAGCCTTTGTTAGGAATTAAAAAAAAAAAAAAAAAAAAAAAAACTTAAGCGATGAAAAATGTTACAGAATGCTGTAACATGATTGTGAATTTATTGAAAAGAAGGAGAAAATTAGAGCAACAAAAGCAACAAGCAAAATTAGAGCAACAAGCAAACAAAAGATGACTTGGTAAGGAGAAACTATTCTTCTGCACACTGGGGAGCCAGATACTCTGTCTAGGACAGGAGGTGCTATTCCTCCAGTCTAGCTATCAAGGAGTAAGTAACATGGGACCTACTTCTCAAACATGCATCTCTGTAAATGCCAACTACTGCTCAGTCAAGCAATTTATCTCAACAACCTGAGCAGCACTAAAGGTTATGTTGTGCCCAAGATTGCGAATCCGAGAAACCACCGAGGAGCCGACACCAATGCAAACACACAAGGGTTTATTAGCAAGCTCCAGCTTGGGTCCAAGTATACCCGACACAGGGGAGCAGGGACTTGGACCCCGAAGTGGGTTACAGCTGGGTTTTTTATAGGCTGGTCTAGGGGATTTTCAGAAGGGGTGGAGGAATTTCTCAAGTTCTGTTTACATTTTGATATGGGGCTTTCAAGGGCATTGAGCTCTGTCCTCATTCTAAGATGGGACTTTCTACCACAGGCTTGGGCTCTGTTGTCTTTCTGATATAGGATTACCTGCCGAGGACATTGAGGACATTCTGCAGTTTTTCCCGTAAAGTTCAGCTCTTATTCACAGGGGCCTGGGATGGCTGCACTTGTGCTGATGCTAAACTTTAGGTGGGATGGCCTTAATTTTTCTCAGCCTCCACAGTTAAAGATATATTTCAGCAGAATTAGTGGAACTCACACCAGCTAGACCCCAAGACAGGACCTTTAGTGCCCCTTTGCTTGTACTTACTGACCTTTGTCCTCATTTTTCTTTAAGTTCTTATTTCCAGCTTATCTCTTAACTCAGGCAAATGAAAACCAAAACCACCCCTCAAGCGATAGCGACTGCCCTGAGAAGACCTCCAGTGTCCCAGACCACCCAGATCTGTTAGAATCCAACCTCAAACTCATACAGGCACAGAAGGACCATAGAGTGACCTCTGGAATGACTGACAACTACTTTTACTTCATTATAATAGGAAAATCTCTGCCCCAGGAAGAGCACAAGCCTCATTTACATAACAGTATGTGTGCATAGGCACATTCCTTGAGGCACATTCAAGACCTGGTGCCCACCTCTACAAACAATCACAGGGCTCCCCTTCCTATATATTCATCCTAGTCCTAAATAAAAGGAACCTATTCACTTGCTCAGAGAGTCACAGCTTTGAAAGTCATTCCCCGTGATCTCCTTACTTGCTGCAAATAGTTTACTTAGTGTGACAATTCCCACCTGGTCTGTGACTCACCAAGGAGTGAACTCACATTGGTTCAGTTACAGAACCACCATAGCCTAGAGTGAATTTAAATTAAAAAAAAAAAAAAAAAAAGACAACTTTCTGCAAAACCACTCTCCTTCCAAAGCAAATGTTGGCCTGTTTCCTATGGATGATACCCTCTCTCCAATCCTCAGATGGTTTTGATCCTGAGAGAGATTTTTGTGATGTGTAAGGATATGCTAAGGTTCCACAAACACGATCACGCTGACTTACTAGGTATCTAACACAAAAGGTTTATGATGGGGTCCGCGCTCCTGAAGCCTCCACCTCTGCGGGAGGCCGCAGCTGGATCCACGAGGGAACCATGTTTCGCAACTAGTATGACAATGACGTCACAGTTTGGAGCCCTCAGGGCAGTATTCATCAAATTGAATATGCAATGGAAGCTGTCAAACAAGGTTCAGCCACGGTTGGTCTGAAATCAAAAACCCATGCAGTGTTGGTTGCATTGAAGAGAGCACAGTCCTCTGGGCTTGCAGAAGAAAATTCTTCATGTTGATAACCATATTGGTATCTCAATTGCGGGACTTACTGCTGATGCTAGACTGTTATGTAATTTTATGTGCCAGGAGTGTTTGGATTCCAGATTTGTATTTGACAGACCTCTTCCTGTGTCTCCTCTTATATCTCTAATTGGAAGCAAGACCCAGATACCAACACAACGGTATGGCCGGAGACCATATGGTGTTGGACTGCTTATTGCTGGTTATGATGATATGGGCCCTCACATTTTCCAAACCTGTCCATCTGCCAACTATTTTGACTGTAGAGCCATGTCCATTGGAGCCCATTCTCAATCAGCTCGTACTTACTTGGAGAGACATATGTCTGGGTTTATGGAGTGCAATTTGAATGAACTGGTTAAACATGGTCTGAGTGCCTTACGAGAGACACTTCCTGCAGAACAGGACCTAAGTACAAAGAATGTTTCCATTGGAATTGTTGGTAAAGACTTGGAGTTTACGATTTATGATGATGATGATGTCTCTTGGTTCCTGGAAGGTGGTGAAGAAAGACCACAGAGAAAGGCACAGCCTGCTCAACCTGCTGATGAACCTGCAGAAAAGGCTGATGAACCAATGGAGCATCAAGTCACAAACCAGTTTATATGTGTATTATCAAATATGTAAGAATGCAGGAGCCCTTACTGATGACAATACTCTATACTTTGAACCAAAAGATGCAGTGTGGTCTTCTGGTATGTTTTAGGAATCGGTCCAGATGTGTTTTTCCCAAGTAACTTGTCTGAACCATATAATGGTGTGCATTTTTCTTTGAGAGGGTCTATATAATCATTTTCTAGAAAGTATAGTTATCTGTACTAATGTTTTTATATGAAGAACATAGTGTCTTTGTGGTTTTAAAGACAACTGTGAAATAAAATTGTTTCACTTGCCTGTGGGGGGAAAAAAAAAGATTTATGATGAGGTCATGAGGAACATCAGCTAAACCTACTAATTTTGACTGGGAGGATTAGGAAATCAAAAATTGAATGAATGAATGAATGAATGAATAAATGAATTTTTAAAAGAAAAAATAAGTGGGCCCAGGTAGCTCATTTAAGCATCAGACTCTTGATTTCAGCTCAGGTCATGATCTCAGGGTCCTGGGATGGAGCCCCAAATCACACTTCGCTCAGCAGGGAATCTACTTGTGGTCTCTCTCTCTCTCTCTCTCTCTCTCTCTCTCTCTCTCTCCCCACTCCTCTCAAATAAATAAATCTTTAATAAATAAATAAAAGAATAAAATGCTGGTAATTCATTAGGTAACCATGAAACATATCTAATAACCAGGTTCTCAATCTCTTATGTTTAAATTCCCTTTGTACATACATAATTACATCTCATTGATTTTGTTCAATAGAATATTCTTCTAAATATTTATGTGTACTTAAATACAGTGTTTGAGTAAGATGGCAGCATTGATTTGCCCTTATGTATTTCTTTAGACTCTCCTCTTCAATTTGCCACTTTTCTTTCTTTTGTCTTTTACTTTTTTTTTTTTTCCTTAAAGCTTGTTGTTCATCTTCCAGTCTAGGCCTGCAAATTGTCAGTGGTCGATGAAAACCAATTGGCTAGAATTGATAACAAATGTTTTCTACTACATCTGTCTCTAAAATGTATTTTAAGATCCTTTGTCTGTAATGCTTGCCATTAACAGTCATATTGCTAGACATATTTTATTATCAAATCATTGCCAGAGAACCCAAGATTTCATAAACCTTGGGATGGTTATTCCTTACTATCAGCATATACTGACTCATGTAATCTGTTTTGCTCAAAAAAAAATTATCAAAAGCAACACATTTTTCTACTTTTTATTTCATTATTTTTAATAGAATGGCATTATAGCAAAAACTTGTGGTCTTAATGAAGCAATGACAATATTTCAGAATATTTTAGAATTCCAACAGGCAACAAAGATGTATGTCAAACCTTCTACAAAATTCCACTGCTACTTAATTTCAAAATAGTCTCCCTTCAGTGAAGACTTGCAATTAGGTTGTAACAAACTGGTTCCTTATGCAATGAAATATGCAAGACTAAATTTTTCTAATATGTGTCCTATCTCTCCTTGGAATAAATGGGCTCTCTCTGTATTCAGTATTTGAGTTACTATCTACAAGTTTTGGGGGAGGGGGGGAGGTGGTTTGGGTTTTTGTTTTGTTTTGTTTTGTTTTACCACGTACAAGTTTAAGTGTCTGACATTTTTTGTTTCCTTCAGAATGCCTAAGGTTAAAATATGGGTCAGCTACTTACAACTGTGTGACCATGATCATCTGTCATTATCCCTCTGCATTTTACATGTGTGGAAACCAAAGGCAATAGCTGTTTGATAATATACTAGTTGTTGGAAAAGTCAAAATACTAATCTATCTTATTCCATATGATGCTCTTTCACTTTATTTCTCGGGATCAGTTTGAATTGTAGTTGAATCCTTTGAATATCCAATAACACCTCAATTATCTCTTGCTTCTGTAACATTTTTCTTTTCTTTTTTTTTTAAGATTGTATTTATTTATTCATGAGAGACAGAGAGAGAGAGAGAGAGACAGAGACACAGGCAGAGGGAAAAGCAGGCATCCCGCAGAGAGCCCAATGCCAGACTCCATCCTGGGACCCCAGGATCATTACCTGAGCCAAACATAGACGCTGAACCACTAAGCCACCTAGGCATCCCACATTTTTATTTTCAAAGCTATTTCTGTCTAGAGGAATATTCATTAAGGTCCATTAATGTACTTGTAATGCAATTGATCAACTCATATTTTCCAACAATAGAAGTATGTGTTTGAACATTGTAATATAATTTTTTGGTAATTTCTTACTACCTGTTTTTAGAATAAAAGAGGTCATATTGGAGAATGTTTAAAAAACACAGGCTTGGAGTTAGACTTTGCATTATTTATATTTTTTAAATTTTATTTCTATTATGGTATTTTGTCATCTTAAAAATCTTGCAGGCTGGGAAGAGACTCCCCATCTCTGGGCTAGCTCATTCATTTCCAGATAAAGAAGAGCTCAGCCACTCAGCCAGAAGCTTGCCTTTGATATGCAAACTAACCAATCCAGAGCCTGATTTCTCAATCTGGCACACACGTCATGTCATCTGGCAGAGGCAATATTCCTCTGCCTTAATCATCCAAAGAGCAGCTACCAGGCAAGTAAGTACCATCCATATAACTCAGAGCCCAAGAAAATTATTTAAACTAGCCAATCCTAAACCATTCACCTTGCCCTGCCTTGACCTTGGAAACCTAAATAAATGTTCTAGCCTCAGCTTTCCCTTTGCTCTTCCTTTCTACCTCCTCACCACCCTGAGGCATCCCCATGTGGCTCTGTGTGGTGTGCCTGCTTCCAGGCTTGAGGACTTGTGAGTATAATCAACTTTGTTTTCCTGAGACTCTCCTGTATTTGCTTCTGTGGCAACATCTGACCCTCTATCTCATAAAAGAACACCGCCTTCCATGGATTTGAACCCTAGTTCTAGCACATACCAACTTTGTAGATTTTAAGTCTCATCTGCCTCAGACATACAATCAACAATACTAATAGACCCATATTGTAGGGTTGATGTGAGCTTCCATGAGAAAATGTCAAGCACTTAGCACAGTGCCTGCCAAGACATACTCAAAAAATTTTGACTGTAATGTTGTTGATTATACTGGAAGATATGTCAGAGATAATCCGTATTTCCTCCTCTTCCTTTTCCCCATTTTAAAGGTAAGCAATGACTAGCCAAAAAAACTAAATTGATTTTCTCACTAATCTTACCTCTTACTTTAAAATAGCTCCCATGTCATCAGTCTGCTACTTATGAAAAATTAGAGATTTAAATGATATAGTCTTATTGGTCAGAATTTAATATTTTAGCAAATCTCAAATGCCAATATTAAAAACAAAAGGGGAAGGAATCCGGAGAAAAGAAACCAAACCATAACTTGGAAGTTATTGTTGACAGTCTAATATATTTAAATTTTTATTAGATGACACATATTCATAACTGAACTAAAAGAAAAATTAACCTAAATCGCTAAGGCCTAGTTTAAAACAATATATTCGGGATGCCTGGGTGGCTCAGCAGTTGAGCATCTACCTTAGGCTCAGGGTGTGATCCCAGGGTCCTGGGACCGAATCCCACATTGGTCTCCCTCTAGGAAGCCTGCTTTTCCCTCTGCCTATGTCTTTGCCTCTCTGCCTCTCTCTGCCTCTCATGAGTAAATGAAATCTTAACAATTAATAAATAAAAATAAAACAATATATTCTACTGCCTTGTGTCATAAATAAGGAATACCTTATATTGATAGTGCCTTATATATTAGTACCTTATATTGATACATTTTATTTTTGTTGTGCATGAATTATTTAAAAACAACTAACAGAAGGTTGGGTAAGGTTTTTTTTTTTTAGGTTTTTAAAATTTTATTTATTTTTTAAAAGATTTTATTTATTTATTTGACAGAGAGAGAGCACAAGTAGGCAGAGGGGGAGGGAGAAGCAGACTCCCTGCTGATAAAGGAATCCTACGTGGGGCTTGATCCCAGGACCCTGAGATCATGACCTGAGCTGAAGGCAGATGCCTAACCAACTGAGCCCACCCAGGTGCCCCTTTTTAGGGTTTGTTAAATGAAATTTTTCCTCCAGCCAAAAATTTGAGATCTAATTATATAAATGCACTCTTGACTGTGTGAAAATCCTACATAAGTTGATACATACTCTAAAAAGAATAAGCTTTTTTTTAATATAAGATTTTATTTATTTATTCATGACACAGAGAGAAAGAGAGAAGCAGAGACATAGGCAGAGGGAGAAGGAGGCTCCAAGCAAGGATCCGGATGTGGGACTCGATCCCAGGACTCCAGGATCATGCCCTGGGCATGAAGGCAGGCTGAAGGCAGGCGCTAAACTGCTGAGCCACCCAGTCATCCCAAGTTCCTTATATTTTGACAAGGAACCTCCACAAGCTTTCATGCTTTTAATTCCCAAGACCATGTTTCAGGCCCAGACCACTCTTCTGTACTCTGTTTGGTTCCTGGGAGAGGCTTGAGAGCCCTCTGATCTCTTTCTTTCATATTCCTAATGCTAATGGTCACAACTTCTCTCTCTTTTTAGTTGTTCTCAGTAGTTATAGGACAGTATTCAATTTCCTCCAACTCACTTCTTTCTTACTACTTCTAAGAAGAAAAGACATAAGCTCAAGACTACCACTCATCATAAGAAAGTAAAAAATCTGAGAGAAGCACAGGCTAAAAAAATAATAATAAATAACATCTTACCACTTCTATTCTGCATTGTATTGGAAGTTCTAGCCAGCAAAATTAGGCCAAAAAATGAAATAAAAGTTACTCTAATCAGAAGAGAAAGATAAAACTATATTTGAGGTTACAGATCTTACATAGAGATAATCCTAAGGGATCCACTTTAAAAAAAAAAGAAAGAAAAACTGTTGAAACCAGTATATTAGCTAGGCTGCCAGATTGAAGCTCAATATACAGAAATTAATTGTATTTCTATACATTTTCAATAAACAACTCAAAAAGGGAATGAACATAACAATTATAACAGCATCAAAAAGAATAAAACGGGATCTCTGGGTGGCTCAGTGCCTGCCTTTGGCCCAGGGCGCGATCCTGGAGTCCCGGGATCGAGTCTCATGTCGGGCTCCCAGCATGGACCCTGCTTCTCCCTCTGCCTGTGTCTCTGCCTCTCTCTCTCTCTCTCTCCCTATGTATATCATGAATAAAAAATTTTAAAAAAAGAATCAAACATAAAGATACTTAATAAAAGAAGTATAAAACTTATATTCTGTAAACTATAAAACATTGTTGGAAGAAATTTAAAAAGACCTAAATAAAATGAAAGCTATCTTCATAAGTTGGAAGACTTAATATTGTTAAAATGATAATACTCCTCAATTGATCTACAGATTCAGTACAGTTCCCATCAGAATTCCAACTAGCTTCAGCAATTTGGCATGCTGATCCTAAAATCCATATGGAAATGTAAGATAGAATAACAAAAACAATTTTGAAAAAAAAAAAGAACAATGTGGGAAGGTACACACTTTCTGAATTCAAAACTTACTACAGAGCTCTGCAGTAATCAAAATGGTGTGGTACTAGCATACGGACAGACATATCTATCAGTGGGATTAAGTTTAGAGTACAGAACTAAAACCTCCCATTTATGGTGTGATTGATTTTGATTTTAGACAAGAGTGTCAAGATAATTCAAAAGAGAAAGAACAATATTTTCATCAAATAGTGTTGGTACAACAAGATAGCACATGCAAAAGAATGAAGTTGGACACCTACCATATTATACACAGAAATTAATTCAAATGGATCAAAGGCTTAAATGCAAGATCTAACCTATAAAATTTTATTTAAAAGGGGTGCCTGTGTGGCTCAATCCATTAAGCGTCCAAGTCTCGATTTTGACTCAGGTCATGATCTCAGGGTCGTGAGGTGGAGACCCATGTTGGGTTCTACACTAGGTGTGGAGCCTGGTTAAGATACTCTCTCCCTCTCCTTTGCCCCTCTGCCTCCTCCTCAGCTTCAGCTTTCTCTCTTTAAAAAAAAAAATAAATAAAAAAATAAAAAATAAAAATAAAAAAAAATCATTAAAAAACGTTATAAGAAGATGTGCCTGGGTAGCTACTTGGTTAAGTGTCTGCCTTAGGCCCAGGTCATGATCTTGGCGTCCTGGGATTGAGCCACATGTCTGGCTCTCAGCTTAGCAGGGAGCCTGCTTCTTCCTCTGCCTCTCCCCCTATTTGTGTTGTCTCTCCAGCTCACTTTCTCTTTCTCAAATAAATAAAATATTTAAAAAATTTTATAAGAAAACATAGGTATTCATCTTGATGGCATTGGATTAAGAAATGTTTTTTTCATGGGGTTCCCTGGGTGGCTCAGCAGTTTTGCGCCTGCCTTCAGCTGGGGCGTGATCCTGGAGTCCTAGGATCAAGTCCCGCATCGGGCTCCCTGCATGGAGCCTGCTCCTCCCTCTGCCTGTGTCTCTGCCTCTCTCTCTGTATGTCTCTCATGAATAAATAAATAAAATCTTAAAAAAAAAAAAAGAAAATTATCAAAGGAGCTTAACAGACATTTCTCCAAAGCAGATATACAAATGGCAAATAAGCAAATGAAGAGGGACCTAACATCTCTATTCATTTGATAAAAACAGATCAAAACCACGTGAGATACTACTTACACCTAAGAGCACGGCTATATTAAAATCAAAAGATAGATAATAACAACTGTTGACCAAAATGTATAAAAACTGGAATCCTCATACCCTGCTGATATGTACTTAAAAGGATGCTGCTAATTTACAAAACAGTCTGGCAGTTCCTTAAAGGGTTAAATACTGAATTATATCGCCCAGAAATTCTGCTTTTTACGTGTATATTCAAGAGAAATGAAAACACATGACTACACAAAAACTTATACACAAACGTTTATAGCTGTAATATTCGTAATAACCAAAAAGCCAAAATAATCAAAACACTCGAATATCCATCACCTGGTAAAAAACTAAATTAAATGCGGTATGACTGTATGATATAATATGATTTGGTGATAAAAACAAATGTGCTGATACATGCTACAGCATGGATGAATCTTGAAAACATTGTTCTAAGTGAAAGAAATCCATCCTAAAACACAATATATTATATGCTTCTAGATATGAAATATTCAGAATAGGCAAATCCATATAAACAAAACATACAAAAAAGTAGATTCATGGTTTCCTGGGGCTGAAAGAGAACAGGAGGCAGAGTAGGGGGGAAATATGGTGGATGAGCAGAAGGTAAGGGCCAGAAATAGGGAGGGGGAGATAAGGGGGGTGGATATGGCATTTCATTAGGGGTAATGAAAACGTTCTAAAATTTATTGTGCTGATGGTTGTACATTGAATTGTACACTTTAAGTAGGTAAATTGGTGTGTGAATTATAACTCAATAAAGATGTTATTTTAAGAAATAACAATAATTGTTAAACTTTGTTGGCTCCAAGGTCCTCTTGAACTCGTTGTGTTTTCGTTAATTGTTTGTAACAGAGAAAAATACTGCTATAAAACAGAAACACAGTTATAAACAAATCCTAAAAGGGGGGCCTTTATTTGGTGAGCAGGATGATGAGCTTAAAATGCAAGTTTAAAAGCAAAAGGAAGTTAAATGACTTTGCATAAGTCTGAGACCTTGTGCGTGTGTGTGGATTCGGGAAATGAGAGATGCTTGGTGAGGCCAGAAAGAGGCAAAGATGTAGTATGGAGAGAAAGCAGAGTAACAGATAGATTGAGTTGATTTGAATTTTGGTAAAAAAATGAGAATATTTCCTATTTAGTAAAGCCACCGTTCTATCTTTCTTGCCATGCTGCTGGGCCTGTTTTGAAGCTCTGGTCTGCACGGGAAATACTGAGCCTAACAGAAGCCAATTATATGCAATGTTGGTGTGGCTTTCATTTTTGAGAGAAGTCCTTTTTAGTCTCTGCCTTGACTCACGTTAAGAATTACAATTTTTTTTTTAATTCTTTCTGATTCTCTACATTTCAGCTCTTAGGTTTAATGCTGCAAATGCTCTGCAACTTGTCTTTCTTTTTCACAAAAGTGAAGCTTTTGAGAATTATCCCTGATGATACATGTCTACAGTACATTGATTTTCACTGCTCTCTGCATTCCATTAAACCAATATAGCACAATTCATTTATCCACTCTCCTGTTCCAAGTTTTTACTAATGCAAACAACATTGCAATAAAATTCTCATCCATGTCTGATTTTCCCCATGGCCTAGAGTTTTCTCCAGCATATAAAACTAGCAAAGGAATTGCTTTGTCATAAGGATGCACCTATTCAAATTCACGGGACATTGTCACATTGCTCTCCAAAGTGGTTGTGTCAATTTATAATCCCTCTCACAACTTTTGAGAGTTCCCTTAGCCTGAATCCTCACTCATACTGAAGGGGTAGCACTATCAAGATGTGGGTCTCTATCCCAACTCTCTCTCTCCCTGTACTGGTATTAGATTCAAGCCACCTGGGGCAGCATGGGGGGCTCAGCGGTTTAGCACTGCCTTCCGCCCAGGGTGTGATCCTGGAGACCTGGGATCAAGTCCCACGTTGGGCTCCCTGCATGGAGCCTGCTTCTCCCTCTGCCTGTGTCTCTGCCTCTCTCTCTCGCTCTCTCGTAAATAAACAAAATCTTTAAAATAAACAAATAAATTCAAGCCCCTGGATTATTAAATATGATAAATACCACACCCCCACCCAACAGACACCGTGTCAGCTCTGCGGTTCACTGTTCTTATCCTCAGTTCCTTCTTCATTTCTGACCTAAGGCGATTTTCCTGCCTTTCTTAGCAGTTCAGCCATGCATTGATAAGGATGTTAGTTATAATTTATTGAGCAATTCATGTTTGTAGCTAGAGGGTTTTCAAGTTATCTGTACCGCCAGACCCTTATATGCCTGATGACATTTTCAGCACGTGAGCAATCTTTAAACTCTCAGCTGCCCAGATGTTGGGCATCATAAAGAAAATAAGTGAAATCAAGTTAGCAACTACAATGAGCAATTAAACTGTCTTTACATGTATTCATCAGTCACCACATTGCAGCGCAGAATGGCATTAAATGGTAGGGACCCTACAGATAATCTGGGTTTGATTCCCAACTCTCTTGCACATTAGCTGTGTGACCTTGGGCAATTTATTTCATCTTTCTGGGCCTCAGTTTCTTCATCTGCAAGGTGAGGATGTGAATCATAGAACCTGCCTTTGTAGAGTTCATATAAGGATCCAATGAGTTAGTATTTATAAAAAATACTTAGAACTATATTGACACACCACATGTATCATGTCATCAGGTGATAAATAAAAAATGGAATAATAAATATTAGAAATTCATTTTTGTATTACCTATGAATATTTGAGTAATGATTTTTCCCTCCATCCCCAGCAGGACGAGCTAACATTGGCAACATCATAGCTCTTCTTTTCAAGTTTAATGATTCTAGTGTTAAATGGCTTTTACCTAAAAGAATCTCTGTACCCCAGAGCAAAATCCTTGTGGTCCATTGTGCCCCATGCACAGGAAAAAATTTGCCTACCCAACCAAGGGGTTACATGGGCTGGAAACAAGGATGTTAAGAGATGGTAAGATGGAGAAGGAAATTAACATGAGAAGAAGGAGAAAAGAAATGTAGATGCATTTTTCCTTCCACCCTGGGACAAGGAGGCTGGCTGGATGCTCCCTCAAGGAACCTCTTTCCTCCTCGCTGGGTCCCCACAGCCTCCCTGCTTCAGCCACACAAATTTCTACCTGCTCCCCACACAGGATCCTCAGCTTGCTTAGGTTCACAGAGGAGAGCTGAGCAAAATACTGCAAAAAACTTTCTCTTATTCTAGACAATTTGCATGCCTGAGAGTGTTGGGTCTGTGAAACTGCACCTCGGTGACCTGACTCTGCACCAGGATGGAACCTTAGAAAAAAACCCCATGTGGCACTACCTGTTCTGTCATCATGCCGTGTGTTGTCATGACTATCCTTTCACACCATACACACACTACAATATTTTGTCCGTAGTAGATACAAAATGCACTTTACTTAAATTGAGATAAACGGATTGAGGCTCGCCACATGGCCCTACAACAAACCTGGCAATGATGCCTCGTGATAACATGGATTTGGGATATAACATGGCAACAAGTTAGCTCCCTTCCTCTGCACCACGTCCACTCTCCACAAGGCAGGCCAAAGTCAGTTCTCTTCTGAAGGGGAGTGAGGGGAGGTGATTACCCCATGACCATGGTGGACTTGCTCATGCCTAGAAAGGTATATATTCTGTTAGTAATACATAGTTAATTTCTTACACAGCTAATGGAAGTCATTGTTTCCTTTTCTCACACCATAACTGGAAGACTGCCTGGAAAAGTTTGTTGTAATATTGTTTGCAATCCCACATTTGACTTGAGTGAACTTTTAGACCTGGCTTACAGTTTCACAGGGGAGTAGGGGAGGATCACTTTATTTCAAGCATAAAGAGAAAAAATTCTCTGTCCAATACGGGATAATCTACGTGGTGGACACATCACTTACTAATTCTCTAGCTTTCCTTTTTTTTTTTTTTTAAGATCTTATTTATTTACTCATAAGAGACACAGAGAGAGAGGAAGAGACACAGTCAGAGGGAGAAGCAGGCTCCATGCAGGAAGCCTGATGCAGGACTCCATCCCCGGGACCCCAGGATCACGCCCTGGGCTGAAGGTGGCGCTAAACTGCTGAGCCACCGGGGGGGGGGGGGGGGGGGTGTCCTTAGCTTGTCTATCCCATAGCATTCATGATTCAGAAAGAGATGTAAGGCTAACCAATGGCAGATTTTGAAGGTAAAAGAATTTAAATTGTTTTTAATCCTTTAAATAAAATAATGTTCTAGTTAATGAACTAGATGGCAGGAATCCTTTCAAATGTATACATGTATCAAATCATCATAATGTAGATTTCAAATATCTTATAATTGTATCTGCCAACTCTATCTCAATAAAGCAGCGGGGGAAGGGCCTGGAAATACAGTATTCCTGTATATATATTTTTGGAGGAATAAATTTTTTCAACAAATAGTTAACTGAATGATACAATGTAACATCACTGCATATTACATTTCATTTTCTTATTTTTTTCCTAAAGAGTCAAATCACCTTATAACTTACGATGGAAAAATAAAAATTGTCTTCTAGTCTCTTCCTCACCCCTGAGTAATGTTTTCCAGAGAAAAGATGTTTGACTCATTTTCCTCTGTTATTTACCATCCTATTCCTACATTATACCATGTATTATTGTTTGACTCTTTCAATACTAATATCTATTGACTTTGTACTATGAAAGATGAGGATTTCACTTCCTCATTTCCAATATACCTTTTCTCTATTCACCTAATGTAGTTATATACCATGTTAGGTTAATATTCAATTTGACATTAATATTGTCATATAATAATCACAGCTGAACCATGTACTCATTAACGAAGGAAGCATTTCCTTGTATAACTTTATTTCCCTGGCCTCAATCAATGCTTCTTATTGGTTTAATTCGTTTCATACGTACCTTCCACTGATTCATGCCTAAACTCCCTCCCATTAGTGTGACTAAAACTCACCAGAACATGTCCATAAACCAGAGGTAAATATAGCTATTTTGTTTCTTAGAACAAGCTTTCCAGAATCCCTGGATATTCTTGCTCTAACTGGATGAGTTTGCTTCCTGGACCTGATTCCCTGCCACCATTCTAGGATTTCTCTTTACCATGATGTCAGGAATTAACTTTACCTGGCTCTCTAGTTAGGTCTTCTGTTCCCCAAATTCCATATCTTTTCTAGAAATTCGTTTTACTTGAGCATCATCCAGGAGGTTCCTGAGAAAGGATGCATGAAGACCAATGTTTTGCATCTTTTAAAATATTTTTTTCTAATCTCACCACTTGACTCTTTGAACATACCATCCTAGATTGGAAAGAATTCTCTCAGAATTTGGAAGGCACAATTCCATCATCTTCTGACAATAGTGTTGCAATTAAGAGTCAGATGCCATTGTTGTTCCTAGCTTTGTTGACAACTTCTTCTGCTGCCCTGCTCATCCCACCCCATACCCCACAACCCCTCCCCTGCACTGTGCTTGGAAGTTTTCCAAATCATAACTTTATTCTTAGTATTCCAAAACTTCTTGGTGGTGGTAATTTCTCTCCCTAGTCACTGTGCTAGGCACTTAGTCATTCAGCTGAGGACAGTACATTCTTTTCAACCTGTTGTTGGGAATATTTTTCTATTATCTTCTTCTCCACCTCTTCCTCCTTCTTTGCTAATTTCTTTTGTCCCATGTTTTTAATTCTTACTACCTGGAATACCACTTAGTTAATGTTGCCTAATTCTCTAATTTTTTTATCGTCTAGTTTTATCTTTTTGTCTTTTGAGGAGATTAACTCAACCTATACTTCCCATCTCCCCGTTGATTTTGTGCATATTTGGGAGATAGGATCTACTATAAGACATTGTTGCTATCTGAATACTCCTCATTTAAAGCATCTTATTTTTTAAATGTTTTAATACTGCTTTCATTTTTTTTCTTTACTGAAAGAAAAGTGAGTTTGCTTTTAATCTGGCTTATTTTGTCCTGTGCTTCATCTGTCGATGTATACATGGACATGTCCTCTACTAATAGTAAAGGATCTTTGTACTTCATTCGATGAATTCAGTCGTCTATTTTAGTTCTGTGTATTAATCTGAATAATGGATGCTTATTTTCATTTTCCAGGCAGATGGCAAACTTTCCTACAGGTCTCGTGAAATTTCACCTCCTCCTGGACTTTGTTTTTTAAGGCTGAAGTAATGAAATGTTGAGCAACTAAACAATGAAGCTCCACAGGCAATGGGACATGGCCTCAGATGCTCTCACGTCCTCTGCCTCCCTTTAAGCTGGGATAACTTTCTACCTGCCACAGTGCAAAACAAGAACTGCTATACAATCTGAAAATGAACTGTTCTATACCCAAATCCCAGAGCATTTCAGTAAGCTCTGCTCTGGGCATTTTTGAAGCATTTTAAGGAAAGTACTAAGGAAAGCTACCTCTTCAGAACAGATCCAAAGAAAAGCTCTGCTTCCCGATAGGATCTTTTTCAATCCCATCACATTATTTTCTTTCACCTTTTTTGCTAACCAGGGTGAAGAGCCTTAGACCAGTTTAAATAGTGCAAAATGCACTTTTGTTAATGCTATTTTTCTCAGTTCTTTGCTGACATTTCCAGTTTGGGAAGTACAAATACTGCATTCTTTGCATTCTTTCATTCCCAGAGAGTTCCTCTTTCTACCATCTTCTTCTGAGGATAATCAAGGGCTTGAGGTGGCTGTTTGAGAACATAAGCTGTTGCAGGAAGACCCTCTAGTCTCACCCAGATAGTATGTGCCTTACGCCATACATGTCTGATTAGAAATAATGCCCTGGTAGAGCATTTCTTGGCCTGGTAAGCAATAGAACCTGGCCTGTCTCAGGTGCATAGATACAGCTCATCTTGGTAAGCAAGCTGCATAAAGGTTACAGTTTCTCCTCTCTTCTTGGAGGTCATTCTTCTTCAAATGGCATATCTGTTACAATAGTGTCTACAGAGCCAGGTCTCAGGGGTGAATTGCAGACAGTCCATTGAACAGCATCTATGGGCAAGCACTGGGACAGTTTGTCTTCTTTAATTTGGCTCTTGGTCAGTCAAGAAGAGATATTATTTGCTGCTCTATTCAGAGCCAATGTATTATTATCACCAGCTTCTGTAGCCCCCTTTCTTGGTGTTGCCCGTGTCCTACACATCCCATCAACTATTGTATCAGCAGGTTGAGGAACACGGGGACTGAGCATTCTGCACATGAGAGCAGTTCTGAGTCAGAAGTCCAAAATGTGAGATGTTTCTCCTCTGTGAATGCAATGCCCACAATGATTTGATTATCATGGATTTTCAAAAGATTCTCCACATCAGAGTTGGTGTTGTCAACTTTCCACTTAATCCTAAACAGCATCCCTAGAATTTCTTGCAGCCTGATTTGAATTAGATACAGCAGAGTTTCTCTCCTGCCTTTTTGCATAGGACTCTAAGCTTTAACACTTGAGGATCAGTTTCTTCTTTTGAGCTTTTGTCAGTTTCATCTTTTAAATGTATTTAAGATTTGTTGGAAGGTCCAGCATATGATCTATCTCAGTGAACATATCAAGTACACTTGAAAATAATATGTATTATGCAACTAGCTATTGAGTGTAATATTCTATAAATATCATCCAGATCAAGGGTTGATAGTTTGTTCAGATCCATCTATATATTTTTTAAAAGATTTATTTATTTATTTATGCATTTATTCATTTATTTTTTTGAGAGAGAGAGAACGTGAAAGGGAGAGAGAGAGAGAGAGAGAGACTGAGAGAAAGGGACTTCTCTTCAGCAGACTCTGAGCTGAGAGTGAAGCCAGACTCGGGGCTCAATCCCAGGACCCTGAGATCATGTCCTGAGCCAAAATCAACAGTTAGCTCCTTAACCAACTGAGCCACCCAGCTATCCCAGATCCATTTATATCTTTACTGATATTCTTTAGTTCTATCAATTGCTGAAAAATAGTTTTAAAAACTCTTCAACTACGATTACAGAATTGCTTATTTCTCTCCTGTCATTATCTCATGAATTTTGAAGCTGTTATGAGAGAAAAAAATATTTATAAATACTATGTCTTCCTAATGAACTGACTCTCTTGGCATTATGAAAAGTCTCTTTATTTCCAGTGCGCTTAATTCCTTCTTGAAGATTGAATTTTAGTGTGTGAAGATTAAATTTTAGTGTGGTGTCATTTCCCTTCAGCCTAAAGAATTCCTATTAGCATCTCTCAAAGGGTATGTCTGCTGGTGATGACTTACCTTTTTCTTAGCTCTGGTTGCCTTTATTTAGCCTTCTTCATTTTTGCTGGATATAGAATTTTGAGTTGCCAGATCTTTTTTCACTTCTCTTTCAGAATTCTAAATATGTGTTCTGCTTTCTTGTTCACCTGTATAGAATGTGTTGTTTTCTCTGGATGCTTTCAAGATTTTCTCTTTATATTTGATATTTGTAATTTTATTATGATTAGCTGAAGTTTGGTTTTATTTTAATTATTTTATTTTATTTTTCCCATTTGAATTTCCCTTATTTTTCAAAAGCAGCCTTTTGAGGTATGATTGACATAAAATAAATCAGTGAATATTCAAGTGTACATTTGGATACATTCTGAGATACATACATACTCAGGAAATCATCATATAATCAAAATAATGAACATATCTGTTACCCCAGAAAGTTTCCTACTATCTCTGTAATTTCTTCCACCTTTCATCCCATTCACAGGCTCACTGATTTCCTTCCTGACAATATACATCACTTTGTATTTCCTAGATTATTTTTTTCTTTTTTTGGAGAAAGAAAGAGAGAGATCATGAGTAGGGGGATGGGAGAAGGGGCAGAAGAAGAGAGAGAATCCTAAGTAGGCTCCATGTTCAATGCAGGACCCAACATGGTGCTCCACCTCATGACCCTGAGATCATGACCTGAACTGAAATCAAGAGTCAGATACTTAACCGACTGAGACATCCAGGTACCCATGTACACTCTTTTGTCTAACGCTTGCAGTCACCATACCTATGTTGAGATTCATGTGCTATTGTGTGTATCAATAGTTCAGTCCTTTTCATTGATGAGTAGAAATCTACCATAATGATATAGCACATCATGTTTATCCATTCACCTCCTAAGGGACATTTAGATTGTTTCCATTTGGAAGCCATTACAAATAAAGTTGCCATGGACATTCATGAACAATCTTTTCATCTCTCTTGGGTAAATACCTAGGACTAGAATGGTTGGGTCACATGGCAGGTGTGTGTTTAACTTTTTATGAAACTATTAAGCTATTGGTATTTTCTGAACAGTTTTTATAACTCACATTCTGGCAAGAAGGGATTGAGAGGTCCATTTGCTCCCTATCCTTACCAACATTTGATTTGGTTAGTCTTTCCTCATTTTAGAAATTAAAAAAAAAGAACCTAATAGTATAGAATTTAAGAGGTCTATACAATTTTATCACCACTGTAATTTTGTGTATTAAAATTGATTTAAATAACTTAAAAATCTAACTACAAAAATAATGTGTTTTATAGAAAATTTCTAGAATATAAAACTATGCAAAAAATAAAATAAAAACACCTGTTAGTGTGTCAGTTAGTCTTAACACTTGTTAACAGTCTCAACTTTTTTTCAATACTTACATACACTTGTTTTATTTTATTTGATTTTGTTTTATTTTTTTAGAGAGGGAGAGAGAGCGGGGGGGGGGGGGAGAAGGTGCAGAGGGAGAAAGAGACAGAGAATCTTAAGCAGACTCCACGACCAGCACAGAGCCTGATGTGGGACTTGATCTCATGACCCTGAGATCATGATCTGAGCCAAAATCAGGATGCTTAGCTGACTGAGCCACCCAAGTTCCCCTAAAATGCTTGTTTTAAAAAATGGATTCTAGTTTCAATAGCTTTCTAACCCACTTTTTTTTCTTAATACTGAATCATGAGTTTTTGAAGTCATTAAAAATTCTTCTATAATGTATCAACTTTAGTGACTTTAAAGGTTTTCATCAAATGCAATGCCATACTTTATTTAATGTATGCTATCTATTGTTGGATGCTTAGGTGTTTTCTAGGTTTTCACTTTTAAAAAAATCTGGGGCAGCCTGGGTGACCTGCCTTCGGCCCGGGGCATGATCCTAGAGACCCGGGATTGTGTCCCATGTCGGGCTCCCTGAATGGAGCTTGCTTTCCCCCTCTGCTTGTGTCTCTGCCTCTCTCTCTTTGTGTCTCTCATGAATAAATAAATAAAATTTAAAAAAATAAAAATAAAAAAATCTGATAAGGTGAAATACATATAACATGAAATGTACCATTTTAACCACATTTAATGGTACAATCTAGTGTTATTAACTATGTTCACATTGTCGTATAATCAATCTCCAGAACTTTTTCATCTTGCAAAACTGCAACTCTATATCTATTAATTACTTCCATGTCCTCCTCCCCACAGGCCCTGGCAGCCACAATGCTACTTGCTGATTTTTTTTATGAATCATGTTTTGGGGGTCATATCTAAAAATATTTACCTAAGTCAAGATTACAAAGACTTTCTCATAGATTTTTCCTTGAAGCTTTGTAGTGTTCAATTTTACATTTTGGTCTACGCCCTATTTGGAGTTAATTTTTCAATATGGTGGAAAGATTTGGATAAAAGTTCATTTTTTATTTTTATTTTATTTTATGTATTTATTTTTTAAAGTTCATTTTTTAAAAAAGATTTTACCCATTTATTCATGAGAAACACAGAGAGAGAGAGAGAGAGAGAGAGAGGCAGAGACACAGGCAGAGGGAGAAGCAGGCTCCGTGCAGGGAGCCCAACATGGGACTCGATCCCAGGTCTCCAGGATCACACCCTGGGCTGAAGGTGGCGCTAAACCACTGAGCCACCCGGGCTGCCCAAAAGTTCATTTTTATGTGTGGATATCCACCCGTTCCATTACCATGTTAAAAGATTTTCTTTTGTCCTTTGAACTGCCTTCACATTTCTCTGGAAATAAGTTATCCATTTTTGTATGGATATATTTCTGAACTCTTCAATCTATTCTTTCAATATCTATGCCAGTATCATACTGTCTTGATTACTATAGCTTTATAATAAATATTAAATCAGGAAACATTAGTCCTCCAACCTTGTTCTTTTTCAAATTAGTTTTGCTATTTTAGGTACTTACATTTCATATGAATTTTAGAGTCAGTTTGACAATTTATGCAGATTTGCTGGGGCTTTGATTGGGATTGCAATGAATCTGTAAGTGAATTCAGGAAGAACTGACATTGAAACAGTATACAGTCTTCTGACCATGAACACAGGATATATTTCCATGTGTTTAGGTCTTCCTTCATTTTCACACCAACATCTTTTTCCTTTTCAGGCTATAACTCAATATGGCAAGGTCAGGTACTATTTCCAGCTCTGTGTGAGTACCAAGCACTATTTCCTCTAAATCCTTTCTGATCATTCTTTCTATGGCCTCACATAGTTTCCTTACCATGTACATGCACCTATCAATTCTCCACTCATGCTAAAGAGGACCCTCTGGAATCTCTCTTTGTAACTCTTCCCTCTTTAATATTCTGTCTTACAAACTCTCTTTTGCTCTTCTTAGACTCTCAGCTCTGTATCATCAATTTAGGGAGACTGAGCCCAACTGGATTTGTTTTCGGTTCAGTGTAGCTTGGAAACACTCTAAAAGCAGTAAACTGGAGCAACCATAGTAGTAATCTCATTTCCCATCTTTAGGCATCACTATTCTTTATTGTCTGGTATCCAGTGTCTTGAAAACTGTTGTTTCATATATCTTGTCTAATTTTTTTGGTTGCTTCACATAGAAGGGTAAATCTGGTCCATGTTACTCCCTGTTGGCCAGAAGTGGAAGTCACAGCCATTATTTTATTTTTTTTAAAGATGCATTTTTTAAAGATTTATTTTTATTTTATTTTATTTTATTTTATTTTATTTTATTTTAAAGATTGTATTTATTTATTCATGAGAGACACAGAGAGAGATTGGCAGAGACACAGGCAGAGGGAGAAACAGGCACCATTCAGGGAGCTGGACATGGGACTTGATCCTGGGTCTCCAGGATCATGCCCTGGGCTAAAGGTGGTGCTATACCGCTGAGCCACCCAGGCTGCCCTATTTATTTATTTTAGATAGAGAGAAAAACAGACACACACACACACACACACACACACACACACAAATGAGAGGAGGGGCAAAGGGTGAGGGAGCAAAGCATACTCCCCACTGAGTGCAGACCCCAAATGGCCATCTCATCACCCTGAGATCATGACCAGAGCCAAAATCAAGAGTCACATGTTTAACCTACTGAGCCACCCAGGCACCCTGCATAGCCATTATTTTTCACATATTTTTCTCTCCTATGTTCTCTCTGTTTTCCTTCTGGGACTCAATTACACATGTATGTTAGGCATTTTCATATTGTTTCACAGGTTTCTGAGGTTCTCATCCTTTTTCCCCCATCTTTATCTCCTACTTCTTCAGATTGACAAATTCTACTGGTTTATCTTTCTTCTGCCACTTCCATTTTGCTAAATCCATTCACTGAATTTTAACTTTAAATATTGTATTTCATATTCTAGAATTTTCATTTAAATTTCTCTGCTGTGAATTTCTATTTTTTCATTTGTTATGAGTTACATTTTCCTTTGCTTTATTCAGCATAGTTGTAAAATCCATTTTTAAAACCTGCCTGCTGTTTCCAACATCCGGGTCATTTGGGGGTTCAGTCTCTTTGTTCTCTCTTCTTTTGAGAATGGGTAATATTTTCCTGTTCTGCTTTGCGATGTATTTCTTTATTGTTGTAGCCTCACATCATGAATTCTGTAATTTAGAAACTGAGTTCTGCTTTATTCCTTCAAAATGGTTGAATTTTATTTTGATTAACTTGGTTGGTCTTCTACTGAACTCTATGCTGTTTGGAGTCTGTTATACACATGCATGGATAAGGCTTGACAAGAGATTGAACAAAGCTTGGCAAAGCTTAAACACAGAATTAGAGGATCCCACTCCCTTTCTCTCACTTTTTCAGGATTTCCTCCAAGACTCTCCAATATCTCTGGTAGCTCTGAATTCTGTTCTCATTTCTTCAGGACAGAAAAAGTACATGTTTTCTCTCATAATCTTAGCCATTCAAAGTGGTGCCAACTTCAAGCTGCTCTTAGGCTAAAAGCCATTTTAAAAGGGAGGGTCCCTCCTTCCAAATGCTGCCTTCTCTCTAAAATTGGCCTGCGTTTATTCACTCATTAGTGAGGTGATTGTTTCTCGTATCAGTGGAAAAGAAGTGGTGCCTTCAGGAATTTTTGTTGTTGTTGTTTGTTTGTTTGTTTTTTGCCTTCAGGAATTTATTGTTGAAGTGTTGTCCTATCCTCTGCATTCTCTCTTTTCTCCTAAAGATTTCCTGCTATTATTCATTTGAGTCCCTTTCTTTCACATTAAAACTGTTCTTAAGTAATCCTTGGTTGCATTTTCTTTCTTAACAGTGACACTCTAAAAGGCAGATTAGAAGATCCACGCGGGTGGCTGTACCAGTGAGTGGTAGACTTTCCCTAAAGGTAACTTTGCCAAGATTTTTTCGTCATTTTGATGGTGGACCTTCAAATGTGCATATCTACATGTCTTTTTTTTCTGGGGCTGGTCAATTATATGGTCAAATAGCTTAGAAATAATTTCCATACTGAAAATCTATTAATTGGGTGGTTGTCAATCATATAACTATAGATCTTTAATACAATTCCACCTTCAAATATAATGCATATACTTTATTGCTACTCTCCTGTGTTTTTCTCACTGAACCTATTGACTTAATTAAATATTTAAGTTTAAATATAAAAAAAAACAAGTAGAACTTCCTCAAATTTTAAAAAAGTTGGTTTAAGTGCTGGATGATGGCATCATATTTCAATCATCTCTTATTTTCATTGGAAATTTATTTCAATTTATTTCATCCCCAGTAAGAGAGGCTTCTTTGTCACATGTATTCTATGTTACAGCTGTCCAAAACTATTTCTATTCTGTCAAACAGATCTTATTCTTTCACACTTTCATGACTTTACACGGAATATACTTTCTTCTTAAAACGTCCCTTTCCTTTCTCTGTTTGGCTACATAATTTCTACTTTCTCTAATATCCAGTATAGTGATCTCTTCTGTGAACACCTCTGACTATTCCAGACATACAGTTTAACTTCTTCATCCCTTTCATACTTAACTGAAGTAGGGCATCTACCTCTATTGATATACTTATTGATTTTGTTTTAATAACTTTGTATGTCTCCTTTACTAGTTCATGAATGCTCTATAGTCAGAGACCCACACAATTTTATGAACCCATCTTACCAACCAAGAGTGTCTCCACTGATGACCAGAGAGGTCCACATCAATTACATTCAATGTTCTCTTGTGGCAAGAATCAGATTACACCAGAAGAGAACTTAGACTTGTACTATGGAATAGCATTTAGTTAAAAAAATACATAAATAAACACGTGTGTGTGTCCATGTGTATCATTATCAGTATTTTAGGAGAGTATTAACTGAAGCTATTTTATATTCAAGTATTTAAAATTCTAAGTGATGATAACTTAGAGTCTCTATCTGTAAACTCAAATGTATGCATTATAGGTAGCCCGGAATCTGTTACCCTTTTATCTACTATGCTTTCTGCTGTGAAATTTAATAGGAGAGGGTTGGTTGTTTCTGTAGTGAATTTGCAATATGTTTCCATTTTGAAATATTGTGTATGCATGTGTGCAGGTGTCAGCTGGATAAATATATATAACAGCATTTTAAGTATTACAGATTTTACACAATAATAGAGATGGAATCACTACTTATAAAATAATCGGTAGAAGCTTATGTTTCAATTAAAAGTGACAAACTCCAGGCCCAGCCTATAGAGTGAGCCCTGAACAGCACTTTTCCCGGATCTTTATGTTACTAAACTGTTTGCAGGAGAGCCCAGCAGCTGTTGTGTGAATCTGCTGAAGTATTAGGAAAAAATATTCTCCAAGTAAGTTTAGCTTAAAATTCTGTAGAATTTTTTGAGGATTGTGAATAGATATAGCTATAAGAAATGTGACATGATAAAGAAACAAATGCTTTTACAGATGCAATAAAACTGCTTTAAGCAGCAACTTTAGCCATCCTGGAAATAAACAAAAGGGAAATTACAGGCATGTCTATCTTCACTTTAAATGTACCTAGTTTCATAACCATCAAACGAAATAGTTCTCTGAAAATAAGTGTGCCACTCTTTCCTGAGAATTCTTACAAATTTCCTCACTCCAAATGTGAAAAAAAAATAATATTTAAAACCATGAGAATGTTTACCTAACCAGATGGAATCTGGAGAATCAAAGAAACAGGAAAAAAATTATAAAACATGATCAAAACAAACATGCTAAAGCTTTGTACTGATGAACATATGCAAATATGATATATGTGTGACTACCAGAAGGCAGGATGGGGGGTGGCAAGTTAACCATGGTTGAGTCCTTGACTGCAACCCCTTCAAGACTGAAATGCACTGGCTGCGCTCCACTGAATCTGGTGTGGGGAGGCAGCTTTCCTCCATCTAGTCTCTCAGTTAAGGACTTTGCAATCGCCTATGGTGGGACCTGAAAGATCTCTTATAAAATTTTGGCCTGAAGCTGGATTCCCCTAAATACCAGTCTACATAATTGGTATTCAAATGCAATGTTCTGTTCTAAGGACTAGCTCAATCTGACCTCATCTATGAACATAAAAAAAGAATTCAAAGTGAGATAGGTGATTCAATAAGTTATACAGATCAGTTAATAGCCTTGGAGTTAATATCGAGCTAAGTAGATCATTACTGTATTTTTAGATATTTGTTTTTAATTTTTAATTCAAATTCACTTATTTAAGTATTAAAATAATAATAACCCCACACAAAAATAATCAATTGATCTCTGACAAAGATGCAAGAAAAATGCAATGGAAAAAGAATGGTCTTTTCAAAAATTGGTACTGGTACAATTCCACACCCATACGCAAAACAAAACAAAACAAAACAAAACAAAACAAAAGAACCTAGACACAGACATTATACCTGCCATGGAAATTTACTCAAAATGGATTACAGACCTAAATATCAAATTTAAAAATATAAAACTTCCAGAAGAAAACATAGGGGAAAACGTACAGAACCTAGTGGATTAGTTTGCTAGGGCAGCCAAAGCAAAATACCAAAGACTGGGTGAACTAAATGACAGAAATGTATTTTCTCACAGTTCTAGAAGGTGGAAATCCAAGAACAGGTATCGGTAGGTTTGGATTCTCCTGAAGCCTCTCTCTTTGGGTAGCAGATGGCTGTCTTCACACTGTGACTTCCTGTGGTCATCTCTCTGTGCACACATATCCCTAATGTCTCTTCCTTTTATAAAGATGGAGATCACATTAGAGTAAGGCTCCAACCTAAAATCCAAAAAAATGACAATACCAATTGCCGGTAAAGATGTAGAGAGTTGGAGCTCTTACTAATTTTTCCTGGGAATGCAAAATGATACAGCCACTTTGAAGACCATTTGGCAGACCATTCCATTTACAGCTAAACACAGTCTTACCATATGATTTGGCAATTGTACCCCTAGGTATTTACTCAACTGATACGAAAATTTATGTCCACAAAAAAAACCTTTGTCCAATTGTTTATATATCTTTATTCATAACTGCAAAACCTAGAGGTAATTAAAATGTTCTTCAATCCATTCAATGGAATACTGTTTAATGATAAAAAGCAATGTGCTATCAGGAATGAAAAGACTTGGATGAATCTTAAATACATATTGCTGAGTGAAAAAGCCAGTCTAAAAAAGTTACATACTTTATTATCCCAATTATATGATATTCTGGAAAAGCCAAAATTATACAGATGTAAATGTATCAGTGATTGGGTTTGGATTGGGGATGGGGAGCCATCCCTAATCCCCTAGGGATAGTGAAGCACAGAAGATTTATTTAGACAGTGAAGCTCTTCTTTATGATATATAATGGTGGGCATATGATGCCATGTGTCTGTCAAAACCTATTGGAACTTTACAGCCCAAAGAACAAACCCTAATATATGCAGATTTTAGAAGATCACTTAGGCAATTCAGAGATCTCAGAATGAAATCAGATGGTGACAAAAATAATCTAACTGAAACTGTTAAATTAATCAAACAAGCAGGCCATTAGACTAAGGTGGCTTTATTTTATTTTGTTTTGTTTTTTTTTTTACTTTTTAAAAGATTTTATTTATTTGTTTGACAGAGAGAGCAAGCAAGCACAAGCAAGGAGAGTGGCAGAGGGAGAGAGAGAAGCGGGTTCCCTGCTGAGCAGGGAGCCCAACATGAGGCTTGACCCCAGGTCTCTAGGATCATGACCTGAGCCAAGGCAGACATTTAACCAACTGAGCCACACAGGGGCCCCAACTGAGGTGGCTTTAATGCCTTAGTAGCCTATATAAGCAAACCAAAATTGAAGCCTGAAATTCCTCAAGGTTGAGGAATCAAAACCTAAGGACAACCAATCACAAAGAGCCAAATGGGCTTTCCAAAATAAGGCAACTGCTTAAGCTACAGCCAATCAAATCATTTCCTTGCTTTGCTTCCTCATCATCTCTTTCTCCTGGCTCCTGTTGCTGGAGCACTTCCAACCACTTCCAGTTTGGCACTACCCAACTCCAATTTTATTTTCTTCAAATAAACTCTTCAAATGCTCAAAAAGCCTCAGTTTAACAATTTTGCAAATGTATATAACCTCCCTGGGGGAATGAAACACAAAATAAGCGAGATGGGGGAAAGGCACCGACCTGAGTAACTTTGGAAATTAATAGGCTGTAGGACCAAAGGCAAAGAGACTTCTACAAAAGCACTATACTTTAATTAATAAAGTTATTTCCCATAGGGATGCAGGTTATTAGTTCTGAAACCTGAATAGATACTTGAACAGACACTTCACCAAAGACGATATATGGTAAGCAACTCAACACATAAAGTGATGTTCAGTATCACTAGCTATAAGGGAAATGCATCACAGCACAAACATTAGAATGGCCCAAATTAAAGTTACTCTCCAGGGGTGCCTGGGGGGCCCAGTCGGTTAAACATCTGACTCTTGATTTTAGCTCCAGTGATGATCTCAAGGTCGTGAGACTGAGCCTCACATGGGGCTCCACACTTAGCACAGAGTCTGCTTCTGATTCTTTCTCCTTCTCCCTCTGCCCCTCCTGCTCGTGCTGTCTCTCTCAAATAAGTAAGTCTTTAAAAATAAATAATAGGGATGTCTGGGTGGCTCAGTTGGTTAAGCATCTGTCTTTGGCTCAGGTCACAATCCAGGGTCCTGGAATTGAGCCCTGCATGGGGCTCCCTGTTCAGCGGGGAGTCTGCTTCTCCCTTTTCCTCTGCCCCTCCTCCTTTACTCATGCTCTCTCTCTCTCTCTTTCTCAAATAAATAAATAAAATCTTTTAAAAATGGGACATCTGGGTGGCTCAGCGGTTGAGTGTCTGCCTTTAGCTCAGGGCGTGATACCAGTTCAGGCATCGAGTCCCACATCAGGCTCCCTGTGAGGACCCTGCGTCTCCCTCTGCCTATGTCTCTGCCTCTCTCTATGTCTCTTATGAATAAATAAATAAAATATAAAAATAAATAAATAAGTAAAGGCTGCTTTTCAAAAAAATCTTAAAAAAATAAATTAAAGTATACAAATAAACAAAGTTATTCACCAAACCAAAGGCTGGTGAGAATACAAACCGGAGCACTCCTACAGTGCTGGTGGGAATGCAAAATAATACAAGCACTCTGGAAAACTGTTTTCTGTAAGGTTAAACACAGACTTCACTGTATGCCAGTATTCCCTCTCTTGGATATTTACCCTAGAAGAATAAAACATTATGCTCACACACAAACCTATATGTAAATATTTATAGCAGCTCTATTACAATTGCCAAAATCTGGAAACAGCTTGAATATCCTTCACTGGATGAACGAATAAACAAACTGTGGTCCATCCATACAATGGGATACTACTCAGCAATAAAAAGATGGGATTTTAAAATTTGATTTGATTTTAATTAGTGGAAATTTAACTTTAAAAGCTGATATTTGATTTAGTTCTTGAAAAATTTTAAGGTATGTTTGGAACAACTTGGGTATATGAATATTCTTTTTCAACTGTGAATCTTATGAAACCTAAATACAGATGAAGTACATCTGATAAAATTTAACTTTCAAATCAAGATGTGTTGTAAATGTAAAATTATAATTGGATTTTGAGCACTCAGTCCAAATGAAGAATATACAATATATTACTCACTTTTATATGGATTGCATTTTACAATGATAAGATTTTGGATTTATTTGGTTCAATAAAAACATTATTAAAATTAAAAAATAATCATGACATAAAGAACCATGTAAGTTATCACATAGTAGATATAAGGATGTATGAAAGAATGAAACAATAGTAGTAAACCAGAGAGTGCTAAAGGGCTTTGGGAAGATACAAGAGATAAGAGAAGGATTTAGGAGGGAAGATGATTGCAATTAGCCCACCACAATGACAGTGGTGACGAACTGATTAATTTAGGCTCTGAGGTTCCACTCACCAAGTATTAAACTAATTTTTCTTTTAATAAATTGGCCTATGGAGATCATTGAGATTAGCATCTTTTTAAAGTTAATGAAGGGTAGGCTTCTAAATGTTTCTGTATGCCCCTTCAATAAATTGCAATGTTCCTTCAGAGGGAGAAATTGAATTAGTTAGGAGGTGATGAATTAACATCTTAAAGGTGTAAAACCAGTTTTCAAGGTCAATGCTATATGTGAGGTTGGTGGGTCAAATTTTGCTAATTTAAGAGAAGGGAGTTTAGGTTCCTTTATGACTTAACATCATATGCATTTTCATTGTTTGGAGGCATCCCTCTATCTTTTTATTTTTCTAGAACGAAGCCTTTATGCTTTTGGGTGAAGTAAACACAGTAGTGTGGTCTGGTCTTAGAATCCCTTCCTGTCCATGTTTGACCCAGAATAGCATTCTGATACTTCATTTATTATTACAGACATTCTTTGCCAGTATATAGTGTATACAATGAGATTCAAAATTCAAATCAAATTTTAAAATGGGTGTTCTTGTCTGTTTCTCTGTAATAATAAAAAAAATTTCCTTCAGATACCTGTCTTTTTAATCAGTGATTGAATCTCTCTCACTTTTCCAGATTCTGATAGAAGACAATCTGTGTCCCAGTTAATAGTGCTGGGAAAAATACAAGGACAGAAGAGAGTCCAGTAGTGGGTTTAGTATTTATTAGCCTTTTCTTCTGTATAACTAAATAATGGCTCTGAGTCACTGTTCTCTTCAATGCTTCTCAGATCAGGACAGGGTCGAGGAAGACTGTAAGACATATGAAGGAATCTGAATATGATTTATTTATGCACATGTAAGGTGACCCTCCCTCCCACTCTCCTGATTACTCATGCCACATGAAAAATTTGCTAGTTGTTTCTATTTCTCCTTATAGAAAAGACTTAACCAAACACACAGATTCCAAGAATAATTTGGTCAAGATATACCTTTTTTTCTTTTAGTTTTTTAATATCAGTAATAGGTTTCATTTGATTTTATGAGAACATTTAAACATGGCTATGATGCATGAAGCTATTTCTGTACTTTGTGTCATTATTACATTTTTAAGGTTATGTATTAAAAGTTAATGGTTTGTTTGGTTTTAGAAACTCAACTAACAATTAAGTGAAACTAATTAATCTGATAATAATGAAAAAGAAGATGACAGACTCAGATATTTGTATTGCTATTATTTTTTGAAGCAACAAAAGAGCCCCCTGTATATTTTTATACAAAGATTTTTAAAAATGAAGTATTAGACTGTCTGATATCTGGACCCCAAGCTCCTTTTCAAAACTCCTTATTCTCTTTCTCCAATTAAACCAGATGGTTCTGCTCATTATTCTCTAGAACTCTCATCTTGGTTGGCACTTTTACTCAAATCATTCCCCCAGTTAAATACCACCCGCCACTCCACCTTGAAATCTACAAATCTTTGAAGCTTTGCACCACTGGCACCTCTCTCTCTCTCTTATGGATCTGCACCCATGGCTGCTACTCAGTAGTGTATACCAGGTGGCATCCATTCTGATTGGTTAGCTCTTTTTTTTTTAAGATTTTGTTCATTTATTCAAGAGAGACAGAGAAAGAGAGGCAGAGACGTAGGCAGAGGGAGAAGCAGGCTTCATGCAGGAAGCCTGATGTGGGACTTGATCCCAGGTCTCCAGGATCACCACCTGAGCCAAAAGCAGACCCTCAACCGTTAAGCCACCCAGGCATCCCAGCTCTATATTTTTATTCACTGGAAATTATGCCATATCGATTTTTAATTTTTAAAATTTTACTTCTGTCCATCATTAATTCAATGAGTATTCATTGAGCCTCTGTTCTATACTCTGGGGATAAATAGTGCATAAAAAAATCAACTCAGTGTTTCCCCTCATGGAGCTTATACTATAGCAAGCTTTCATTCACATATTTGACCACATTCTAATTCTAATATATCTTGGTAATTATATTTATACATGTATAGATCTTGTGACTTAACTATATTTCAAACACTTCTAGGATTGTCTCAATCATAGTGTCTGACATAATGTCCAGAATAGAGCTTACAAAAACAGAGTCAAAGAATAGAAAATTAACAGGGAGATAAATTGTCAAGCCTATAGTCACATGGTGAAACATTCCAAGCAAACTGGTTGATTTGATAAACTTGAAGAAATCTCTGGTTCAAACTGTCATGAGAGTCTTTGCCAAACCATCTCCCTCATTTGCTGGTTTACATTTTTCCTCAGTAGTTTATTCAGTAACAGATTTTCAGAGGCATATTCTCAATGAATCTCTCTATTTTTACAAATGGGAAAATGAGCCAGAAGACAATTTGACAATTTGATTTGTTCAAGAACATATCAGCTGAATATAGACAAGCAACAGCAATAGCAGTAAAAATCTACATAAACTATACTTTGTTTTTTTACAAGGCAGGGAGCAGAAGTATAACTTGTACTGATGAAGAACAGAGGCAAACCTGATTAATTGAAACATAGTCATGAGGGACACCTGGGTGGTTCAGTGGTTGAGCATTTGCCTTTGGCTCAGCGCGTAATCCTGAGTCCCGGGATCGAGTCCCACATCGGGCTCCCTGCATGGAGCCTGCTTCTCCCTCTGCCTGTGTCTCTCATGAATAAATAAATACAATCTTAAAAACAAAACAAAAAAACATAGTCATGAAATAAAATAGAGTGCAAAAACAGATACATACAAAGCCATCTGACTTTGAAATATAACACTCACAGATTTTAAAATTCATGCTTTTAGCCAGTTTAGTACTTCTAGCCCGGGTAAGATGGCTTAGACTTTATTTCTCTCTGCTTTTTCTGACTTACTAATAGTTGTAAACCCCAGAAAGAATACACAGGCAACTGAAGGAGAATTCTGAAAGCCTGTAAGAGGAAGAAGAACTGGTTTGGAACCCCAACAACTGGAGGAGTAACAAAGCTGTCTCCACCCAACGAGCAGCAGGAACTCACCCAGGTCTGGTGTTTTCTGATATCCAGTCTAGCAACAGAAGGAAGAGCTCAATAAGTTCATTTCTCCCCTGAATTGAAGATGAGTCCCACCAACACCACCAGACAAAAAAAAAAAAAAAACAAGAGCCTGGATAATTTAAGTGGCCATAGAAAGGGTTTAAATCTCAAACGCTACAGATGTAGGAATTCATCCAAAAAGCTTAGCGGTATGGTGACTTTTTTTTTTTAATTGCATGGCCATAAAAAAAAAATTAAAAAAAAATAAATCGCATGGCCATGATTCTTCTCACTGTATATCAGAAATACATTACTGTATTGGAGGTCATAGAGATGAGAATTCCACTTGTTTCCATATTTTTAAAAAATTTTTTATTTATTTATTCATGAGAGACACAGAGAGAAAGAGAGAAGCAGAGACACAGGCAGAGGGAGAAGCAGGCTCCACGCAGGGAGCCCGATGCGGGACTCTATCCTGTCTCCAGGATCACACCCCAGGCCAAAGGCGGAGCTAAACTGCTGAGCCACCGGGGCTGCCCTGTTTCCATATTTTAAGGTCTTATTTTTACACCTGCTTTACTTGGGGACATCGCTACAATATGTCATAATATTAAAAAACTAATGACTGACATGATCACTGACTGCTTGGCAGTGAAGATTTTCCCCATTCTTTCAGGGTACTTCTACGTAGAACCCTGCCAACATAGCCAGCAAATTATGGATTGTACTTATGTTGACTATTGTGTTTCCAACATAATTATTTTTTGGAATTGATTTGTAGCATCACTAGGAAATTCTGGCATAGAACTCCACATTTTTTGTTGAGCCTACATTAAACTTTAAAGAATATAATAGAGGGAAATTGGCCTTGTGATTTAAGATAATAGCAGGAATCAAAATTTATGAGTTTACAGGTGCTCTTTCAGTGAATATATGAAGACAAATGTTCCAAAATTTTAGGGGTGCTTGGGTGGCTCAGTTGATTAAGTGTCTGCCTTCAGCTCAGGTCATGATCCCAGGGTCCTGGTATCAAGTCCCACATCAGGGTCCCTGTTCAGTGGCGAATCTGCTTCTCTCTCTGCCTGTTGCACCCCCTGCTTGTGCTCTCTCTCACTCTGTATCTGTCAAATAAATAAATAAAATCTTAAGAAAAAATCCAGGGGATCCCTGTGTGGCTCAGTGGTTTAGTGCCTGCCTTTGGCCCAGGACGTGATCCTGGAGTCCTGGGATCAAGTCCCGCATTGGGCTCCCTGCATGCAGCCTGCTTCACCCTCTGCCTCTCTGTGTGTGTGTGTGTGTGTGTGTGTGTGTGTGTGTGTGTCTCATGAATAAATAAATAAAATCTTAAAAAAAAAGAACCAACTTAAAAAAGATTACAAAATTTTGTATGTGAATTTCTGTTTATTTAAAAATACCTGTCCCTGTCTTTAACATTTTTCTATAATAAGACAAATTGTATGCTTCTGTTTTACCTAAGTAATCCTAGAATTGGGAATTTATGGAGGTTTTTTTCCCCCCATGGATTGTTTTTATGCTTAGAACCAAAAAAGAAGAAATAAATGAAGAAAAAAGTGGCTAGAGTCTAGTGGAAAACATTATGCATAAATGAGTTAAGTGATTTACCTTTGAGTCTTCTATTCATTAAGTTCCCTCTGAAAGTCATACTTGATATTTTACCATTTAGTTAGGTTAATATCAAGTCATAATGTAATATTATCCTTCATTACCCATATGGCTAACCCTTATACTTGAAACTATCAAGATGATATGAACAAAATGTCTTTAGTTAAAACAGTCTCATGTCAGGCGAGAAGCTATTTTCCCCAAAGATCAGATTTGAGAAAATAGAGCAGAGGTGAGGCAATTTGGAGTTATTAAATATTTCAGATGCTAGATTTGAAATCCAAATGATCAGAGTCTCACTTTCTGCATTACACATATTTCAAAGTTAAGGGTGAAAGCAATTCAGCTTTCATGACAGATAAAATCAACTCAGCTTATTAGTTCTGATGAGACGGAGGATGAAAGGGTCAAAAATGATCAAAACAGGGACGCCTGGGTGGCTCAGCGGTTGAGTGTCTGCCTTCGGCCCAGGGCATGATCCTAGAGACCCGAGATCGAGTCCCACATCAGGCTCCCTGCATAGAGCCTGCTTCTCCCTCTGCCTGTGTCTCTGCCTCTCTCTCTCTATGTCTGTCATGAATAAATAAAATCTTAAAAGAAAAAGATGTTTTTTTTTTTTTTAAAGATTAAAACAGAGGTGTCTGGGTGGTTCAGTCAGTTCAGTGTCCAACTCTTGATTTTGGCTCGGGTCATGATCTCAGGGTTGTGAGATCAAGCTCCACATTGAGTACTGGGTCTGGGGCCTTCTTAAGATCTTACTCTGCCCCCCCCCCAACTTCTCTGTCTCTTAAAAAAAAATCAAAACAGAAATAACAATGGTAATGAAAATTAGATTTTACAGACAGCTCATGGGACATTGCCTTTCATTAAACTCTTCACATGTTTAAATAATTAGGAACCTTATAAAATAAGTCATAGGTTAATTCTCAGTTTATAGTGATGTTGAAACTAAGTTTAAAGAGTATACTCAAGGACATACAGCTTTAGGTGGCAAAGTTGGGTGTTGACCTTAGAGCCACCTAGCCTTGGAGTACATTATTCTGTCATCTCAGTGATGAAGCTGTAATGATTGATAACTTTATTGCTTTATCTACATTATTCATTCAACACTCCCTATGTGCCAGTCACTCCGTAGACATTATATTTTCCAAATCTAGAGAAGGTACAATTCAATCTGCTGTAGCTATGCAAATATAATGAGAATTAGAAACATTCAACAAAAGGAAATGATGATTTAGGGTAAAAGGAGACATATCAACCTGAATTACAGGTGTCCCGGTGTTTCACTGCATCTGTATCTTTGGGGTAAATCCCCAGCAGTGCAATTGCTGGGTCGTAGGGCAGATCTACTTTTAACTCTTTGAGGAACCCCACACAGTTTTCCAGAGTGGCTGCACCAGTTCACATTCCCACCAACAGTACAAGAGGGGTCCCCTTTCTCCACATCCTCTCCAACATTTGTTGTTTCCTCTCTTGTTAATTTTCACCATTCTCACTGGTGTGAGGTGGTATCTCATTGTGGTTTTGAATTATAATTTCAGTATCAGTTGTGATTTATTTCTGGTTTTCTGGTAAATTTATCAAGGTCCAGGGCTCTCCTAAAAGATTGTCAAAGCCTTCTAGGATTAGTTGCTTGATCTTGACATTGTCTCAGGATTATCAGATTTGGGGTGCTGACTTATCCTAACCCAATTCTCAAGGACTAGAGTCCAAATTACAATTGTAGTTTTTAATTTATATAGAAAATTTTAATTGCCAAAAAAATAAGAATTTCCATTTCTGATTATCATTTTTTTCCTCTCTGCTGAAACACGAGATCTGAGGTCAAATTGATGGAATGATGTAAATTTAATCATGGAGCCTAGGCAGAGTCATTGCTCTGATTTGAGTCTTTGGTGACAGTATACTCCATCTCATGTATCCTATAGTCCATAGAAGAAAGTCAGACTTTGCATGAGTTTGTCAAAATACTTGTGATGCTGAGACACACAGACAAAAAAGTGTCATTTGTTTCACCCCAAAGTTGGCTAACCAACCTCTCATTGAGATAGTCTTCCTGGGGCGCCTTGGTGGCTCAGCAGTTGGGTGTCTGCCTTTGGCTCAGGGCATGATCCTGGTCCCTGCATGGGGTCTCTGCAGGGAGCCTGCTTCTCCCTCTGTCTGTGTCTCTTCCTCTCTCTGTATTTCTCATGAATAAATAAATAAAATCTTTTTAAAAAGGGATAGTCTTCCTAAAACTAAGCTAATACTCTTCCTAAGGTAGTCAATTACTTGTTCAGTAATTACTCCATCAAATGCGATGCTACCATTTTATAATAATTAGTTGTAATCCCCCTTTATGATCATGAAATGCATAGAAAATAAAGCCAAACTTCACCCATATTTTAAAATAAATACTTGGCTTAATATGTAGTATATTAATAACAAATTTGAGGTATGATAAGGACAACAGATCAGGAGACAATTGTCATTAAAAAGTTTATTTACAGTTCCCAACAGGAGGGGACATACAATGTCACTAAGGGCCACACAGGGAAGCACCAAGGTTGGTCAGGAGGCAGAGGAAAAAGGGAGGTGGGAGACTGTGGCCAAGAGCCTTTATTTCAGTTTCCACAGGAAAGAACAGGCGAGGTTAGGTAAGCAGACTTAGGACTGGCTGGTTGGAAAAATTTCAGCAGACTCCAGAGCACAAGGGCTGCCCTTAGTTGCCTGGTACCTGGCCCTGGGGTGATTAGAGCAGGTGGATAGCCTCTAAAGGAGATGGTTGGGATGTAGCCTCTGAATTGACTGGTTTGTACTGGAAAAGCCGCCTTCAGGCAAACCATCTACTACTTCTAGAGACTGGCTGATCCTGACAGGGGCAAAACCCAACAGGGTTGGCAAGACTCCAGATGTCAAAACGTTGAAATACAAAAATTGAAAAGCCATGATTAACACAACATTATACCCTTAATCTATTATAGGAACCTGATCTGAAATATGTATTTCAATATACAGATGCTCAGGCAAGACTGCACCAGGAGATGTAATGAAGGGATTTGATCTTTGCATGAAAACATAGAATCACCACAGAAATGACACGTGAGCAGAATGATGCTGGTGGAGGTTTTCATTTATACTTCTTTGTGTATGTTTATTTTTCTTTTTTGAGATGAAAAAAATCCTAATTGGCATTGTAACCAGGGGACTGCCTTCCTCAAGTGGTGAATAGTCCTTAGAAAAAAATATAATCCTCCTTCAATTTGCATGATAATGACATTTCTTGAAATTTCAGTCTATATTTAAGAATGAACTGTTTAAAACCATTTTAAGTTTGTATGTTAAATTGAGTTGGGTTCTAGACTTAGATAACTATAGCTTATCTTTTATGTTTACGCCCATAGGGACATGGGAAGTAATGTCCAACATAAGAAAATTCTTGGTTTTTCCTACACATGGCTCTGACTAGCATGCTCAGCACCAGCCCATTAGATACAGTGGTACAGTCAGTTCTGTCAGAATGTGACATACTCCTAAAACACCTGTCATGCAAAATTGTGCAATTAAAAAACCACAGGGCTTATGATAGAGGAAAATGGGAGTTAGGGGCACAAAATTCAAAAATTTTGTCAGCAATATGTTAAAAACCAAGCAAAACATTGAAACCTAATAAAAATGGTAGCAAAATATTGTGTGTTCAGTGTTAATAAATGTATTACTTCTAGGGTAAATATGGCACCTTACCTTGCAAAAGACCTGGAGTTTGCTTGGGAAGTAGAGGTTGGAATGGCTACAACTTGCAAGTTATTGTGAGGTGATCAAAGAGAGGTAATCTAAAAGCCTGAGGGGTGGGTGGGAATTGTAATATCCAATGTGGACAGGTATGACTCATTGTCCTCCTGTTGGTGATCTCTCTCAGTCTTCATTCCTGTGGTATGTCTTTTTGCCTTTGACCTGTAGGTCTTTTGGAGCATGTGTTTATAGTAGATACCAAGCTCATCAAAATTGAAATTTTGATTCAATGTATATATAACCTTAGTCTTCAATTAATGTCCACCTCATTGCTGGAATTTTTTTTTTTCCCCTCCGGATTTCCCATCTGCATTGAGAGCTTCACCTGGCAGCTGAAGACTGGAAATTGTAGTGACGTGGGAAACTCCTAAGCCTGGCAGTACTAACACCAACAGGATCCTTAGAAGTATTGATGATTTCCATTAGGATCCTCTAGTGGGTTCTCCTTTGTAAGCACTACTTGGTGTTTTGAACTAGAATTCTTTTTTTTTTTTTAAGATTTTATTTATTTATTCATTAGACACAGAGAGAGAGAGGCAGAGACACAGGCAGAGGGAGAAGCAGGCTCCATGCAGGGAGCCCGACTTGGGACTCAATCCCGGGTCTCCAGGGTCACGCCCTGGGCCAAAGGGCATGCTTAACCCCTGAGCCACCCAGGCTGACCTTGAACTAGAATTCTTAAGCAGATTTAGGATGTTGCATAAGCTCTCTCTCTCTCTCTCTCTCTCTCTCTAACTATCATAAATAAATTAAAAAAAAAAAAAATTAAAAAAAAAAAAAAAAAAAAAAGGGATCCCTGGGTGGCGCAGCGGTTTGGCGCCTGCCTTTGGCCCAGGGCACGATCCTGGAGACCCAGGATCGAATCCCACGTCGGGCTCCCGGTGCATGGAGCCTGCTTCTCCCTCTGCCTGTGTCTCTGACTCTCTCTCTCTCTCTCTCTCTCTGTGTAACTATCATAAATAAATTAAAAAAAAAAATTTAAAAAAAAAAAAAAGGATGTTGCATAAGTGTTTTTGTTTTGTTTTATATATAAAATTTCACAAATACAAAAGAATAATAAAACATAACCTTGTAGGATAACACATGGTGACCTGAAGTAGCTGGTAGATATTTGGAGTGTGTGTGCATGTGTGTGTGTGTGTGTGTGTGTGTTATGGGGTGGAAAACTTTTCCCTTCTTCCATTCTAGGTTCTTTGGCTGGTCTGCTAAATAATTGACATAAGCAGAGTAACAGGGGAAAAACAAATTTCTTTTTTTTTTTTTAAGATTTTATTTATTCATGAGAGACACACACACACACACACAGAGAGAGAGAGAGAGAGAGAGAGAGAGAGAGGCAGAGACAAAGGCAGAGGGAAAAGCAGGCTTCATGCAGAGAATCTGATGTGGGACTCGATCCCGGGACTCCAGGATCATACCCTGGGCTGAAGGCAGGTGCTAAACCACTGAGCCACCCAGGGATCCCCAACAAATTTTATATGTACAAGAGCCCCAATAAAATATTAGACTTCCCAGCAGTCAGGTAATTGAGATTTACATACTCTCGTGAGTTAAAGAGAAGGAGATAGTCTGGAGGCGAAGTCTGAGGCTTCAAAGGGAAGGGAGATAATTCACAGGAAAATGAAAAGCGCAAATGTTTGATAAATTTTTGCCTTGCCATGCAGATAAGTCTTTTTGGATATAAAAAGTTATCTCTGCTAATAGCTCTCTTCCTCTAACAGGCCACCTATCTAAATTCTTATAAGCAGTTAATGGGCAGGTAAAAAGCTCTTCTTTACTCTGATGGGCCCTGATAGTCTTCAGCTCAAAATAATCCACATGTGCAGTGTGTGAAGTGGCATTTTCTGGGGTGGTGTATTCTGCTTCCTACCCAGTGCGTGTGTATGCTGTGTATTCCCACACAATTAGGTTCATCTGGGTGCAGTTTTCTGCATTTACCTTAGTGTTTCCTGTGGATGAATTTTGCAAAAAGCAAACTTGAAATTCGCTTCTATGCTCAGATTGTTCCCTAGTATATTAATTGCCTTGGAATGAATTCACAGGTTTGAAACCAACATCATAGCAGAAGTGACTGCACATTCGATCATTGTTATAACAATAACATCCCACAAAACTTTTCCATGGCTCTCTAGGAATGAGAGCCACCACTGGCATATTTCTTCATAATTCCAGGTGGGGAAATGTTATCTCTAGAGTCTTTTTGTCCTGCTGACCTCATGTATTAGTTTAACTCATTAGTTTAACTCATTTACACTGCTCTCAGAGCTACTGATACATCCCAAGTTATATCAGAGCACAAAAAAAGGGGAAAATTAACTCCATTGTGAAAGACCAGAGAAACTTGAACAATGAAGATGAGATGAGTCATGAAGAATCAGTGAGCATTCTTCAGGCACCCTGAACAAAGGCCCTAAGGCATGATTTTACTGAACAGAGAGTAGCAAGGAGTTGAATTTGTTAGAATGTGGACTGTACAGAGGGAGTGGCAGGGAAGAGCTTGGGAAATTCTTTGCTATGCTAATAAGCTTGGACTTTATTCTTAGGTGATAGCCAACCATAAAGACTTGCAAGCTGAAGAAAGACGTGCTCCGTGTGCATTTGGAAAGATTAGCTATAACAACAGACTGAGGCCATTCCTGCAGAGCTTGGTGGGATGATGCTCTCAGTCTACTGCAACCATCAGCAAAGGTTCTCAAAAATGCAAAGTATAAACTTGAGAAAGGCACACGTGTCTTTAAAAAAATTACAGGAAACATAATCCCCACTCTTTGTTAAGTAACTACTCTGTATGCCAGGCAGCATCCTGTGCCCTCCAGGCATTTTGTTTTTAAATTCTCATAACATCTATATGAGTTTGATCTCATCTGATCAATTTTTACCACTGGTGCAAAGACTAAGACTAAGCATAGTTTAATTAATTTGCCAAAAATTATTAGATAGTGGCAGATCAAGGATTGGGCCCATGATCTGTGACCCCCAAAGCCTTCTTCCTAATCTTTACCTTGAGCCACTTTTGTTTAAAATAGCAGCAGTTTCTAAAGAAGTATGTCCCAGGAAGAGAGGGGCTACAAAAATAGAGTCTTCCTATGTGCTAGACTAGTCCAACCAGTTGATACCAATTCTGGTGAACCTTTTCTTTCTCAACAGTGTTCCAGTTTGGAGAGGAGGGGGGAGAAAGCAAATAAAGATAAACTCCTGTAAGTTTCTTGTATTATTTACTTAAGGTGCAGTACAGTAAGTCAAGGATGCATTTGGAAATGTATACCACTGAAATACAAATATGTAGAACTAAAAATCACTAGTAGAGAAAAAAGGGTAGTAATAAATATATTTGATTAATTGGAAAGAGGGCAGGAAAAGAGAAGTAAAAAACATCAAAGAAAGAACAGGTGGGGCTAGTAGAAAACAAACAACAAGAAAATAAAATTAAACCAACTATATCAACACTTAAAGTGTTAAGCAGATTAAAGACTCAAAAGACAGAGGTTGTTGTATTGGATAAAAAAATAAAAATAAGATTCAACTTGTACCTCAGATATACACCTTAACTTTCAAGACAGAATGGGCAAGAAAGGGAACTTGAGGAAATGGTGAGCTCTGAGGATTGAGAAAGGGAGTTTGGTAGAAAAAAATAGGAGCTTTCCATTTAACCTCGAGGGCCAATTTGAACTTGCAGCTCACAAATTTTCAGAACTCACATCTCCAAGAAAAAGTCAATTCAAAAATACTGTGACAAAGAAAAAAGTTAAGGATGCAAAACTAAATTAAGACATAATGAAAATATTCTTGCTAAAAATCCAAGAGTGGAAACTTAGGCTTCTAACTAATATAGGTAATATGCTCCCTGGTACTATGTGACTCAGACATTTCACAATTAATTTAAATGAGAACCGTTTCTGATCACATCGTCACACATCCAACTGTAACTTCTTTTTTTTTTTTTAAAGATTTTATTTATTTATTCATGATAGACAGAGAGAGAGAGAGAGAGAGAGAGAGAGAGAGAGAGAGAGAGACACAGGCAGAGGGAGAAGCAGGCTCCATGCCAGGAGCCTGATGCGGGACTCGATCCCAGATCCCAGGGCCATGCCCTGGACCAAAGGCAGGTGCTAAACTGCTGAGCCACCGAGGGATCCCCCCAACTGTAACTTCTTAATGAAACTGCCTCACAAGAAAACATAAAATGAGCAGTTTGTCCAATCTAGTTTTATAACAGCCACATCATTAAACACATAAAAGAATTTTGCAGTTGCTTAATAATAAAGAATTTATGCTTTCTTAGCAATAAAAGCATTATCTGGGTTGACAATTAGTTTCCCATCATTCTTTACATAAACAATCAAAGTTAATTGAATGATATTTCAGAAAATATATCAGTCCCAACAGCATTTTAAAACCTTTCAGTTAAAGGCACTAAAAATTTTATAGCTAGTATATATAAGTTGCTAGAATTTATCCACATAGCATATATTAATTAAATTATCACATTATAGGGATTTTTATGTTAGTTGGAGGGACTAATCTGTTTTCTAAAAAGGTTTCCTTTTTTCAATTCAAGTGACAAATTAGAGAACTAGATCATTTCTCTTGGGTGAGCTCAGATATGTCTCACATAGAGCATATTACAAAAAAAGAACATATTACAAAATATCTGCATGTCATATAATCTCTGTGTGTTCCCGGCTGGACACCCTGACCCACTATGAGTTAAGTGTGGGCTTAATACCAAAAGTTGACCTTATCCTAGGCTTTTGACGTAGAATAAAAAGACGTAAAACACTCCTTCATTCTGAAGCATTTAAGAATATTGCTTCTTTTTTTATGTGTTTGAAAACAGCTATTGACAGCAAAGTCAAAAGAATAGCTAAAAGCACTCTTTGTACATAGAAATCATCTTCTGATCTGTGGCTATTTGTACTTAGTGGCTAGTCTTTTGCTTTGGGGCTGTTTATAGGGCTATTGCTATCTGAACTCTGTGCACTTCTCAGTGCTGAGCTAAGTACATCAATTTCTGACTCTATAGTTGAAGATTATCTGCCTGGAGTTGTTTTCCTGGACCTCACAGCTTGATTGGGAAGTTTTCTCATTGCAAAGTTGAAGTTGTATTCGGGGCGAGATGGCTGACGAAGTAATTTTAAAAAAGGGGTTCGGAGAGATCAGGAACAATGACAACTGAGTCAGGTGGTGGATGGACGGAACCAGGCTGGTAGCGGTCATCTTGCAAAAGGGGACACCAGATTGCATGACAGGGCACCCAGGAGCGCCTCTCCCAGCATCTTGGGTGGGACTCATTTTTGTGTCTCTGCACTGTGCTCTGTGTCGCCGCCTTTCCTGAAGGTCTTGGTGTTCTTTGTAATTTGATTCCCAGATCAGAGCAACACTGAGCATTTTATAAACCGAATAAGAGCAATTTGTGGTCGCTCTTCACTCTCTTGCAGAGGACGGAAAGTCAGCTCATCACCACAAATCGACCAGGCCAAAGGAGAATAATATCAGGCTGAACCAACAGAAAGAACACCCTCCACACCGCTGCTACGTATAAAACCAAACCAAACTGAACATCATTTCAAAATAATTAAGTTCCACTTGAATTATATCTTCAAATGAAAATCGAATAGTATTTCTTTGGGTTGTAACTGAGGGGCAAAGGATATCATGCAAGTTTAACAGTGATATTCATATTCACATGAACATGTGCATATGTACAATAATAAAATCCATTTTTCCAGCCAAGAATGCCTATGGAAAAATTCCTAGTTATGGTACCATTTGATTTTAAATTTGGCGAATGTATTTTTAAACATTTCAAAAATAAATTCAGTATTCGAATTATATACATAACATAATTACTACGGTTTCTTTTTTTTTAAGATTTTATTTATTTAATTGACAGAAAGAGAGAGCACAAGTATGCAGAGTGGCAGGCAGAGGGAGAGAAAGTGCTTAGCAGGGAGCCCCACGTGGGGCTTGATCCAGGACCCCGGGATCATGACTTGAGCCGAAGGCAGACACTTAACTGGCTGAGCTACCCAGGCGCCCCAATTACGGTTTCTTTTTTTAGGAGAAAACCATTTTGTGAGACAATTGACCAGATTTGTAATATTTAAAAAGAGTAAATAGCTTTTTAAAAAATTCAAGAACAAACCAACCAACAAAACAAAAACATCTTGCACTTTTCTAAATATCTACCTGGACGTGAAATTGAGTAGAGAATTATAGGTAGAATATATAACATCAAATTATAGCATAGTTAATAATTTTTTTTTATTTTATAAATTAATTTTTATTGGTGTTCAATTTACCAACATACAGAATAACACCCAGTGCTCATCCCGTCAAGTGTACCCCTCAGTGCCCGTCACCCATTCACCCCCACCCCCCGCCCTCCTCCCCCTCCACCACCCCTAGTTCATTTCCCAGAGTTAGAAGTCTTTATGTTCTGTCTCCCTTTCTGATATTTCTCACACATTTCTTCTCCCTTCCCTTATATTCCCTTTCACTATTATTCATATTCCCCAAATGAATGAGAACATACACTGTTTGTCCTTCTCCGGTTACTATGGCCAAGTTCAAAAAGGGTGTTGCCTGAGTTCTCCTCTGGGATTTTGATGGAATCTTGTCTCACATTTAGATCTTTCATCTATTTTGAGTTTATCTTTGTGTATGGTGCTAGAGAGTGGTCCAGTTTCATTATTCTGCATGTGGATGTCCAATTTCCCAGCACCATTTAATGAAGAGAGTGTCTTTCTTCCAGTGGATCGTCTTTCCTCCTTTATCGTATATTAGTTGACCATAAAGTTCAGGGTCCACTTCTGGGTTCTCTGTTCTGTTCCATTGATCTATATGTCTGTTTTTGTGCCAGTACCACACTGTCTTGATGAACACAGCTTTGTAGTACAACCTGAAATCTGGCATTGTGATGCCCCCAGATATGGTTTTCTTTTTTTAAAATTCCCCTGGCTGTTTGGGGTCTTTTCTGATTCCACACAAATCTTAAAATAATTTGTTCTAAGTCTCTGAAGAAAGTCCATGGTATTTTGATAGGGATTGCATTATACGTGTAAATTGCCCTGGGTAACATTGACATTTTCACAATATTAATTCTGCCAATCCATGAGCATGGAATATTTTTCCATCTCTTTGTGTCTTCCTCAATTTCTTTCAGAAGTGTTCTATAGTTTTTAGGGTATATTTTGAGAACCATTTTTTTTTTTTTTTTTTTTTTTTTTTTTAATTTTTTTTTTTTTTTTTTTTTAATTTATGATAGTCACAGAGAGAGAGAGAGAGAGAGAGAGAGAGAGAGAGAGAGGCAGAGACACAGGCAGAGGGAGAAGCAGGCTCCATGCACCGGGAGCCCGATGTGGGATTCGATCCCGGGTCTCCAGGATCGCGCCCTGGGCCAAAGGCAGGCGCCAAACCGCTGTGCCACCCAGGGATCCCTAAATTTTTTTTTTTTTTTTTTTTTTATTTATTTACGATAGTCATACAGAGAGAGAGAGAGAGAGAGAGAGAATGAGAGAGAGGCAGAGACACAGGCAGAGGGAGAAGCAGGCTCCATGCACTGGGAGCCCGACGTGGGATTCGATCCCGGGTCTCCAGGATCACGCCCTGAGCCAAAGGCAGGCGCCAAACCGCTGCGCCACCCAGGGATCGAGAACCATTTGAATGGTAAATGGTTCTCCAACCTTTTATTTTCAGGTTGTAGGTGTCCTTCTGTCTAAAATGAGTCTCTTGTAGACAGCAAATAGATGGGTCCTGCTTTTTTATCCAGTCTGAAACCCTGCGCCTTTTGATGGGGTCATTAAGCCCATTCACGTTCAGAGTTACTATTGACAGATATGAGTTTAGTGTCATAGTTAATAATTTTAATAAAGCTGACATTCAGGGTACCTGGGTGGCTCAGTCAGTTAAGCATCTGACTTTGACTCAGGTCATGATCTCTGGGTCCTGGGATCAAGCCCTGCAGTGGGCTGCTTCCTCAGCGAGGAGTCAGCTTCTCTCTCTCTCTCTCCCTCTCTCTCTCTCTCTCCCCTGCCCCCTCTGCCCCTCCCTACTGATCATGTTCTCTCTCACTCAAATAAATAATAAAATCTTAAAAAAACACAAAGTTGACAGTCCCCTTAACTATTTCCAAATACTGTATCTATTTTCCTGAGTAAAGAAATAAATATTTTTTGGAGATGTGATCTCCTGAAAGATGAACTTTATTGTGCATATCATAGAAGATATAGGAACTAGATACTTTTTGCAAAGCGTGATGCCACAGATCCATGTGGATTCAACTACTCTAACAACAAATATTTACATAATACTTGAGTTTTTAAGCACTTTCTGTAAACTTCCCATGTAACCCCTATATTAATTCCGTGACTGGTTCCTTCTAAAGCTGAGAAAACAAAGCCTCAAAAACTCACCCATGTGGGGCAGCCCGGGTGGCGCAGCGGTTTAGCACCACCTTTAGCCCAGGGCATGATCCTGGAGTCCTAGGATCAAGCCCCACATGGGGCTCCCTGCATGGAGCCTGCTTCTCCCTCTGCCTGTGTCTCTGCCTCTCTCTCTCTGTGTCTCTCATGAATAAATAAAATCTTAAAAAAAAAAAAAAGAACTCACCCACATTTACAAAACTACAACATAGAAGAATGGAGATTTGGGATCAAGTTTTTCCTCTAACTTTAGTATTTTTCAGGTAAAATTACAATTGTGATAGAGATTCTTTAATGAGCCTCAAATGTATATTATGAGGCAATTCCAAATTGTGTGCTTCACTTTGCAAAATGGACAGAAATGCCTTTAAAGTCATAGATATACGCTAATAGTGAATTATGTAACATTTTTATAGTCAAATTTGAATGGATGGACGCCAATTATTAGCCTCGAATCCTGAATTAAAAAATGTTTTTTGCTGTCATTATTTTGCATACTGTAATTAAAAATGGAGAATTCTTTTATTTATAAATTCCAGGCTACTTGAAGCCATTAGTTGGGCTCTTCAGTATAAATAGATAGCTAGGACATGATGTGATAGATCTTGTGTGTATAAGGCAATAAGATAATATGCATGCAGAGACCATCATTCTGCAGATGAGAGGGAAGAAAATTCTGGGAAATCTATGGATTAGCTTGGTCCATATTCTCTAAAATAAACTATAAAGCTACAAAGGGGCAGAATCTGGAGCTGCTGATTCTTTCTTCACTTCACTCCAAGGCTTCCAAAGGCAAAAATAAACAATACCTCACTATGCTGCTGCCAATTTTTTAAAAAGAATCCAGAGAAACAGGTCTTTTGTGTAAAATAACATCCACAAAGTATTTCAAATGAAAAAGACCTGGGCTCTTATGCCCAACCTCTCCTTCTTCAAACCACTCTCCCTAGGAAGGAACAAAGAAAAGAAACTCTATTCTAAAGCTCCACCTGTTTAGGCTTCCCTGGCTGGTTTCTGCTACAGCAGGATTTGGTGTCACTTGGTTGAGACAGGTGGTTATTTGCTCCTGGCCGAAGAAATTACAGTACAATCCAAATTGATTACTACTAGTGGTGTCTTTATGTATATAACTATATATGCATTTGTTCTCATGTTGCATTTGCCTAGGAAACATAAAATATCCCACAGGGCAAAAGTTCTAATAAAAACAGAACTAGAGGGTGGTTTCCCAACCAATTAGGGGTGGTTGGGTGGGTGGAGAGAGAATGGTCTCTTGAACCCCGTACACTTCCTCAGATGGGAAATCTAAATGGCCAGAGTTGCACTCCTGAATCAGTCTAAGAGGATCTGCAGCATCATTCTGAAACACGGGAAATATTTTCTCATTGCTTCAGAAATAAGGGGAATGAAAACTTGCCTGTGCTTCAGTGCCCACAACATTTTCAGCCCCACAGTGAACACGCATCTATCAAGGCACCATCTGCGAACAACATAACCGTCCCCAGAAGTGCCAATCCGATTGCAGGCAGCTGCCTCTCGCTCCCGCATCTTTGTCTTCTTGGGGGACAGCCAGCTCCCTGGACTACATCCCTTAAGCAACCTGGAACTTAATTTTCATTTCCCTATGAAGCAGGAAATGTTTTCCATTGATTTCAATTCCAGAACCAAATGATGTTTGATAAACTATTATAAATGGGGAGGGGGGACTGTTACGTTTAATTTAGTAAAAAAAAAAAAATTGTATAGGTTAGAAAGAAGTGGAAATGGAGGGTGTGCCTGGCGGCTCAGGCAGTTAAGTGGTCGACTCTTGTTGGCTCAGGTCTGATCTCAGGGTTGTGAGATTGAGTCCTGTGTTGGGCTTGCACTCAACAGGGAGTCTGCTAGGATTTTCTCTCCCTCTCTTTTTGCTCCGCCCACCTTCCTTCAAACAAAAAAATAACTCTTAAAAAAAAAAAAAGAAGTGGGAATGGAGCTGTGGGCACAGAAATCTTTGAGGGTTTATTTTTATTTTTTTTTTAATTTTTTAATTTTTATTTTTTTTATTTATGATAGTCACACACAGAGAGAGAGAGAGGCAGAGACACAGGCAGAGGGAGAAGCAGGCTCCACGCACCGGGAGCCCGACGTGGGATTCGATCCCGGGTCTCCAGGATCGCGCCCTGGGCCAAAGGCAGGCGCCACCCAGGGATCCCTCTTTGAGGGTTTAAATGGGGGCAAAATTTTTGAAAAGGGAATGGAAGATACTCTATCCCTCAAGGACAAAAGCTATGCAGAGAGGTGTGGTAATGATGGCAATGATGAGAAAATAAAACTAGGATGCCATTTTGCACAACATAAGAAATTGGCAAGGATTTCATGTGGTGTCTTAAAGTATTCAAAGGACACTGCTGAAATCAGTTAGAGACTGCATAACTGGGTCTGAGTTGTGGGGATCAGAGCCCATCACAACATGGACAGTAAACAGAAATGCTGAAAAAATAGAATGGAAAGCTTGCCCTCACCTTCAGACACCCCAAATGATGTCAAAACACATCACAAAAGCATCAATGCGATGGCAAGGCAAAGGGGAAATAGAGCAAATACTATATATATTCTGCTGAGTTAATATTAAATTGTGTAACATGTTGATTACTCTTTCTAGCTTTCTACACGGACGGATTTGATACTTGTGTAGGGGGGCGAGCTTAAGCACCTGGCCATAGTGCAATATCATAAAACTTAGAATCTTGGCTCTTGGTTCAGAACAGGAAGGGTAGTATTTGACCAAACACATAAAAGGCAAAACATTTCCTATCGTATACTTCACAATGATCGAATGTATTTTTTAAGAATTATGAAAAAATAGGTTAGTCAGAAGTCTTTCATAAATAACCTGATGTCAATATATGCCAATTCCACTACCAAGATAAATTCCTTTATTTTCCCTTCTTTTCCATTTCTCAACTTATTTCCCTAAGTCAGCCTTTGACTATTTCTCACTAGAATCATTGCTTTTAACTAAGCAACCTTGGCCTTGCTGTTGAATATTTCTGAAAATGTCTACCTTAAAAGCAGACCAGTGTCACTACACAACATGTAATATACCAATAAAAACAGAAACAGACCCATAAATACAGAGAACAAACTGGTGGTTGCCAGAGGGGAGGGGCGTGGGTTGGGTAAAATAGGTAAAGGGGAGGGAGAGATACAGGCTTCCAGTTATAAAATAACTAAGACATGGGGATGAACTGTACGGCATAGGGACTATGTGCTGAACAGTAACAGCTAGAAGGTACACTTGCAGTGAGCACAGCATAACATATGGAGAAACGAATGTAACATTGTCTATCAATCATACTCCAAAAAATTTCTTTAGACTTAAATATTTTTATATAGAAAAAAAAAGTAAAAAAGCAAGATGCTTTTCAGTCCACTTGTGGTAAATGAACTTGCTAGATTGGACTTGAGACTCAAACTGACCTTGTTTATTGCCACATTCCTGGTGCTCACTTTCTAACCCTCATTAGAATTTGTCTCTCCTTTTGGCTCGCACCTCACCCTTCGGATTTGATTCTGCTTTTCTGGGTTTGATCTCCAGCATTCTCTACTAGAGCTCCAAGATACCTCAGCAAGAAAGACTGGTATGAAAAAGAAAGAAAAGAAAGAAAGAAAGAAGAAGAAAGAAAGAAAGAAAGAAAGAAAGAAAGAAAGAAAGAAAGAAAGAAAGAAAGAAAGACTGGTGTGGGGTTGAATCTTGAGGTAAATGCAAATAATTCCAATTGTTTTATTTTTTAAGATTTTATTTATTTATTCATAGGAGACACGGGGGGCGGGGCAGAGACACAGGCAGAGGGAGAAGCAGGTTCCATGCAGGGAGCCCGCCCGACGTGGGGCTTGATCCAGGGTCTCTAAGATCAGGCCCCGGGCCGAAGGTGGCGCCAAACCACTGAGCCACTGGGCTGCCCAATTCCAATTGTTTTAAACCTCAGTAATGTATTGGACATTTATCTATTTGCAGTTTGAGTAACTTGGGCACATATGATTATTACTGTATTTTGACACTCTATGTCCAGAAAATCTTAAATGTAAAATCTGTATTATGAATTGGAAGTACTATGATGTCATTTGGCTTATAAGAAATCACTTGGAATTTAATTAAATATTAATACATTGCTGTAAGCTAAATAAAGCATATAATTTTACATGTATAAAGAAATAAAATTTATAATTTATTAATATATTACACATATAAATATGTATGCATAAAATATGTAATTATAAAAATAATGTAGACCATGTAATAATTAATCTAATAAATATTATATCTTTCAAATTTCTTATAAATTCAAAGAGCAACCTTTCCTATTTTCATTACTAATGTTCTTATTACATAGGGCTATTTTTATAAATAAAAAAAGGAAAGGTTGCAACTGAAAATTAATAGAACTCAATTAATACAAAGAGTTACCATCTGTGGATGCTTGCAGTGTTGCTGGACTGGGTGTTTATATACATTTGGCATTTATTCCTTATAAGCACCACTGGGTGCTCCATATGCCTCTGTTTCTCAGGTGAGAGAGGTTAACAGTTAATTTTCCCAAGTTTAGGCAGATTAGTAAATAAAAGAACAGAGATTCAAATCTTCTAAATGCAAATCTCATGCTCTTATCCAATGTTGAATCTTGATTTGTTTGCATAATTATTTTTAAGGCCAAACTTGGAAAGATATTTTATAATAGCTAAGCTAGTCTCTTCGTTAAAGAGGTTAAATGATGATGGTGCTTTATTGGATTTAAATGACCTTTTTCTGTAGTAATAAACTGTTGTAAAGCTCCTGATATATTACTGTAGGATTTTTATTGGAAAAAGTATTTCACGATTACAGCTTCATGGAGCAAATAATTCTTGGATAAAACCAGACTTTAGAAAAGAATTGTCTCCAAAAAGCACATGAATCCTAGTGCATATAGTAGCTTTAGGGTCTGGAAAATACATGCCTGAGATCCCCAAAGACTTCAAAATAAATAGTACTGTAGGAGGGAATAGGAAAAGGAAATATATTACATCAAGTTTTAAGTCAAGTATCAAATGGTTTGATTCAACTACATTTGAATTTGTATTGTCAAAATGCTAGTTCCAATGGACCTTAACACATCAACTTTGCTGAGAGTTGACAGAAATCAGAATTGATTTTTGTTAAGTTCCTTAGTTAACTGGCATTATAAAAACAGAGATTGAGTAATGCAGCAGAGGTAAACTGAGGTTAACACAAGAATATTCTGTGTTTGCTGAATTTTCCATTTGAGTTTTCATTCATACTATAAAAAAACCCTGGTTACTAAAGATGTGCAGTCTAGGAAGGAAACATTGGCAGTGTTTTCTTTTGTCAAATTACCTACATAGAGGAAATTTCTCTAATTACCAAAGTAGAGGAAATAGGCTTTAATTGCATCTGGAAGAATTAGGTTAAAATGATTAAGAATAGGGGGAAGGAAGTATATAAATTAAATGTAGGAAAAATTTCTGTAGGAGATAAAGCGTGTGAGATATATATATATATATACACACACACATATATATACATATATATGTATGTATATATACACATATATACATATATATGTATGTAAATATATGTATATATGGTGTGTGTATATATACACACAATATATATACACACACATATATACACATATATACACACATCAGACTGGGAACATGGGTCAGGTTTTCTTTATGAGAAGTGATTTTTTTCTTGGCTTTTATAATGCAATGAATTTATAATTCTAATATATATATATATACTATTTATATATATAGTATATTTAATGCATTTACATGGAAATGTTTTAAAATGGGTGAGAATTTTGGCTACCGGGACTTTTTTGGATAAAATTGAAACTTTGGAAGGCAGATATCCATCCTATTTGGTGGTCGAGGACCTTCCTTGACCCAGATCCTCATTTTATTTCACTAAGATGTTCTAGCTTGATCTTGTGAAAGCCCATCTTAAAGGCGGTGAAGGGTGGAGGTGAAGAGACATCTGTCAGCTAATTTACAAGATGGAGGAGTACTGAGAAGTGGTGACTTCTCCTTTTAGTATTTTCCTTGAGCCTTTCCTCTTTCATCTTCCACTTAAAAAAAAAGAGAGAGAATATAAAGCTTTCTGCATACATTTATTCTTGCTTGAAAAAATAAGTTTCACACAGTTATAATATGAATTGAAATTAAAAGTTATGGATAGTCCCAGAAAACGGAAAGTGAACTTGATTCTGATGTCAAGTATTGGAGTTTTACAATCATATTTTCCCTTCCACCAATCCTTTACTACTTAAAGTATTGGTGGAATAATACTGAAACCTGTGTAGATGATCCTAAGTGGCTAAGTCAAAAAGAAAAGCTACTATGGAGAAAAGAATTATAAATTCATTGCATTATAAAAGCCAAAAAAAAAAATCACTTCTCATAAAGAAAAACTGACCCATGTTCCCAGTCCGATGTGTGTATTATTAATATCAGATGCCATTGTCCTCTAGAGGGTAACATTTGGTTGCTATTTGCATCTTTATTATTTAGCTTTTATATAGCACATTGATCTTTTATTGGATTTCAAAAGTCCATTTTGATTTAGGTTTTTCCAGGTCCACCCCTCTTTTCTCTTCTTGGATTCAATTAGAATGTTTGTTCGGTTTGCTGTGTTCTGAAGGATTCCATGCTGAGTGGGAACCCCATCCTAAGGATGCTTCAAGGAGACACGTCTTGGTGACCCTGCTGAGGTATATGTTGAAGACAATGTGCGTGTGTCTTCATCCAATTCAGGGCATGGCTCAGATTTGCTGTTCACCCCCAGCCTCTTCGATGATTCTTTCTTTTTATTTTTAAAAAAGATTTTATGTATGTATGTATGTATGTATGTATGTATTTAGTTATTTGACAGAGAGCAAGGACAAGCAGGAGGAGGGGGAGAGGGAGAAGCAGACTCCCTGCTGAGCAAGGAGCCCCACGTAGGGCTTGCTCCTAGGACTCTGGGATCATGATCTGAGCCAAAGGCAGACACTTAACCTACTGAGCCACACAGGCACCCCTCAGATTGCTCTTCAAAGCAGATAGGAGGACAGGCACAGATGTGTCTACCTCAGGCTTCACTTTCCAGAGGAGGGATGGACTTGCTCCTTTTTGGTAGGTGCCATAACCTGTCACTGATATCATATACTCTAACAAATCACTCAAGGCTTCAGTTCTCCATGTGTTCACAGGCATGATTGGATTGTTCCATGCCGTTCTTATCCTGCCTCATCACACCCAGTCATGAAATCAAAAGGAGCTGCATTTGGAATTGTTTAAGGAATCCTTGCCAGAAATGACAGGGCTCTGATTCTTGCATGTATGGCTTTCCAGGGCTTGAGGAAGTCCTAGTGGCCTGTGTGTGCAATGAGCTGAAGGACAGTTTAGCTTCTCTTTCCACACTCTGAGGCTCCCCTTTCATCACCCATCACTGATGGGTCGATTTGGCTTCTATTCTAGCTCTGTGCTTAGTATGGAGACCAGACCTGAGTTCTAACTAGAATAAACCTGGGGACTCCAACTGATTCAGCTAATGCCAACCCTGACTGTGACTGGTAATCTTGAAATAAAATGCCACTGCTTTTTCCATAAACCTGTGGTGTTGTCATTGAAGAACCCTGAGTGAGATTATGGTGGCTGCGGCCCAGGCTATGCTACCTTTCTACCTAAGGCATAAAGCAGCTGACATTTTAAGTCAGGAAGTCAGCCACAGAGCAGAGATTGTTGTCTGGCTTCAGGCATAAATGAGAAGCTCCTGCCTGCATCAATAGGGAAACATCTCTTCATCAAGTCCTTTATCCCTGCCACTGTTTACCACTATCACAGATCTAAACCTTTCAGTCTTCTTCACAGTTCTAAATTCTCATCCGAGACCCTGGGTCCCCAAAACCATGTTTGTTCTTTTGACCCCTTGACCATGTCTTTCCATTGTGCCCACCTTTCACCCTCAAGCTAAACTCATCCCAAGATCTCAATATAAATGTAGTCCAACTCATCTTCAATCTGGCTGCCACACCTTGCCTCTCCTCCCCTATGCATTGTCATCCTGGAGCAGGTGGCTGTGTTCCTCATGCTCTCCATGATCACTTCTTTTTTTTTTTTTTTATAAAAATCTTTTTTTTTTTTTTTTATTTATGATAGTCACAGAGACAGAGAGGGAGAGACAGAGACACAGGCAGAGGGAGAAGCAGGCTCCATGCACCTGGAGCCCAACGTGGGATTTGATCCTGGGTCTCCAGGATCGCGCCCTGGGCCAAAGGCAGGCGCTAAACCGCTGCACCACCCAGGGATCCCCTCCATGATCACTTCTAAACAGTTTCTTGTTTCTCTTCCCCAGGGCTTTTAGGTTGATCGCCGCTATTATTAGGACTTACTTCCCTTTTGCTTCCAACTGGATAAAAATTACCCAAGTTCTTTGAAAATGTTGTCATTAAAGTTTAAATTTTGACTCTTCTCTTATTCCCATTATCATCCTGGATGACTTAAATATCCATGGGAGCATTCAATCAAAATCACGGTCTCACAGTTACTTGCTTTTTTCCCCATTTATGAGGGTTTTGAACTAGAAGTATACATTTGTATTTAAAATTGAAGAGATGCCATGCTATATCTGGTGTAGTATCTCCTAGTCCAGGGATGGTAAATACACTTTTTTTTTTGCATGATAATCTCAATTGCACTCAGAGTGCCAGTGACTCATTTATATTGGCTCCTGGACACATGGCTCATAATCTGATAACAGGAGCTACACATCAAGGGTTGGGGAAGGCAGATACCTCGTAGCCTAGAACAGACATCCAAGTAGTACCTGGCTAACATCAATTCAACCTTTGGTTTCAGATTACACATGGCATCTTCAAAAACTGTCCCGCCCCAGACTGGATTGGATGTTCTTGTCAAATGCTCTCTTAACAAAGCTGTTAGTCTCTCTTCCCCCAAAGACTAGAAGTTTCCCTAAAGAAACCCTGCCTACCATACTCACCATTGTAGCTTAGGCTTAGGATAGTGTTTGGCGTATCGTAAGTCCTTAGTAAATACTTGCTGAATAGATAAACTGTATGGTCTCAATCTGCATGTTCGAACCTGTTCTCTGCCTGCTCTTCCCTGTTATAGCCAAATTAGACTGCTTACTATTCTTCTAAAGTCTCCACATTTCCCAACTTTCATTTCTGTAGACTTACTGTGGATTGCATGGCTCCCTTGGGAATGCAAACTCAAAGCATGATGGATTTCCATTATGTATCCTTCTTTGTCTATTCCCAAAGATATCTTCTCTAGAAGCATTTCTTCATTTTTCCTTCCCACTTGGGATTCCTGAACCTTGAACATTGCCTTTTATATAGTTTTAGAACTATATAGAAGCTACCTTAAATTTAATTTGAGCCAACTCTCTGATTCAACATTTGAGAAAACAGGGCCCTGAAGCGTGTAGGGCACTCCCCAGGGTGACTCTACTCCGGGGAGGATCTGAGCCTCAAACCAAATCTCCTGTGTTCTTTCCCCTGGACGATGCCACCTTCCTAAAGTCAGTGGCCAACTTGACCATTACCAGCGGAGAATCCTAACTCACCCAATGGATGTATGGATATATTAGTTAATACAAATGATCACAGTAGGGATACTTAGAATTTTTAAAATGCTGCCAAACTTTCTATAAAGAATTGCTTAGGCTTCCTCTCTCTCTGTTTTTTTTTTTCCTCTCTCTCTATATATACACACACATACATATAAATATATACTTTTTTCTATAAATTAGGGTATTTGTGTATCAGAGATGTTTACAGCAAAATGCATCTGTATTAATGATTATACTATTTGTGTTTTTTTAAAGATTTTTAAAAAGATTTCATTTATTTATTCACGAGAGACACACAGAGAGAGGCAGAAACATAGGCAGGAGAAGCAGGCTCCTAACGGGGAGTCTGATATGGGACTCGATCCCAGGACCCAGGGATCATGACCTGAGCCAAAGCCAGAGGCTCAAACACTGAGGCACTCAGGTGCCCCAATGACTATACTATTTGACAAGCATTGCTCACTGTCATGCAACTTGGAAATATTCACCCTGATTCTAGAATTTTTTTTTTTAAAGTGCTTTAAAGCTAATTACATCATGGTGATATTCATCTCCGAAGAGAAGCTTTTTTCTCAACTAAACTACAGCTTTTATGGTGGAAGCATTTAACAAAGGTCAAGGAGGCATCTCTGTAGCAGTGTATCTTTGCCATGACCCCCACAGTGCTTCCCTGGTTCCCATAACCACCTTGCTGCCTGCCCTATTTTTGGTTTAACTTGTTAACATGTCTTGGTGTTCATATGTCATTTTTAGCAAAGATTGATTCAGGGCCCCTTAAGGAAGAGAACAGAATGACAATAGCCAATGCATCATTGTTCTACTGGAGCCTTACATTTTTATATTTTCTGAACATCTTAGCAGAAACCCGGTGTGCTTTTCCTTCTTAACCTCATCTAGCAAAGTCATACTCATCTTTTAAGGCCCAGCTATGTTCATGACTGACTCAGAAGAATTCCTACTCCAATCAGTCAGCATGGATTGCTCCAGCTGCCACAGCCCGGGAGATGGATGGACCTTGCACTAGGAACAGCATGAATAAGCATAAACATTTTGAGGTTGGTGAGATCCACTTTTCCTGCTGCCTATTGTGCTGAAACTTAACTATGTGGAGAAAAAAGAAGAAATATTGCTAATGCTGTAAAACTGAATGGGCATGGTTGACAGTCTGGAAATTTCTGATGAACAGACAGCTAGAAACTAGCTGATATTGGAGGAAAGTTTAGACAAAGAAGACTTAACGTTTGGATTTCCTGAAAATACCCCTCACATACAAATAAGTAAGGATGAACGTCACTCTTCCAGAAGTTGACAGAGAAATGAAATTATCATGGAAAGAGGGATAGGGGTGTATTAAAGGAAAGTAGCATATATTAAATGCTGCTCTGTGCCAGGAATTATTATTATTTTGGGAAGTCAGGAAGTATTTTAAGTATTTAAGTATTTTATGTTATTTTATTCCATTTATACAATCATACTGTGAAAGAGTGAAACTTGGCCAAAGTATCTGGTTAGCTGGTGGTACAGACTGCTGGCCAACAGTTCTTATCAAATGGGTTTATATATGTTTGTTCATTCCACAGTACCTGCACGAAGATGCAAAATAGACAATTTTCCTAAAGAACCAACAAATATGGGCAATATGGGAACTGTTGTGGTAACGTGCAAGGCTTTTCCTGTGTGTCTGGCCCTGACAAATAGAACTGTGCCTTAGTCTTTTTAGGCTGCTTTAACAAAATGCCATAGAATGATTGACTTAGAATCAGCAGAAATTTATTTCTCACAGTTCTGTAGGCAGAGATGTCCAAGGTCAAGGAGTCAACAGATTCAATGTCTGAATAAGGACCCACTTCCTGGTTCATAGAGGGCCATCTTCTTACTGTGTCCTCAAGCAGCAGAAGGGGTGAAGGAGATTTCTGGGGTCTCTTTTAAGGGCACTAATCCCATTCATAAGGGCTCCACCGTTACTACGTAATCAACTCCCAAAGCCCCTACCCCCAAATACCATCGTACTGGGGATTAAATTTTGACATAAGAATTTTGGAGAGACCCGTTCAGTCACACATCAAACTGCCATAACACCAGTGTGTCAGCTGGCCAGAGAAGAGAAAGTTGGGAGAATTTCACAAGTTGAAAATAAAAATAAAAATTGTAATGAGTTTTTGCTATTGATTTATAAACCTAACACTACTATTAAACTCAAGTAAGCATTTTTTAAATTAAAATTTAAATCCTAATAGTAAATATAAAGTTTGGGAGTTAAAAGCTAATACATGAAATACCAAGTAAGACTATGCACAAGATACACAACTTTATTTGGTGTGATTATAACTCTGAAAGGCCTATAGTTTTTACATAAAATATTGGTTTAGGACAAGTGGGCACTGAGCAAATTTTATAAGTATAAGTCTTTAAGGGCCAGGCAGTGGGTTATTAATCACCTTCCAGCCTTGGGAAAAGATTTAATTTAAATTCATCCCAGTAAGCTTTTTCTCTGGGCTTTTCAAAGTCCCTAGAAAGAGAGAAAGAAAAGACTCTATCTTCCTTTGGCAGAGTGTTGATAAAGACTCAGAAATGAAACAGTTTTTATCATTTGGACAAGAAATGACTTTTTTGGGGGGTATGACCAATACCCACAGTACTTTCTTACTTGTTATGCATCTTTAGCGTTTTTAAATTCTCTACCATCTGGTTCGCTTTGCCCACTATACTGTGCAGCCAGCCCTTGCTGGCTCTCCATACCCCACCCCACCGAGCAGCATGAAGTGAAGATGTTGCCCGGTGGAGCCATGACCAGGGCCGAAGCCCATCTAGACACATATGCGGAGTCAGGGGATTGCAAGAACACCTGGTGCCCCAAGGTATGTCTTCAGTGTGTCTAAACTGGGTCCTGAATCTAGCAAGAGCACCAAATGCTAGCCCCCTCTCTTATCTCTTCTGGTTTGCTAAGTTTAGGATTGTATTCGTTTCCTGGGGCTGCTGTACAAATTGGTGGCTTAAAGCAAGAGAAATTTATTCTCGCAGATCTGGAGGACAGAAGTCTGAAATCAAGGCGTGGGCAGGGACGTGCTTCCTTCAAAGGCTCTGAGGGAGAGTCCTTCTTTGTCACTTCCAGCTTCTGATGGCCCGCAAGAGTTCCCTGGCTGAGGTGGCATGAACTGCAATGTCTGTCTTGTCTTCGGATGGCTTTCTTCCACGTCTCACCTATCCCTCTGGCTTTATCTTATAAGGACCTGTGCCATTGGACTAAGGGTTTTCCCACATAATTCAGGATGATCTCATCTTAAGATCCTTAACTTAATTACATCTTAAAATATGCTTTTAACAAATAAGCTTTTGTATTGTGTTAAAGCAGCCTATATAGACTAAGACACAGTTCTTAGTTGTATCTACAGGTTCCAGAGGTAAGTACATGTATAATCTTTTGGGGGCCACTATTCAAACCACAATAAAGAACTATTTCAGTTACGATTGGATCTTATTTCTTCCACCTTCAGCATCTGGATTATACTTGTGGAACTTCTCACTGACAGCCACCACCCTTACCACAAGTGATCTTCCACTCAGAAACTCCATTCCTATGCCCTATCCCTCTAATCAGATCCTAAAGCACCCCGAGGTTGGGTGAGGCAGCAACGCTGCAAGAGCTTTGGAAACAAGGTCTGGATACAAATACAGATTTCACCATTTCCTTCCTTCCTTACATCATTCATTTATTCATTCATAAATATTTACACCTACTTATCGCCAAGTAGTATCCTAGGCAATGAAGATAGAGCATTACAGGAAAAGGAAAAGTCCGTCTTCTTGGAGGTAATATTGACAGATGGGGAAGAGAAGCCACAAACAAATATATTCAGTCCATAATATAATACCAAGTACTGACAAGTGCTCTGAAGAACACTATAGCAAGGCAAGGGCACAGAATGCTGTGGACTAGAAGGTAGATTTTAGATGGGGTTACCAGAGTAATATTAATTACATCTCCTGGGAGTAATATTTAAGCAGAGATTTGAGCAAAGTGTCACACCAGAACCGGAGAATATCTGAGAAAAGGTTTTCCTTATGGAGAAAAGAACAATGAGGCCTGGGGCATATACACCTTGATGAGTCTGGTGTATATGAAAAGAGGCAAGAAGACCAATTACTACACTGATGGTCATAACAGTATATTCGTAATAGGCAATAGGTGGAATCATCCCAAGTGTCTGTGAACAGAGAAATGAATAAGTACAACGTGTCACATACATACAATGGAATATTATTCAGCCCTAAAAGGGAAGGAAATCCTGTCACATGCTACACCTTGAGGACATTGTGCTGGGTGAAATAAGCCAGGCACAAAAAAGATGATACTATAAGATTGCACTTAGATGAGGTACCTGGAGTAGTCAAAGTCATAGCAGCAGAAGAACAAAGGTTGCCAGGGGCCAGGGAGGAGGGACAGGGAGTTAGAGTTTAAGAGGTACAAACTTTCAGAGATGCCTGGGTGGCTCAGCGGTTCCGCCCAGGGTGTGATCCTAGAGTCTAGGGATCCAGTCCCATGTCAGGCTCTCTGCAAGGAGCCTGCTTCTCCTTCTGCCTATGTCTCTGCCTCTCTCTCTCTCTCTCTCTCTCTCTCTGTGTGTGTCTTTCATAAATAAATAAAATCTTAAAAAAAAAGAGGTACAGACTTTCAGCTTTTCAGATGTGCTGAGGATCGGTTGCAGAACAATGTGAATGTACTCAACACTTTTGAACTGTACACTTAAAAATGGTTAAGATGGTAAATTTTATGTGTATTTTTATTTTCTTTTGTTAAAATATTTTTTAAAGATATATATATATATATATATATATATATATATATATATATATTTGAGAGAAAGAGAGAGTGAGGGGTGGGGAGGGGCAGAGGGAGGGAGAGAATCCTAGTAGACTCTGCATAGAGCGCGGAGGCCAACTTGGGGCTCCATCTCATGACCCTGAGATCACGATCTGCACCAAAACCAAAAGTTGGCCACTCAACTGACTGTATGACCCAGATGCCCTATATGTGTATTTTAAAATATAATTTTGATAAAATTTTTGAAAGACCAGTTTTTAAACCTTTGTACACCTCCGTTGCTTCACCTGTAAAATGAAGAGAATAGTAGATCTGTCATCAGTTGTGTGTGAGAAGGACACAGGGTTAACCATGTAAAATACTTCAGCATTCCCAGACTTGTAAATTCTTTTCCTCACCCGCTAACTCCCCTTAGCATCACAGCTGCTGTGGCTCTTGTTATCCTGCCAGCAGCAATTCTCTGGGACGCTGTCTCCTTACCAGGCTTTATAGTGTTCAAAGCCCTTACCACTCCTTGGGATTGTTTTACCTGTTGAGGAGTTTACTTTTTCATTTGCTATCTCCCTCATGGGAACAAGAATCCCTGTTAATTTATCGCGGTAGCTCCAGGTCCTGGAACAATGCTGGTGCAGAGCAGGTGCTAATATGCATCACTTGAAATAAATAAATTCTGTTATCCTATTGCCACTCTTATGTGACACTCAGATATTTTTCCTTGGGCTGGTATATCCTGAATGATAAAATAACCATATGATACAGTGATCTGAAGTGACTCCTAGGTCCAGTCCACCCTGCTGAATCAGAACCTCCAAGTAAATTCTCAAGAATCTGTATTTTAAAATAAGGTCCCTGAGGTGAATTATGTGCTGGAATCTGCTACTCAAAATGTGATTATTGCTCCAGGGAGCTTGCTAGAAATGCAGTATCAGGCCCCACTCAGAACCACTGAATCAGAATCTGTGTTTAACAAGATTCCCAGGGGATTCATACACACATCAAAATTTAAGAAGTGCTGGTTTAAGCTATATCACTTGAGTTTCCAAACCTGGCAGGTCACCAGAATTACTTAGTAAAACTGGAGTGAGGCCTGGAAAAAGGTGCATTTATGTCTTCTGATTCTATCAGCGATTCTGCTGGTGAGCCAGATTTAGGAACCACTACTTGCCACCTATTCTGCAGATACAGACAAACCTATCACATGATTTAAAGGGAGAATATGTCCTTGTCCTCTTGGAAAAAAATACATCCAGTTCTATGCCCATAGCTGTGAGCATATTATCAACAAAATAATCAATCAACTAACTAAAAGTAACAACCGGGGCACCTGGGTGGCTCAGTCGGTTAAGGGTTGGACTTCAGCTCAGGTCGTGATCACAGGGTCCTGGGGTGGAGCCCCATGTCTGGCTCCCTGCTCAGCGGGGGATATGCTTCTCCCATTTCCTCTGCCTCTTCTCAGGCTTGTGCTTGTTCTCTTTCTCTCTCTCACTCTCTCTCTTGAATAAATAAATAAAATCTTAATAAAATAAAATAAAATAAAATAAAATAAAATAAAATAAAATAAAATAAGTAACTACCTAACCAGTAGAGCCAATTCTGAAGCACAGTGGATGATGCTGGTGAGCTATGGTGGCCCCTAAGGAGGAACATTTCAGCAGCTGTGAATGAGTCTTTACCCAGGAACATCACAGAATAGTTTTCAGGGCAATCTGACCACTCAATAGAACTTTATCTTTTCAGATACTCTAAAAAGAAATTTATTCCTGTCCCCTCTCATATTTCCATCCCTGTTTAAAAGTAGGTTTTAGGGGATCCCTGGGTGGCTCAGCGGTTTAGCGCCTGCCTTTGTCCCAGGGCGCGATCCTGGAGTCCCGGGATCAAGTCCCGCATTGGGCTCCCTGCATGGAACCTGCTTCTCCCTCCTCCTGTGTCTCTGCCTCTCTCTCTCTCTTCTCTCTATGTCTATCATAAATAAATAAATAAATAAATAAATCTTTAAAAAAAAAAGTAGGTTTTAGTATTATTCAGGTATGGTGAGGCCAACAGATCTGGAGATGGTAACCACCAAAAAGATACTTTTTACACACAATTCCCCAGCGGAGGGGGGAGGCAGGAGGCCTACCAGGCCACACAGGGCCATGTGGGGAAGTGCCAGGAAAGGTCAGGAGGCAGAGGAGAAGGAGGGCAGGTGGGAGCAGGAGACATTATTGTGGTTTCTACAGGAAGAAACAGGTGAGGGAGGGTAAGCAGGTTGGGATTGGCTTAAATAATTTCAGGAGGCTCTGGGGTGGCATAAATCTGTCCCTAGTTGTCTGGTACCTGGCCCTGGAGTTATTAGGGCCAGGAGATAATGACTCTGAGTATGAGAGCCTGATTTGAGGAGGTGGCTGGAGATCTGGAGATCTGGGCTCTCCACTGGCTTGTTTATATTTGAAAAGCACACCGGCTGCTGAGGGTTTACTATCTCAGGGAAATGGGTAACCCTAGGGAGGGCAGTTCCTCCAGAGTCACTAAGGCCCCAGATGTCAAAACATCAGAATACAGAAAATAAAAGACTAGGGTTACTACCACCTGCTGGGCACCCTGACACTCCGCCAGCCTGGATCAGCAACATTCCTCCCATCAGCCAGGTCACTATCGCTTTAGATGTAGAAAATCTCTTTATACATCTCCTTTCTGACATTTTCCATAGTCTCTACATTTAACATAATAATACTCAGGATTTTAGAAACAGAGGTGTGATTCAACTTTAGCATTTCGGGATCCCTGGGTGGCTCAGTGGTTTAGCATCTGCCTTCAGCTCAAGGCGTGATCCTGGAGTCCTGGGATCGAGTCCTGCATCGGGTTCCCTGCGAGGAACCTGCTTCTGCCTCCTTCTCTGTGTCTCTCATGAATAAATAAATAAAATCTTTAAACAAAACTTTAACATTTCAAATGGCGTTACTCCCTTGAGCATTGGCAGGAGCTGCAATCGAGTCTGCATGTTTTCAGTTTTCTCAAACAACTGGCTTGTTCTGACCATTCCCTTAACCAATGTCCATTTAAATGCTAATATAAGATACTTCTGATAACCTTTCACTCTGCCTCTTCCCTACAGGTGAATTTGGCATCATTTGCTGTCTGTCGCCCTGGGCTCAGGCTGCTGATAACTCTGTTCAGTGATCTCATAGACTTTGATGAAATGGTCCTGGGAAAAATGAAACTTAATAACAGTCTTTTCCCTTTTCTCCTTTGGTTGAAGAATAAAGTGACAGTGGGTTAAAGTCACTCCAAAAGATGCTTGAAATGTATCCTGGAGGCTTGAGAAAAGCTGTGGGCAATGCCTCTTACATGTCTTTGTGATTTATAATGTCAGATGTGAAAACACTGTGTAATAGCTTTTCATCTTTTTTTTACTCAGAGTGCACGAGATACATTTCTTTCTGGATTTCAGACTTACAAAGTTAAAATTCAAAGTCACTGATACTTGTTATCTTTCGCAGTGATTACCACCCTGGTAATAATCATCTAGTACTTCTGCTTCTGATTTTTTATTCTATCCCAGAATCAATGGTCAAGGATAAGTTCAGAATTATACACTGTAGCTACTGTTTAGATCTGAATAGCGTGCCCCAGACTTTCTTTACCCTGTTTACTTTTTAAGAATACTTCCATTCTGAGGACAATAATGCATGTAATTTAAATTTAAAAATCTGCATCGTTTAGCTAGCTATATTGGCATTTTCAACATTCAGAGGATTTTGATACAAGTATGGAGCTTGTGTTCAGACCATCAATCTGCCAAATATGTACTGGGACTCCCAAACCCATTTTCCCACAAAGCATGGTCTCTACCAAGGTCTCACATCTGAAACTTTCACTTGAGTAATGTGTCTCTAAGGGCCAAAGCCAAATAAAAGTCCAAGAGATGTGTATTTACATACCCTTATTGTGAAAAGCATTTTATCTAAAAGCTACATAGGAAAAAAAAAAACTAAGCATTTTCATTCTTAACAGAGAAGTAATTCTCTGTTGATCCCTTGCCTATAAGCTAAAAAACAAACAAACACTCACTTTGCACAATCTCTCTCTTTTAAAAAGATTTTATGTATTTATTTAGAGAGTATATGAGCATAAGCAGGGGGAGGAGCAGAGAGAGATAGACAAGCAGTCTCCATGCTGAGCCCTGAGCCGGACCTGGGGCTTCATCCTACAACCCTGAGATCATGACCTGAACTGAAATCAAGGGTGAGAGGTTCAGCTGACTGAGTCACCCATGTGTCCCTACACAGCCCCTTATTCAAACTGTAGCTCCAGCTCTCTCCTTTTCCTTTTCTACTAATTTATTTTTATTTTATTTTACTTTTTTAAAGATTTTATATTTTTAAAGATAAATATATTCATGAGAGACACAGAGAGAGAGAGAGAGGGAGGGCACAGCAGAGACACAGGCAGAGGGAGAAGCAGGCTCCATGCAGGGAGCCCGATGTGGGACTCGATCCCGGGACCCCGGGGTCACGACCTGAGCTGAAGGTGGTGCTAAACAGCTGAGCCACCCAGGCTGCCCAATTCACTTTTATTTTTAAAAAAGATTTTTATTTATTTTGGAGGGAGCAAGAGAGAGAGAGATTCAAGCCGACTCCTGGTTCAGCACCAGGAGATCATGATCTGAGCCAAAATCAAGAATCCCATGCTCAACTGACTCTAACACCCAGGCACCCTCTTTTCTACCAATTTTACCAAAAAATAAAAAAATATAAAAAAATTATAGTTGCATTGTTCTCATCTGGTCTGTATATAACCTACTATAATTTGGCTTTAGACCAAACATGTCTTTTAAAGATAACTACTACCAGTTTCCTGTTCTAGGTTTAGAAAATCAGGAAATTCTCATAAATGGAAATACACTGATGAACATATCAGAGCAAGATAAAGCATGTAATTAAGATTGGCACATAAATACTCTAGTACTACTCCTGTGGCCATCTGTTGTTTATGTCTGCCCAGGATCTATTCCTTTTTTTTTTTTTTAAAGATTTTATTTATTTATTCATGAGAGATACACAGAGAGAGGCAGAGACATGGGCAGAGACATATGTAGAGGGGAAAGCAGACTCCCTGTGGGTTGCCTGATGTGGGATCCTGGGATCATGACCTGAGCTGAAGGCAGATGCTCAACCACTGAGCCACGCAGGCATCCCTCCATTCCTGCTTCTGATAATATCACTCTGATTTTCTTTTGGGAATCCTCTGACAACTCCTACTCTTAATCAAGAGACAGACAATGCAATCCTTGCCAATGAGAGTACAGCATCTGTTTGGCTCTACTGATTAGGTTAAAGGGAAGTCACATGACTGGTTAGACCGAGCAGAAGCAAGCAGGAGTTTTGCTGCAACTTTTGGTAAGTTCCCTTTCATTGATATTGGTAAACTGTGAAATAAAAGCTTCATGATGTTGGTGGCCAATCTGCTGTTATTACAGCAGAGCTGGTTGAGAAAGGGGCTAAATCAAAGTGAGATAATCAGAAATTTCTGATGACATTATTTGAACACTGGGGACTGACTGGTCTTGCCCCACATATCTACCTACAGCATTTATCAACTTTGCTTCACACTTTTTATGTTTTGTTTTGGTGTTAAAATTAGTCACACTTTGGTTTCTATTATTTATACCGAAGGAACTGGACTTATATAGGTATCATCCAGTGCTGGCACTAGGCACTCTCGGGATCATTGTTAATATATATATATATATATATATATATATATATATATATATATACTCTTTGATCTTACAAACAAGTTTTTTTTTAAGATTTTATTTATTTATTCATGAGAGAGAGAGAGAGAGAGAGAGAGGCAGAGACACAGGCAGAGGGAGAAGCAGGCTCCGTGGGACTTGATCCCTGGTCCCCAGGATCACGCCATGGGCTGAAGTCAGTGCTAAACCACTGAACCACCCGGACTGCCCCCAAACAAGCTTTTAAGATGTTTGCAACTAAAGACAAAGAAAAGGCAAAAAAAAAAAAAAAAGTAACTCAAGGTCCAAATGCCCTTTTTATTTCTCATCATACTTGTGATCCCTGAATCATTTGACAGTTCCCTCTTTGAACTCTATTTTCTTCACTTCCATGACCACCCATTTTCTTGAATCTCCTTGCAACTACTTCAAATATTTCTTTCAGATTTAATTCACAGCATCTTTTCTTTTGCTTAAATTTTAGTGTTACAGGATTTTATCCTTAGCTCTCCATAGGTCAATTGTCCAAGCTAAAAACTTTGGCAACATCCTTCCTTCCTTCCTTTAATTTACTTCCCCACATCCTATGGATGAACAAATCTTGCTAATCCACTCCTTAAATATTTCTCAAAACTCCTCCTGTTCTTTATTATCGCTGATATGATTTTGTTTGAGAATTCCATCACTTCTCTTTAGATCAGGATTCTCAAACCCAAAAGTGCAAAAAGAATCATCTGTAAAGTTTATTAAAATGAAATCCCTGAACATAATCCTTCCAGAGACTCTAGAGAGTCTCAGAGCACGTGGCCTGAGAATCCCACTCTGAGAAACACTATTTTCATCATTAACAGCCTTCTAACTGCACTGCTGTATACGTTAACTCTTTTGATAATCTCATTTGTCTACCTGCTTGAAAACTCAAAAGGTTCATCACTGTCCATAAGATAAACTACAAACTCCTTAGCATGGCATACCATGCTTTCCAACTGCAGCTAAACCCTCCAGTCTCATCTCTCTCTTCCCCAAATAAGCCATGGGTCTGAAGAAAACATTTCTGCAGAGTCTTTCCTCCTACTTTTATTTTAGTTCAACCTCATAAAAACACTTAATAGTCTGTTATCTAGTGAACATTAGAGTGTTTCCAGGTGCCAAGCTCAGTGTTAAATTCTTAACCTCCACTATTTCATTTAATTCATGCTACTGCCCTTTGAAGTAAGTGGTATTGTTATTACAGTTTTACAGCTCTGGGAGTCTGAGGGTCAAAGAAGTAACTTGTCCATGGTTACAGAGCTATTAAGGGCTGGACTGAGCCTCTAAATCAGAGTAGTAGATTGTATATCTGGCCATGAGTTTGCCACACATATAAAATATGAGCTCCTCAAGGGCCCTTGAAGGGTGAACAGGGTATACTCAATCCCAACATCATGCCTCCACAGAGTGGGTGCTCAATTTGAACAGTTGACTCTTTGAATGAATGAATGCTGGCAGGAAAGAATAATAAAGAAGAAAATCATGTTTATTAGCCTCTATCTCAGAATGTGATTTTATTTTCCTTACTAATAAAAATCTCTTTTTTTTTTTTTTTGAGAGAGAAAGCTCCAGCGGGGGTGGGGGTGGGGAGCAGAGGCAGAGGAAGAGGGAAAAAGAGAATCTTAAGCAGAATCCATGCTCAGCATGGAGCATAATGTGGGGCCTGATATCATGACGCTGATATCATGACCTGAGCTGAAATCAAGAGTCGGATGCTCAACCAAATGAGCCACCCAAATGCCCCAATAAAACTACCTTTAAGCTATCATTTGAAAGTCATCTAAAACTCATTCTATATTTATATTTTAAAATATTTTATTTACTTATTCATGAGAAACACAAAGAGAGAGGCAGAGACATAGGCAGAAGGAGAAGCAGGCTCCTTCCACGAAGCCTAATGTGAGACTTGATCCCCAGACCCGGGATCATGCCCTGAGCTGCAGGTAGACGCTCAACCGCTGAGCTACCCAGGTGTCCTCTTATTCTATATATATTTTTAAAGATTTTATTCATTTATTCATGAGATACACAGAGAGAGAGAGAGAGGCAGAGACACAGGCAAAAGGAGAAGCAGACTCCATGCAGGGAGCCTGACGTGGGATTCAGTCCTGGGTCTCCAGGATCATGCCCTGGGCTGAAGGCGGCACTAAACTGCTGAGCCACCCGGGCTGCCCTTATTCTATATTTTTAATAGGAAATTTTGTTAAGATCATTGTAGATTCACATCAGTTCTGATAAATAATTCAGAGAAATTTAACATTTACCCTGTTTCCTTGAAAAGTAACATCTTAAAAAAAAAATAGACAGTTCTACCACCGGGAAATCAACATTAATACTGTCAAGTGGGAGAAGACTCCATCATCACAAAGATCACTCTTGTTGCCTATGAATAGACACACCCACTTCCTTCCTTCCTTCCTTCCCTCTAATCTGTTCTCCATTTCTATAATTATGCCATTTCAAGAACGCTATGTAAATGGAATCATACAGTAGGAAACCTTTTGCAACTGGCTATTTGCAGAGTTCTTTACATGCTCTAAGACACTAATTTGTCAGATATGTAGTTTGCAACTATTCTCTCCCAGTCTGTAACTTGTCTTATCACTGTCTTCACATAGTCCTTAAAATAGAAAAAAGTTTTAAATTTTGATAAGTTCTCATTTATCAACTTTTCCTTTTATGGATCATGCTTTTTGCGTCAAGACTAAGAACTCTATAGCTAGCTCCTGAAAATTTTCTTTTATATTTTTTTCTAAAATCTTTATAACTTTATACTTTACATTTGAGCCCAAGATCTATTTGGAGTTAATTTTTGTATGAGGTGTAATGTTGGGTTCAAGAATCATATTTATGTCTATGATGTCCAATTGTCCTAGCACCACTGGTTGAAAAGCCTATCCTTCCTCCATTGAACCGGTTTTGCAACTTTGTCAAAAATGTGAATCTATGATTATCTTGAAATAAATATTTAATAAAATAAAGAACTTGTCTGGAGGTAATGAAACTGTTTTGGAATTGGGTAGAGGTGGCCACTACACAACTTTGTGAATGTGCAAAATGCCACTCAATTGTGTCCTTTACAATGGTTGATTTGATGTTATGTGAATTTCAATTTTAAAAAGTAGGGGAAAAAAAGCTTATCATAGCTAACCTTCCAACTAATACTTTATACAATTCAAATAGGTTTTTCAAAGGGCATATACAAGCCTATTTGCATATCATCAACAGACCTATTTTCTCTATGTTTAGTTACAGTTTCCAGACCCCTCATTGCTAGAGTTAGGTAATGTCCTAAAGTCTAACTTCTCAGGTAAACATTTTCAACAGTCAACATGGGGGCACAGAGAGCAGCAGCAGTTTTTAATGGACCTAATATTCCTGGCAATCATCTCTGCATGTCCTTACTCACGCTTTGTCCATCTTTTATGTCCTCAGTTGTCTTCATCCTTCTGAACTAACGTGCCCTGAACAGAGCACTCTATTACATCATGTGGTGATCACTGCCTTTTTTCTCTGAGTGCACAGCCCTGGAATAATATATTTCATCACTCTTCTGGCAAGGAGTTCACAGGTCACTCCTAAATAAAAGCAACATAGTGAGTCAAGGGCAGAGAGTCTAAGAACTCTATGGCTTGCTAATTTCTAGAGTCTTATGCTGAAACTTCTTCCCATGCATCCTCTCTAATTAATAGTGAAGGAGCCCAGACTTATATCTGAAGATTCCTGATCCCAAGGAATCTTAGAGATGACTTGGACATTCGTGTTATCAAGACCCTCCTTTCAACAATCAGTGAGATATTTTGTATTACTGCATTCCAGTCATGTTCAAATGTCCAATCAATGCCAGTCTGGGGAACTCTAAACTTAGCAAATTTTAAAATACGTTTTGTGAAGAGAAAATTCATCTTTTATTTTTAAGTCATCTAACTCAAGACACCCTGGATGTAGCCATTGGCAAATTACAAATTTAGTTCAGAAAACATGGCTGACTGGAGCCAAGGACTGACATCATAAAGTGTCCTCTCCTCCAGCATCTGATCACTTTACAGGGCTAAAATGGTTAGAAAGGAGAGGAGACGATTGCATTTCTGAATGAAATAAGTTCTTCTTTGCCTCTTGATATCCTGAACATAGATGAATGGTGAGAGAATAAAACATCACAGCCTGCTTTTAATCCTAATCCACTGTTACTGTTTATTTATGTCAATATTTGTCATTTCTTCCTGTAAGCCTTGGTGGTACTCCCATCAGGTAAAGGTTGCATTATCTCCTATTAATGTATTTGCCTTTTTTCCTCCTTCATGTTATCATGAAATTTCGAGAATTTTTTCCCCAAATTGTGCTTTGCTGAATATTTGTATCCCAAGAAAATACTAATAAACCTTTTGAAAAGATTTTATCTATTTATTTGAGAAAGAGAGAGCAAGCAGACTACATGCCGAGCCCCAGGCAGGCTCAATTCCACGACCCTGAGATCATGACCTGAGCTAAATCAAGAGTCAGAATCTCAACAGACCGAGCCCCCCAGCACCACAACAAGTCTTTTATAAATATATCCTACCCTCTAGAAAGTTCGAAAAACACGGTATTGCACCCCTCTCCTCCAAAGTAAGGATTTTTTTACAAGTATGTTAAAAGGTTAGAAGGCAGCCTGGGTGGCTCAGCAGTTTAGTGCTGCCTTAGGCCCAAGGTTTGGTCCTGGATTCCCGGGATCAAGTCCCACGTCAGGTTCCCTGAGTGGGGCCTGCTTCTCCCTCTGCTTGTGTCTGTCTCTCTGTCTCTCATGAATAAATAAATAAAATCTTTTTTTAAATAAAAGGTTAGATAAATCCTATGATAAAAACACCTGTTAAATTTCATGTTTTTAAAGCATATTTTCACCACAAAATACTTTATGTATATCTTAATAGCATCTCCAGAATACCAGTGTCTGGAATGGTGTTTTAAAACAAATCACCTGTCCTTGCTGATTCCATTTGCTTCTTATTACTGTATTAAGTTTTGCAATCTCAGGTAATACCAGCAATCTCCAAAAAACACAGTCTAGTTATTGATTTTTGTTTCCTTCAATGATTATTTCTTTTGAATTTTCGGAGGTTGCCTCCACAATCAACATCATACACGCTTTCCAAACTCCTCACTGGGATTTCATGATTCTTTTTTTTTTTTTTAAGTAGGCTCCACCCCCAGCATGGGGCCCTAACTCACAACTCTGAGATCAAGGTTGTATGGTCAACTGAACCAGCCAGTTGCCCCTATAATGCTCTATTGTTATAAAATAGATACACCACACTCTTTAACTGCAGAGTTTGGGAATTATGTGCATTTATAACACGCTCAGCAACTAGGACTGGGTATTATACATAGTATATACTGAATAATCTTGAAAGATTAGCTAGTTAATTCTAGAAACAGCACAAGTCTTGTATCTCCCATGAACCTTTCCTATGCTGTGCCCATATTAAACTTCTTTTCCTGTCCCTTTCCTAGCAGCTACTGTCTCTATAACTTATGTTGGCTCAGGTTTGTAGATTTGTTTCATATGTGTACCAAGTTTCTTCTGTCAGGCTTGTGAACTCTTAATGGGTGAAAATTTCTGTTTCATGGATTTTTGTCTCCCAAACAGGTAAGAACATAATAAAGACTGGTTAAAAAAATTTAAGTGGAAAGTAGCTGAAATGGTCTTACTACATTTTCTTTATTATTATTGATGTTAATGATACAATGCTACTATTCTAGTCTTTTATGCAGACAAAATTAAATGATATAAAAATACATAATGCACTTGGATCATTTTAACCATTCACAAAGTCCTGAATGAAACTATGTTACATGTATCTTTTACAAAGTAAAAATTGACTGCTTATAATAACACACTCAGGTGAAATTTATTGCTACATTTTGGCTGTTATACAATGTTAAATACGAATATTTTCAAAAGTATTACTATTTATAGAACAAATTTGATATTTTACTATTTAAAATAGTAAAATAATAGTAAAATACTTTTTAAAATAATGAATACTATTTAAAATACTATTTAAAATACTGAAATGTAAATTATATCCAAATACATAAAGTAACTAACTCTCAACTGAATACTTATAAAAATATTTTTTAAGCAAAAGCTATGATCTACTCATTTACTTGGCAGTTACAAAAATATATATTCATCTGAAACTCTAAGAAATTTGCTTGAGGCATTAGATAATTCAAATTTAAATGTATGCTTTCTAAAGCATTTTTCCAACTTAGTATTCTTGATTTCATACAGTATATATACCTACAAGGTATTAGAATAGGTTTGCATTACAGATAATGTCATTTCAAGTAAAAGACACAAGCAGCCATTAACACAAAAGAGATATTGAGAAGGTTTTTGAACCAAACACATCCAACACAAAAAAAGAGACCCACTGGCTAAGCCTTGTACACAGTGAATTCTCAAACATATTTGTGGAACGAATACATGAGTGGGTATTTATTCTGTTATTTGCATGTAAAACTGTCCAAAGCTTTCTATTTCTAGTAGAAATATCACTTGAAAATTCAACAATTTTGTTCTTAACCAGCTACTTCTTCTGGAAGGCAAAGTTAGGTAAATTGATGCCAAACTGAGTGGGAAACTATTGTCAGTCATCAAAAGGTGGCCTGCCAGGTATGCGTACTATATATTTAGACAAATCTGAAGTCTACAGAACATTCAATATATTGAAGAACTCCGTATTTCATCTCTTCATCCAAAACAAGACATGAGAATCCAAGTGATTTCTATAATGTATAATCACAAAAACAAAAAAGTAGCAAATATATGTATATAAAAATGTCTATAGAGATATAGGATCTCTAACTCTATCTTAGTAGACTTCAAATGTCTCTTCTCAGTGAGAAAAGCAAGCTATCCTGAGTGAAGTATGCTGTAGTGAGAGAATGCATAGGCTGTACTTTTACAACCTTCCATGTGTGCGCAACGTGGCGATGGGAATGCTGAGATCACCGTTAAAAGCAAAGGCCTGAAGTAGTAAGAAAAATTTAAAACCAAAGACTAAATGTAATAACAATTACAGAATTACAGCACATAGGAAGATTGCAACCACTATACGTACAAGGATAGCCTGAGCCCTGTATTGGGCAGACCCTCTCATAACTTTTCCCCACCTCTTCTGCTTCATGTAGGGTGACACATTTCTGAGATTTATCACTGAAACTTCAAAAATCTGATAGCATACAGAATATTTTTCTTAATCGAACTTCAGATCATTCTAAACCATTTCAAAAGCTTTTGCCTTTATACTTAAGCAGAACAACTGACAATTCATTCAGCAAATTGGTATATATGTTTATTTGTGTATGTGTGTGCATATACACATGATACATATACATATGTGTACACACACATGCATACACATGAAATCACTATCACTGGCTTCAGGAAAGTAATTAAACTATAATTTAGTATATTAATTCACTTAAAAATAATTCTTTAAGAATTAAACATAGTTTCCAAAAATTCAGAAGCAATTTAATCATACAAAACATTAGTTTCCATATTAGTAAATACCACTATTGAAGAAAATCTGAAAATAACCTTTAAAGTAAAATGCAAAGTAGAATGACTTAAAGTAGGGTTATTCATTTTAAACTTCAATATTATGTTTTTTAAAGAAATATAGGTGCATAAAAATATGCCCTGTAATCTGTCCCAAATCATGCTACATAGGAAAATATCTATATGAACTAATCAAGGAATACGTTAGTACTTTAAATATGAATGCATTATTATCAAATACGTAGAGTAACTCTCAACTCCCTAAATACTATTTTTTTCCAAAAAACTATATTGCGTGGAGGGTTGAAATTAGTCTTTCTTTTTTACGAGATTTTATTTTTTAAGTAATCTCTACACCCAATGTGGGGCTTGAACTCATAATCCTAAGATCAAGAGTAACTCTATTGACTGAGCCAGCCAGGTGCCCTCAAAATAGTTTTATTTTTTTAAATTAGTTAATGCATCCCTCAGGATTTTTTTTTTTTTTTTTTTTTGCCTATTCATTGTCTTGACTTTTCTAGCTAGTACCAAGGATAATTTCATTTCATACTGAATTTAGTTAGCTATCACAAAATTTAAATCAATTGAGTCAGAACCAGTATCATTATAATATCATATATATTATAAAATCATAAGACATTAGCCTGTTTTTAAATTAAACCTTGTTACTGCAAGAAGAGTGACAACCGAATGCATAGGGAACTGAAGCCACTGAAAGAATGTGATTTAAAGAGACAGAAAATAGTGTGAGACTCTTCAGATGAGGATATTGGCTCATAAAATAAAGCTTACCTTCTAAATATGACTTTATATATCCAATATAAATAAAACCTATACAGGAATTCTTTGTTTCTTTCCTTCCTTCTTTCTCGTTATACAGTAATGGAAATAGATGTAGAATTCTAGTCTCTTCAAATTGCTCATTGTTAATATTATATTTGTTTTGTAATATTTAATATTAGTAACCTTATAAGATATGGTGGAATATTTAAGATGTATTGACGATGGATTACTGGTTAGCAATCCTATGTTAAGAACCAAAATTTGTTCGCACGATCTTTACTTTTAGGGGAAGAGAGGGAAATGTCCAAACACTGTACTTGGAAGAACTGTTGGTAGGCGTTAGTAAGGTTTATAGGAGTTGTAGGAGAGCGCGTGAGCAGTTAGGTAGAGGACTATGTGAACATTAAGTAAACCCATCCTAAAAACTGAAGGCCAGTTAAATGTCCAATGTCACATGGAGGTACATTATAGCATTGAAAAACTGTCTTCATTCATTCATTCATTGGACATTTTTTATTGTTACCGCTGTTTTGGAATCAAATTTTATATAATATACTTCTCCAGACTTTCAAAACATATCTAAAACTGTTATCTTCAATTACGAGGAATCTATTTTTTCAGATTGCAACAGCACCGCATTGCCTCAAAACGTGTATCCAGAACGGTAAAATTGTCTAAGAAGTCCTATGATTTTTACATATGAAAGGCATTTTACGTATCTCCACTCATTTTTCCCTCAATGTAAAGTGTCTATAATTTAATGGCAACACATGCTACATATCTCCAAATTTACTAACAAATTATTGGTAATATTACAACAGTTCTTCTACGAATAAGAAGAAGCAGCATAATGTGTTAAGAAGGCAGACTTCCTGGGTTTAAATCCTGCTTCTCTACCACTTGTCAGGTGGCCTTGGGAGAATCACTGGGCCCTTCTGTGCTTCAGTTCCTCATCACAATGGGGGTGATGAAAAGAGTACTACCCCAAATCATTGTGAGGATTAGTGAAGCAATAACAACAAAATAGGGGTAAATCACTTGGAAGTATTGCTTGGCACACAGTAATTACTTAAATGTTAGCTACAATTTTCATTATAATAAAACATGACAGTGGCTGATGATAATATAAAGCATTAGTAACTTTTGAGCCTTTAATAAGTAGCAAGCACTCTGATCGATGGTACACTTACACTACATTTAACCGTTAAAAATTAAGCACATTCCATTAGAGATTATATCCTTAAAAATATGCTAATTTATACATACCATAATAGCAGATAATTTCCCCCATGAAACATAGCAAAGTATGACTGAAGTGTTTAAGTGACCTCTTCATCCTTCTAATGAGAAATAAGGCATCCAGGATGGGGATTAGAAAACAGTAGTGACATTATGAAAAATACTACCTAGTTGATCAGTTTTGCTCCTTCATTAGCCTGCATGGAATGTCATCAATTTCTCAGCACAGGAAAATCATGAAATACTAATGCCATGGACCTTCAGGATCAGTTGTTAACAATGTCAAGAATGTTAAATCCCTGGAATTTCAGATATGCTTACTATAGATATTTGTGTTAAGGGTCATATCCTCATTAAATTCAAAGCATTCAACTTTTTCTTTGAAACCTTTGGAGTTTGTTTCTTTATTTCTCATTTTATATAGGGATGTACTGCAAAAATCTTAAGTGTTTCTGTGCCAAAGAACAATTTTTATCAGCTTGACCAGTATATGAATGAACACCTCATACATGTGTAACATGGTATTTTTGTTATTCAATACGCAACTGCTAGTGGTGAAGGTTTTTAATGATCATTTGAAAATCATAATCAAATTTCATAAATTAAAATTTAATAACGGTCTGTGTATACTTTAGTTATGAAAAGCATTTCACATACTAAATTAGTCTAAATCCATATAATTAGCACAATCACAGTGAGGGCATTTTAATTGCTTTGAAAATTATAGACTCAAAAATCAATACCATGTATTCATTATGTTAAAAACAATGTTATTTTATCAACACAGAGATGATAAATATTACACATACTTTAGAAAGAAAGTGGAATATACCTTGTGCTTCCATATGTTATCAAGGTCGCTACTACTCCTTTTAAAATTCCACAAATAAAGCTTTATTTTCATGTTATACACATACCTTGATAGAAAAATACTCAGCATGGTATATTCTGAGTCTCACATCTCATATGAAAGCCTTAATAAAGTAAGGATTTTAGGTATCTTTCTAAGTTACAGGTTGAATTTTTTAATGGGCTTAAATTTTCTCCTTTACCCTACTGTTCCCCTCCCCCCCCCACACCTCTCAGACCGCTGCTGCTCCCCACCCCTGGCCACCTGTGGCGGAGCCCCAGTGCGCATGGCCAAGGAAGCCCTGCCATTTCAGGAAGCAAGGACACCACCAGCATGCTGGAACTGTCCATCAGCACAAGAGATACTTCTAAGGGTCTGGAAGGAAGTCTTGGTAGAAGCCTCAGTCAGCTGTCTTCTCTTTTACTGAGAAATAAACCCTTATGAGAAACAGTAAAGCATGCTCTTCACCTTCCCCATACGAACTACTTTTCTGATGCAGGTGAGGTACTGAATACCTATGACAGAACCCAGTCTCTATTGTCTGTAACATTTCTGTAGCAGGATTTGGAAAGTGTGTCCGTGTGTCTTCAGTGAAAGACTTCTTCAAGTGGAAATATTACATGATCCATTTAGAGAAGATGAAAACAAACACAATAACATAATTTTAATCAATGGGAGAGGAGGCACAATCGTTCATTTGTTCTCTGACTTTTTTTTCATCAACTCCAGGGATGAATTTTACCCTAAAAATGAATAGTTAGTGTCAATACATACAGAGATTAGTTTGTGAAGCTTCGAATTGTCTGAATGACCTCTGATCTGTTGCCAGCACAAACAAGTTGAACAAGTACAAGTTGAACACTGGTTATTTACTCCATGGTGAAGGATTTTGAGACAAAAAAAGTCATTTCTTTATCTTGAATGGAGAATATGTAGCCAGCATGTCCTCTGTCTGGTGTTCAGAAGCTTCTGCTTGCCTGGTTCCTTGGGGGATTCTCTTTATTCTTCTCCCATGGGGGGAGGCGGCTCACACAGCTTGTAGAGCCTAGAAGAGGCACAGGAGAGTGTGACATGGGTCTGGCATATTGCCATTACCTGAGATGTTTTTACCGGTAGAAAAAGGATATTGATAATGATTTCTTGGTTCAGGAGTCATGATCATCTTGCCTATTTTACTAAAAATCACATATGAATGCGCAAACTCCAAAACTTCAGTTCTATTATTCAGAAAACACCCGTGTCTCCTTGCAGAATCGGATGACTACCGATTAGGCAGTGCTGCTTCTTCCGCACCAGCTGCTTCTGCTCCAGTGCTGCCAACCCCGACTGCTCACCTTGCTGGCAGCAAAATCGATTCTCTGAATTCTAGGAGATGATTATTATGTTGATAATTACCATCTTGTCTATCATGATTAATTTGTAGCAAAAGAGCACCTGCTCAGAGTGGTCTACTGATTTTCTGACCAGTTTTTGGAATTTGCTTCACTTTGTACCATCTCTTTGGTTATAAACAGGCTGATGTGGTGGGGTCCTAACCTCACAGGCATAATCATCATGTGTTTCCTGAGGAAAATCTGCCTGGCTCTGCCCATCCTTCCTCTCACCTGTCAGCAGAATCAGGTGCAGACTTAAGTGGGTCAAGGCATCTACTGGAACTTGTGGAGGTGCCCAGAAGCGCTCCCTCTTGGCATCCCAGATCTGGGTGTCTGAGGTCATTCAGCATTAAGGCAAGGGGCAGGGAACTGAACTAGGGATGGTACAAGCTCCTGCAGCCCTGCATTCTTCTGAATGGTTAGATCTTGGCTCCAGAATGGAATTAAGGGGCACATAGCAGCTGCAAGACAGCCAGTGACCATATGGGGCAAACCCATCACCGAAGGCACAACCTGGGAGATCAGCTGACTAAGCCGGCAGGTGTTGGACTACAATCACAAGTCCTATAGTTCTGTGGTCATGCTAGCCCTGCTTCAGAGCTTCCTCTGTGATCTAAAAATATTAAGTACAGCTTTCAATTTTGCTCCATTTATTTATTTGTTTTGAGATTTTATTTATGTATTTGATGGAGAGAGAGAGCAAAGCAAGGGGAGCAGCAGAGGGAGAGGGAGAAGAAGGTTCCCCAATGAGTAGGGAGCCCGATGGTGGGGCTCAATCTCAGGACCCAGGGATCATGACCTGAGCTGAAGACAGGTCTGCTTTAACCGACTGAGCCACCCAGATGCCCCAAATTTGCTTGTTTTAAAAAGTATTCTAAACTCAGGGGTAGCTGTGGTGATTCACTTCTTTTACAGATTAAATCAAACAAAGTTTACATGAGTTGTTGAGAAACTCAGCAAATCAGGTTTCCTCTTCCTTCCACATTTAATCCCATGCTAATTCTAAGTCAAAGGGGGAAAGAATTAAAAAGTTTGAATGTTGAGTTAGAAACCTAGCTAACAAAATAAACTTTCGTAGTCTGGAAACACACAGAAAACGTTACTGCCTTGGGAGACTTGCAAAATGTATTTCAAGTCTGAAAGGTGCTTAATACTCTATATGTCATCTTCATGGAAGAAAATGAATACTGAAATAAGGACATCTCACATCAGAAGAGCTTATTTCATCCTTCCCAGAGAAAAGAATACATTAAATTGAGCAGATATAGTCCAAAGCTGCCGTTGCAGCTGAAAAATACGGTGTTGCTTCAAAATGCATTGCCAGCGCTGGAATAATAGAATGATTGGGAAGTTCTTTTCCTCTTTAATTTCTATCCTTTCATTTCCCTGACAGCGCTGCCTAATGAGTGGGCAGGCAGTGGCCTTACTCAGGTAGAACAGAAACAGTAAGCTGGGTAGTGAATGTCCTACCCTGTGAGATCTGGGCTGCGCCATCACATTCCATTACCTTGCACTGCACGTTTTCACATAATGGAACTAATGCCACTGGGTAGACGAGTCTTTGAAATGTCTGCCTTGCAAATTGGCAAAAAGGCTACTCCCTGTGATCACCTAATGAAATAATAGCTCTGGGTACTGCAGAGCTGGGCAGATTCAGCTTCTGTGAGGCTTCTTGGAAGTGACTCAGGGTTATTTGAGTTCAGACACATTTGTAATGGAAATTGTGGGGCTTGGGGAATTTAGAACAGGCAGATGAAGTTGGGAAGCAAAATGTAATAGTTAAGAGTTGGACTTTTACTCTGCAGGGAGGCATTTGTTTTTCTGGCAGCTAAACTGTTAGGTAATGGGAGGCTTTGCTTTGCCCGACATGTAGGACCCTTGTTGTATCCTCATCCCACTCATGCACACCAGTGCCCCTGCACGGAAAGGTTTGTTCCCGGCTCCACATTCTTCTTTTCCTGTTTGGGCTCAGGCAGCCATCTTGGAGCTGGTGTTTCTCACCCCATCCAACTCTGCTGGAAGTAGAACTTTCAAACTTCAATCTACATGATGCCCTTCATCTTTCTACATGGCATAAATAAAAGCTGTGTTAAGGGAGGCCACAAAGCAGATGCCTCTTTTAAAGGCTAAAGCTTCAATAATAACTTGTCCCAAGGTAATTCCCCCTACCCTACAGTCTCAGAGAAAATAAATAACCTGGCTAACTAAGGTCACAAGCAAGAGCTGGAACTCAAACCCATGTTTTTCACTTGTAACCACTACAGAATGCTGCTTCACAATTAAGCAAATCAAGAAAATCAAGCCAGCATAGCATAGTAGTTTATAGGTTTTGTGACACAATAAAAAAATAAGACCAGCATGTCATTGCATCTAAAAAGGAATATCTGGTTCTTGATAAAGATGAGTTTATTCCTCTGAAGATGCAACACATGAAAGTTAGGGGAAGAACCTGGTTGGTACTGCCCACAAAGGCATCTTCACACGGGTGTCCCATTGATCCTCAGTCCCAATATTACTGAGATGAGCTCATCCTCACCCAAGCCAAAGATTTGGCGGTCATTCTAGAATCTTCCTTTTCTCTAACCTCCTTCATCCAATTAGCGTCCAAAGACTATTAATCCTACCTGCTGGATATCTCTTGAACCATCCTCTCCTTTTTATCCTTAATACCACAACAATCTCTGCTCAAGCTCCTGCCTTCAATCTTAGCTGTCCTCGAATGGATCTTCTTAATGGTGCCAGAGATACATTTGAAATTTTAAATCTTCCAGACAGGAAGATTGCATTTTAATACTTCCCTATTGTCTTCAAGTGGAGTCAGCACTCTTTTTTTAAGACTTTATTTATTTATTCATGAGAGACACACAGAGAGAGGCAGAGACACAGGCAGAGGGAGAAGCAGGCCCCCCATTGAGCAGAGAACCTGACTGTGGGGCTCAATACCAGGACCCTGGGATCATGACCTGAGCCAAAGGCAGATGCTGAACCACTGAGCCACCTAGGTGATCCGATATCAGCGCTCTTCATATCTCATACATGTCTCTTCCTGATCCAGCTGCTGCGTATGCCTCCAGCCTCACCGTGGCACCATTCTTTTTCTTTAAGATTATTTATTTATTTATTCATGAGAGACACAGGGAGAGACAGAGAGTGAGAGAGAGAGAGAGAGAGAGAGAGAGAGAGAGAGAGAGAGGCAGAGACACAGGCAGAGGGAAAGCAGGCTCCATGAAGGGAGTCCGACGTGGGACTTGATTCTGGGACTCTTGGATCACTCCCTGGGCCGAAGGCAGGCTCTAAACCACTGAGCCAACTAGGAGTCCCACCTTGCACCATTCTTAAATCACATTCAATCACCAGTCATCGGGATCTGGGTATATAGTTCCTGGAGTGAGATGTGCTGCCTAGGCGCTGGTGCGATTCCATCAGCTGTGGAGGACATCCACTACATGCTGACTGGGCCAGGAATACTCTGCAACCTCCCCTCTTTATCCTTAGACTGAATTATGTGCCCCTTCTCTCTCATGGCAATCTGTGTCTTTATGTGCCCAAGTGCTTACACTTTGGATCCTGTTTCCATTTCATTCAATGGTCTCTCTACTGCACCCCACTGACTAGTGGAAGGGATTAAGTCTTTATTTCTAGCTTTTAACACAGTGTCTGACATCTACAAACATATAGAAGAAATTCAATATATTGTTTGCAGAGTGAATTTTAAGTATTGAAAGACAGTGAATGGGGAAAGGAAGACTATGGTAGAGATTGGTAAGGGATTTGAACCAAATATTATCTCAGGCCGAGACAGAAAACTCTATCCCCTCCACGAAGATATTTTCAGAGACATTACCCCACGCTTGCCTATGGGTGGCCTGTCCTTGAGAGCCAAATTTGTTCTTCAATTTGCTGTCTTTGGGGCAGGAATCCTGGTTCCTGGCTGGGCAGGATCCCCAACCCTCTAGGACCTTAGCACTCTCTCCATATCACTCATAGAGGGCTTCTTACATATTACCTTTCCTTCCAGTTACATTTTGTCATCTCATCTTTTTACCTGAAAGCTCCTTAAGGGCTGGAACTGTTTCTCTCTCTCATGTTTATGTTCTCCATGTGGCATAGCAGGGTGCTGTGCATTTCTTTTTTTGTAAGATTTTATTTATTTATTCATGAGAGACACAGAGAGAGCGGCAGAGACACAGGCAGAGGGAGAAGCAGGCTCCCCACGGGGAGCCTGATGGGGGACTTGATCCTAGGATCCCCAGATCACAACCTGAGCCGAAGGCAGATGCTCAACCACTGAGCCACCCAGGCATCCCAGGTGCTGTGCATTTCTTAAGTCTTCGATAAATATTTATAGAATGAGTAAAAGAATAAATAGAATTAAATTTAAAATTTACTCTAGATTTCTCTCGGGATTATTATTCTCTTGTAAAAAAATGTCAACTTTACAGCTGGCACATTTCATTGTGTTTCAGTTTAAGTGTTTTAAAACACAACCCAATAAAGAAAAAAAGCGAATTCATTGGGTTCTTTTCTTGTATTCAGCTTGCATACTGGTTTATTGATCAGGATGCTGAAGTCTTATCTTAACCCCACTGTTTATTAGTGTTTATAAGCTCTGGCTAAGAAGACCTTGCTAAGCCATTATCTTGTTTTCTTATTGGGATTTTAACACTTCACTGGGTCTCTTATCCAAATACACCGTGTCTGCTCAAGGTGCTAGAGAGAGAATGCCTATGTGAAATGATTCTTTAGCAACAGAAAGTCTTTCTAACCTAATCAGCTATGAAAGATAACATTAACAAGACTTGAGGATTAAATAGAGTTAGGATTCAGCACTAAAACACAATTAGAACATGAGCGCTCCATCCATTTTCAAGGGGAAAATGTGTTTTCCCTTTTGAAAGTACTTCCACTGCCCACATACTTTTTTAGAATGAAATATAACTTCATAAATGCTACAGTCATCATTCTCACTCTGGTAATTGCTTTGTAAATAGAAACAAAGAGTGTCTTATCTGTGACAGTGCTTGGAGGAGGGTACTTTTTGTTGAAATGCCAATGTATAAAAACAAGCAAATGTAAAAGAAATTATTTAATATTGCCCAATTCAAGATAGATGGTTGCCTATCCTCCTGTCACCAGAGAAATGAAATTAACATTTCTTTGATGGCTGTTTCCATGTTCATTTATTCTAAAGGTGGATTAGAGTCCTCTCTTTTGGTGACATGTGAACCATGAATATTTGGTATAGTTGCAAAGAAAAAGCTTATTCATTCATTTATTTATTCATACATTCTTGAAATCAGATATTTAAGGTCTATTATAGAGGCCTATGATAAGCAAGGAGTAAAATCAAAAAACATACTCTCTGCCTCCAAAGAATTCATATTCAGGTTGGTCAAGGAGTCCAATAATTGTAACACAATATGATAAGGGCTAGAATAGATCAGTACAAGATGATAAGGCGGTGGAAGAAGGAAAAAAAAACTCAACCAAGACTTCAAAGAGAAAAGGACATCTAAGTTGGGTTTTGTGGTTAAGTAGGAGTTTTTCATTCGACACAGGTGGGAGAAGCAATCATGCCCGAGGCATAAAAAATAAATGAAAGTGGCATTTTGGTAGTTCAGTACAGCTGGAATACAAATTTTAGTAGCACCAATGTGGCCTTTTGTCTTTGAATTCATGATGGAACTTGCAAAACAGAATAATATCAAGACTTTGATCTGTTACCTCTAAGTTTGTTAATGTTCCCTTAATGTTCCACTGAATTCAGAGACCACTATGCCTAGTCACATTTAGCCACAGAGTGTTTCCAAGGCCATCTGCCAATAGCTGTGAGTGACACTGCCTGGGAAATTGTGGCCAGCCCTCTGTGAAAGAGTAGACCCGGGGAGTCACTTACCTTGGAGCAGACTGTGGGGTTCGGTCTCTGATCCCCAAATTCTTTGCTGTGTTCTGAACTCTTGCTCCCTGAAAGAAGCAGGGAAAATAATTTTTAGCTCTATATTTATTAGTAATTATTTAACATACTGTTTACATTTGAGTGAATTTATCCCAACGATGTATCTAACATCAAGAGAGACTAGAAGCAGAAGAGAGAAGTCATGGGACACCTGCGTGGCTCAGGGGTTGAGCATCTATCTTTGGCTCAGGGCGTGATCCTGGGGTTACCAGATCGAGTCCCGCATCGGGCTCTCTCTGAGGAGCCTGCTTCTCCCTCTGCCTATGTCCCTGCCTGTTTCTCATGAATAAATAAATAAAATCTAAAAAGAAAAAGAGAGGAAAAAAAGAAAAAGAGAGAGAAGTCATAATGAGTATTTTATTTTCTTTTAAGATTCTATTTATTTATTCATGAGAGACAGAGATATAGGCAGAGGGAGAAGCAGACTCCCTACTAAGCAGGGAGCCCAATGTGGGACTCAATCCCAGGACCCTGGGATCACAACCTGCACTGAAGTCAGACACTCAACCACTGAGCCACCCAGGTGACCCTGAGCATTTTCATAACTAATGCTTTTAAGAACCAAAATATGCTCGTATGTTTTTCCAAGGGATTGATATTTATTTCAGTAGTCATCTGAATCATTCAAAATAAATTTAAATCACAGCTTCCCGTTCACTATCTCAGTTACATCTTTATTCCTAGAAACAAGTAATACTTTAGATGTTGAAAATAAGAAATGAACAGACTACAAATATCTGCTGTGTCCCCACCTTCGTGGAACAGAAATCACAGTTCTATCACATTCATGTATCTGTTTTGTCCTTAGTTGAATAATTAGCTATTTTAAACTTCATAGTATTTATCAAGAAAATATTTTCTTTTTTTTAATTTTTTTTTAAGAAAAGATTTTCTTAAATAGTTTTAAAGCAATTTCTGGAAAGGCATGTACATGTGGATCTCTGAAATGTGAGAATTATGCCTTGAAGTTTATAATACAAAGATAACGTACTTCAGCAATGAAAAAGTCTTCACAACCTGCCAAGTTCATGAATGAAACTATAGTCATCGTTCAGTTCCTAATAGGAATTAGTTACTACCTAGAACCGAACACCAAGGTTTGGGGCTGAGACTAGATGAAGAAGAGTAGTTTAAAAAAAAACTCTGAAAAAAAAAAAAAAAACTCTGAAGCTCTGTCTCCTGCTACCAAATTTCTGAGCCATGGAAGGGAGGAAAGAAAAGGAGAAAAGGAAGAAAGGAAAACAAATCCTATTTTCTCAAGATGGACCAAAAAAGGAAAGCAAATAGGGAAAAGGGGTGGGGGTGGGAGAAAGACAGATGGGATAGAATTTAGGAATCACATCTAAGTGTTTAAAAAATAACTCTTTATTTTGGAGTATTTTTCGGACTTAGAGAAAAGTTGTGAAAGCAGAACAGAGAGTCCACATACTTAACCCAGCTATTTAAACTCCCTATAATGCTTACCCTATAGTATGATGATCAAAACTGGGGAATCAACATTAGTACAATGCTGCAAGGCTTACTCAAATTTCACCACTTCCCACACTTGTGTCCCCTTTCTATTCCAGGATCCAATCCAGGATCCCCTACTACATTTTGTTTCTTGCTTCCTTGGTCCTCTGATCCATAGCAGTTCCTTAGGCTCTTTGTCTTTCATGACCTTAATACTTTTGATGAATACTGGTCATTATTTTGCAGAATGTTTCTCAATCTGGATTTGTCAGATCTTTCTTCATGATTAGATAGAGGACATGCATTTTGGGCAAGAAATTATTTTGGGCCTTCTCAGTGCATGAGATCACCGACATTGACCATCACATGATGTTCCTAAGTCTTATCACTGGTGACATTAACTTTCACTTGGTTCAAGTGGTGTCTGACAGATTTTTTTCACTGTAAAGTTACTACTTCTCTTTTCGTAGTTAATAATTATATTGGGGAAGATACTATGAGACTATGCACATACAACTCTTCAAACTTTTGCTGACTTTAGTCTCTACTGGGGTATCTTGCCTGCAACAATGATACTGTAGCATTTAGGAAGGAATGCTTCTATAAATAAGAGTCATCCTTTCCCCCCAAATCCATTATCTATTTTCTCAAGTATTTATTTCAAGCAGTATGAATTTAAGGATATTTATTTTATCTGAGTTATTATCCAATACTGCCACTATTTTAATGATTTCTTTTGTTTAGATTGCTCCAGATTGGCCACTAGGAGCTCCTTCAGGTTGCTCCTCATGTCCTACTGAAAGAATCACAATCATTTTTGAACACTTGTTTATTTTTCGGTAACTCAAGATGTCCCCGGCTCATCTTCCCTGTCTCAGCTGGAAATTGACCACTTCTCCAAGAATCCTGGGTTCTTTTTAATGGAAAATTATTTTAGAACCCAGCTCTGGACACTGGATGTAACTGCTTCTAGGTCTTCTCAGTAAACAGAGCCAGTTGACTAATGCAAACATATTCAAACATCTATATTTATTTCTTTATGTATATCTCTGTGTGTGTGTGTGTGTGTGTGTGTGTCCCCATCAGTTCAAACTGCTATCTCTGATTCAATCCCATGCCACAACGTTCATTCTGGATTATGGCCTTCTCCCTTTCCCTATTTGTAACTTCTTTTTCTGGAAGTAAAAAACTTTATTCTCATTATTTACATTATATTTACTTATCTATTCAAGCCTAATATACACGTAAACTAGTTTTAGAATATCTAAACCATATCCCTGTCAGAAATAGACTTGCTAAACTATAGTGTTTATGTATAATTGTTTTGTATTTAATCTCATAATATTCCATTAAATGATCTAAAGAAAGACTTTTGCTTTCTCAAAAGGTTGCAGATAAAATTGATGCTTATCATGCTGCACATGATTGGCATATTCCAGAGTGAATTCAACTAAATAATTCTTCATATACGCCGCATGCCATACTTGCACCTAAAAAAATATTGATTGATTGAGAGAGAGAGAGAGTACACATGCACAGAGGAACAGAGGGAGAGGGAGAAAGAAACTTAAGCAGACACCACGCTGAGTGCAGAGCCTGATGTGGGATTCGATCTCATGACCTGAGCTGAAGCCAAGAGTTGGATGCTTAACTGACTGCACCACCCAGGTGCCCTGATACTTGCTCCCTCTACCTAAATACCCCCTCTCTCCTCTTTCCTACTTATCCATATCACCTTTATCCCTCCAGGCTCAAATCAAATATCATCTTGGGCAATAATTGGTCATTCACTGTATCAGGCACTGTTTTAAGTACATTGAGTATACTGCTTTATTTAATCCTCACACCACTATGAGGCAAGTGCTATTATTATTATTATCTTTGTTTTAATAATGAGGAAACTAAGTAACAGAGAGACTTAGAATCTTGTCCCAATTGATACAGACAGTAAACAATGGAGCTGGGACTCAAACTGAGGTGGTTCAGCTCAAGAATCTATGCTCTTAAGCCACTATCATATTATCACTTTCAGCATGAAGCCTTTTCCCAGTTATCCTAGTTAGAACTAATTCATTGCCCACACATCATTCAGTGCGTACTCTCTGCTAGGTACTTTTCTGGAAACCCATGCCACCAAAATAAACATACTCAGTGTCCCAGCCATTGAGGGGCTCACAGTCTAGTCACTCACTCATTTATTACCTGTCTCGTGTTCTAAAACACTGAGGTTGTATACCACCTGTCTGTTGGTGTCTGTATCATGATGATTTGTCTCCAGTGACCACCATGAGATGGGGCAAGGACCACATCTTCCTTAGTCTTTGTTATTGGTGCCCAGTATAATGCCCTGATATTATAGGTAAGGAGACAGAATTCTTTGAAATTCCAGTTTTATTAAAAAGATCAAAAAATTTTTGAGATAGGCTTCTACCAAATAATACTTGGAACATATATAATTATATGTTAATTGTTATTACTGTAATTACTTAATACATATAAGTAATAACATATAACATATAATATGTATTACTTAATACATATAAGTAATAACATATAATTTGTAGGATAGAAAACTTTGTTTCTAATGTCAGTGAGAACTTTCCCCTCAAGCCTTTTGTTAATCAGATCAGTTGGTTAGGTATAAGTGCTGCCTAGGATTATAATAATCGTTATCAAAAAATTAGAAAGGGCATAGTACCCTTCCTTCTATCTTTCAGCTTTCCTTCCAACTCAATGAGGGCATTTAACAAGTCTTAAATCTGCACATGAAAACAATACTGGAGTTAGAAGAATAAGTCATACTGAAGAGCTTCTTCTTCAGAAACTAAAGATCTTAGAAAATATTATTCATTAACCTGGCAAATATCCCAACCACTCAGTCTCCACAGAATTGTGTCTACATGGTTGAGAGGCAAAAGGAAGAGAAAAGTTAGATCTTTGATTCCCACCTGTGTTCTAACTACTCAGATTGCAGGCAGGTAGAGTTGGCTTGCAGAGTTGATCCCTGCCACTAACCCCATCGCCTGTAACAGCTGAACACTGGGGAGAGGATGGGCAACAGAAGGAATATTGCAAAAATATATCTGTGCATCAGTTTAGCCCAGTTTCTCCAAAAAGAAGGCCTCAAGCTCTCTGATCTTTCATGCAGAAGTCAGAAATCAGTCTTTGTCTCTAAACCACTTGGAGAAGAGAAACAAACAACAATGGAGGGAAGCTACCCATTCTAAATGTATTTATTTTTAAAATATGGAAGGGGGAAGAAGTGATAAATACTCAAAAGTGTCGCGATTCAGAAATCAACAAGGATTTTACAAGAAACTTCAAAACTTTTCAGTTGCCATAAGTTATAATATATCAATGCATAATCATATATACTAATAATATCTGTAAATATCATAGGTACATTGTACCTCAGGAAGGTACAGTCATTAAGGCTCACATAAATATGATTTTTACTTTCTCTCTCTATTTTATCTCTGTTTTCTAAGTTGTGAGAATTCAAAGGTTTTGATTATTAAGTCCATATAGTTTGAATGTATACCCAGGCAATTCATGATTACTCCCGTACTAGACTATTTGAAAACAGGCTAATACTAGTCTCTTAGTCTTGCCAAAAACCATAATTTTAAGACGGCTCCTCCAAGTCTTATTGCAAACTTCCTCTCCCAGCAGCAGAGTGAAATAAAATGTTTAGACTCTTTCTGTATTTTTGGCATCCCAACCTCGACCTTCGTATGGATAATTACAAGTTTACCCTGATCTACTTTTTAAAACCAAATTTGTATACCCATCTTCCAAAAAATCCTTCCAAAATCTGCTGGCATTTGCATCCTTATTTGCCCTTTTCCAGCTGAACCACAGTGCATCCTGTGCTTCTTGTGGACCTAACCTTTACTTAACAAATCCCTCTTGGACTTTGTGAGATCCTGGTTTTTCAGTCTCCAGCTCCAGGGTTCCCAGCCTGAAGCTCCAGTGTAGATCCTCTGGTTGCACCTTATTTCTGCATTGCAGACTCCAAACTGCTGCTGGCCTCTTGGTTGCCTCCATGCTTTTTTGTTTTGTTTTGTTTTGTTTTTATTCTGTAGTGTAATCTTGGGAGCAAACCCACGGGGATTTGTATGTTTGTGTAAGAGTTATACACCACGTCTTCAGTAAATAAAGCAGTTTTAACTACAAAAGCATATCTTAAAAACCAAGTCACTTGGGGGTACCTGGGTGGTGTAGTTGGTTAAGTGTCTCTTGGTTTCAGCCCAGGTCCAGATCTCAGGGTTGTGTGATCAACCCCACAGGGGGCTCAGGCTCAGTGGAAAGTCTGTTTGAGACTCTCTCCCTTTCCCTCCTCATGCTCTCTCTCTCTCTCAAATAAGTAAGTAAATCTTTAAAAAATAACCAAACTCACTATCATTGGGCAATTCAAACCAACTGAGCAATTTTTTGTGGTAACCCTGGGAAAAAGTGGCAGAATGAAATAGAAAATTGATCTTTTCAAACTTCTTCTATGTTTCTAATAAGCTCTGTCTTTCCTATGAGATTTGGTACATTTTCCTAATGATCAATAAATTGGAGGTTGGTACATTTTTCTTATCTTTTAAAGAATTTTAAGAGTCAAAAACCAAAACCAAACTGTCACATTTAAAATACTATTGGGTATAATATCAAACATCCCTCCTCTTTATAAGAGGGTATATTCCCACCTGTAAATACTTCAGTGACCTAATGACATTTCTAAGATTGCTATTCATCCTTTGAAGGAAAATTTGAGGTATGTGCTTTATTTTTAGAATAATGCACAAGTTTCTCGGCATGGCTTGGAATTCCCTTTGGGAGCTCCAGGAGCAAGCAGGCTCAATTCTTCCCTCTTCTTTGTCTCCACTCCCTTCTTCAATCTATTCCCAGACCCTTAGTAAATCACCTGCAATGCCCTGAAAATGCCATGCATCCTTCCTTCACCTAAGCCCCAAATCCACTCTTGCCCAATATGCCCATCCAACCCCTTTCCTCCTTCAGCTTACCTCCTTAGACATCTCTGTTTTATAGATTGGCTAAATTTCTTGGAGAACCCTCACGCAGATGTCTGTACTGCCCTTCATCCCTAGGAGTGTTTCTTGTTCACATTTACCCTGTGAGCCTGGAAAGATGTCCCCCAAGTCCAGGCATCCATCAGACATCTGATAAATGCTGATTAATTCTGATGAAACCTGATAAATCCTGATTAAAAGAAACCTTCAAAACCAGGTCCTAGAAAACAATCCCTAAACTGCGCGTGAGGCTTACCTGCTTCCGCATCACATCTGTAGCCTGCATGATGTAGCGAGGAGGCAGCCCGTGGCTTCTGGCCAGAATGATGGCCTGCTCCAGGGTCACACTCAGGGTGCATCTGTGTACAAAGGCAAAAGCAAGTCAAATGCCATGGTTCCCATTCAGCACTTCAAGATAGCATGGGTTACTAATGAAGGGAAACAGAATAAACTATTTTAAATCTGCCTTCTCAGAGGGTTTTTCATGTTTCTTTGGGTATCCCCCATGTACTCATGAGGTATACATGTTGATAAACTTCTATTTGTTTTTTTTCTCATTAATCTGTCTTTTACTACAGGGGTCTTAGCTGAGAACTCAGAAAGATAGAGGGAAAATTATTTTTCCTCCCTACACTAATTTCAAAACAAAACAAAACAAAACAAAAATACCGAGCCAAAATGGAAGCAACTAGACAATGAACCATTGATTTTTTTTACACAGAACACCTGTTTTTTTGTTTTGTTTTGTTTTGTTTGTTTGTTTTTTAAACCAAATGCAGGGCTTGAACCTGTGACCTTGAGATCAAGATCTGAGCTGAGATCAAGAGTCAGATGCTCAACCATTGACACCCAGGCATCCCTAGGATATATGGTTAAAAATAGATTATAGAACTACGTGATTGGGGTCCTAAACTAAGTATTTAAATTTAACAAACTCATAATGAACTATGTTTATGAAAGAGTTTATATACATAAACATAAAAAAACAGAAATAAAATAATTTCTATTATCAGATATTATTTTTACTAGTATTTTATTATTTTTTCTGAGATTCTTTTAACTTAAAAGAAAAGACTACCTAATTTTTCATACAAGTCTACATGATAGTTAATAGATTTATACTAATTTATGCCCAATATCTTAGAAAAATAAATAGTAAAAATATTCATGAAGATCAAAATTGATTTTTTATTTTTTAAAAATTTATTTATTAGAGAGAGTGTGTGCAAGAGTGCATGAGTGGGGTGAGAGGCAGAGGGAGAGGCAGACTCTCCACTGAGCAGGGAGCCCAACCTGGGGTGATCCGGGGACTCTGGATCATGACCTGAACAGAAGGCCAACACTTAACTGAGTGAGTCACCCAGGTGTCCCCAGAATCTATTTTTTTAAAGTATGTTTCTTGGACCCACTCTAAAGGACTGTAAAATTTTTGAAAGGAATTTTTAATTAGTTATACAGGAAGGTGATGCCCAGAGCAACCCTGAGAAAATTCAGAATTCAATCCCTGAATTTAGTGATTGGTATGCCTTTGTCCTTTGGCTTCACTTTTAAGGCATTTCTTTTATGTCCTGCCACATTTTTCTCTTTGGCAGCTCTTAGAGGCTATGTTTATTTGTTAACATTTTCAGGTGCTGGTCTCTGAATTGTTCTTTAGGGGTATCTTTTGCATACATTTCACTAAAATGCTCACTACATTTAGATGTTTTTCATAAAATTCATATGACCAGATTTTTTTTTTACTTCGCTTTTCAATTTATGAATATTTCAACTGCCTTTTTTCTATTTTGCATTTACCTCCCCATAGTTTGGTGTTTTTTTACACATGTATTTACCTAAGTCTGGTCAGTTTTTCCTTGCAAATGGAAGGTCTATAATGCAATTGCTACTATCTGAGGAATATCTAATTCGCTTATGCTGCACTACAGAAGTCCAATACATTTGCTAGATTTTGATACTGCTGAATTAAGAAGAAGAGGAATAAGGGGCTTTAAACATTACTGCTAAAATTTTAGAAAGAACTTGACAACATGTAACTGTATATGTTATGTATACATAATTGGATTCTAAGAAGAAACATGTTAAGTTTCATTGGCTGTTCAATGACCCAACAAGCATTAACATGACACAGAACTCTTTACAAAGCTTAATAATACATAGTCAGATGGGCTAATGTGTTACAATTAGCTTTCGGTAGTATGTGATATTTACAAATATTTAGTGTATGAATCTGATAACAATATATACTTGTTGTTTTACATGTCCCTGCATGCCCTGGAACGGCATATGCCCGTGAAAGCCAAGAAGTACCGTTGACCGTTCACGCTTAAGAAAATCAGTTTTTCACAAAGCATTTAATTGTCAGCTTACTTGACAGAACACAATCTTTTTTACCTCCTTAAGGTCTCCTCTACTCCAATTTTAGATCCTTATTGATTCTAACATTTTAATCAATAATGCTCATTACACTAGCTGAATGACACTAAGGAAAAAAATGGTTTTCTTTTTCTAATCAAACTGAAATATGTCTGTTCTAGATAAAACATGACTTGCCCTCCTCTACTTATAACACTTACTTATTGTGAAGGATTTTTAACAAGCAGTCTATAATTTTATCCATTTAAAAAATATTTTTAAACAGATTTATTTCTCCCCACTTCAAGCTGTAATAAACAACAGTACAATAGCAAATTATCTGCCAGAGACTTTGACTTTAAAACATTTTACTCTAAACTCCCAATCAATCAGCATGACCAGTACCAGGCTCCCTGAGAGGGTACCTCAAAGGGTCACTTTTTAAAACCAATACACATGCATTACCTAATAGAAAAATCTACCTTATAATGGATGTGTATGCTTTTTTTTCACTATCCTACCCAAAACAAATGGCTTTGTCTACCTATATTTACTTTTCCCTACTAACCACTGTGTATGTTCCAATTAGATCCCAAGATTAATTTGAAATTTTGAAAAAGTAAAACATTTAAAAAGATACAATGAGGTCAATGTGGGAAATACTGCCCGTGTTTGATTCACCATTGATTTGTCCAATGGAGGCCTACTTCTTTCATCACAACCTCACACTTTTCCATTCTCCTGAGTTAAGCACGTGGAAGAAAGCCCAGCAGTAAGGCTACAACACTGCCGTTAATATATCACTATTTGCATCCAAGCTTTTTCTCTTCTCTCAGCTACCTCAATCTGAATGTCAAATGGAAAAATTCAGCATTACAAGAAGCATTTTGATTCTGGCATTCTCGGAAAGATTCCAGATCCAGAAAGTGGCACATGGTTTTTCAATGGTTCATAAATGGATACTCAGAGTCAGGTTTTATAAGAGATCATTTGGTTTTATAGGTACTTCAGTGATCAGCAGCGAGATAGCTCTGCTAACCGTGGATAAGAAAATGAAGGAGAGTTATGAAGGCTGTGAATCCTAAGCAAATCCATTCAGTCTAAGAATTCATATTGGACCTGCCAATTTCCTTTCTAGCACCATCTCTATTTTCATATTAGGAAGTTAACTTAAAATTTAAATAAATTTATATTTTGGTTCCATCCTGGAAAACTTGGGCCTTCAGTTTTCAGCTCCTTCTAGCTGTATAGTATCATTTTAAAAATTTAGACAATTCTTTCCCTGGGGTTCACAAAAATAAAAAATTAAAGGTCACAGAGTAGACTTTGTCCTTCCTAAAAAGGCAAATATAACATATACACTGAAGAAAGTTGTTCCATAATTTGAGTAGTAAGACATTCCAAGTAATAGCTCTTAGGGCATACTCCTGAGAAAATGTACTTGACAGGGCTATAAAATTATGCAGAAATTGTGAATTTCTCCATAGAAAGAAACAAGAAAGGGTCAATATATCTGTGCTTATAAGGAATAAATCTTCTTGACATATTTTGTATTAAGAATAGATCCCACATCACATCAGAGATTCAGCAGAGTTTTAATATGATAAATATAACCTGCAGTTAATGGGTCCAATTTAATTTGAAAGGCACTCTGATTTACAGTACTATGGAAAAGCCTCAAAGAAGTAACTTTAGTTCATTCATTCACTCAACAAATATATTTTGAATGTCTACTTTGTATCTACAAGTACTATTAGATGCTGGAAGAAATGGATTTACTACCAAGCTAAAAAGGGCTGAGAGTCAGGGTCCCTTATTTGTATGGATCCCTAGCAAACTGTTCACAGAGCCATATTCCTTTATAAATTTTGCGACAGCAAAATGTTTTAACTGCAAATGGTTATGGTTGCTGTCTTAACCATGTCTATCCCAACTCCTCTCTGTCATGCTGTAGAGTGTTCAGATGGGCATGACTATTTCTGGAACTGAGCTAAAGGAAGTAGAATTATTGTGTACTTAGGCTAGGTTGACTGGAACCTACATACATGATTCACAGTCACTTCCATGTACAGGTAGGTTATTATGGTCTTCTGGTGTAGAAATGGATTCCAGAGTATTTGTACTGCCCATTGTGCAAACTCAATCACCTAATGCTGAAATGGAGGCAGCAGGGCCCGAAGTTGTAATGCAATGTTTGTATCCCAGGGCGCCTAGGACTGTGTGTGGTGGAGAAAAAAAACAGGCTAGAAATGTATAGAGCCAGAAGCTAGTCTGTGGAATATTCTTCCAAATATTATGGTTCATAGGGATTCTCATATTTGACAATTAAAAAACTGTATGAGATGCAGCAATAATGCTGAAATTAAAAGGTGTTTCTAATCAACGCTTTTTCTTAAAAAAATCTGATCGGCTATACTGGAGAAAAAAAACAATTATTTTCCTATTCTTTCTATAGAAGATTATATTATACAATTATTATAATTAAAAGAGGCAATCAAAGAGTATGTTACCAAAAACTGTGGAGGAAAAATGCATAGAGATGGGTCAGGCAATTAAGTAATAAAAAGTCTTTTGTTTTTCAGATTTTATAATGCTTGTGGTACTTGCTAGCATTGTAAACTTTGTAATTTTTTTGCATTCCAAATAAATAAATATTAAGTTTCATTTCTATTTTGTCTTGTAGTTTTTCTAACTTTTTCTTTAAAAGGGCACCTAACTGCAGGCTCCAAAATCTTTATCCACTCCCCAGTGTCCTGGGGATGCAACAACAAACAGAAAAAAAAAATCCCATCACTTCTGGAGGTCACCTTTCAGGGGAAGGGAAAAAGAAAGTAAGAAGCAAATATGTAATATCAAGTGGTGATAAGTTATCTAGAAAAGGGAAGTTTTTAAAAGAATAGAAAGTGAACAGGATGCAATGCCAGAGAGAGGTGCTGTTTTGGGGAAGTCACTTCAGGGAGAGCAAGTGCAAAGGCCCTGAGGTTAATGCATGTTCTGCCTGCTTAAGGGCAAGTGTGGAGCTCAAAGTCCAGGGGCACACAGAGAGGAGAAGGAGATGAAGTTATAGAAGTAGTCTGGGCCCCAACATGCATGGCCTTGGGAGTCAGATTTTAGGAGTAAGTAAGTCTTTTATTTCCTTAGTTGATATGAAGAAAAAAAGTCAACATTTACATTATGTGATGTAAAACAACAATTTGTTAAGCAAATTATCAAAATAATTTACTAAGTATCTATCCTTAATATGCTATCAATACTGTATTCAAAGCATCTTCAGTTACTTTCCAGGCAACATTTGCAAAAGCCAGCTCTTCATCCTGATGCTTAAGGATTTCTACCAACCCTTCTTTCATTCTCTACTCCATCTTCCCAGCACCGCACCTATTCCACCCTACCCAGAACTTCTTTCTGCTCATGGTCAACATTATGGTACCACTGCATAAGCCTCTCCTCAAATAAGGAATGTCTGTCCACGTTGGGAGTGTCTTTCAAAATATCAGAAAACTGTTCTAAATGTAGAATGGCAGTTGCTATATGGGTGTCACAACCAGAGGTTCTAGGATTTGAGGATGTCTTGTAGGACTCTGGCCAGGTCACTTCTACTCTCTCAGCCTCCTGTGAAATGACAAAAGCTGGCATACTGGCCTCATAAATGTCCTAAGAATGACCCGAAATGGCATGCATGATCACTTAGCCACGTCTGCGGAGATGCTATCCCCACCCCTCTTTGCTCCTCAGCTCACACCATAAGTCAGCCTAACTGTGCTCATTATGGGACACACATTACTTGAAAAGTCTGAGGAACGTGAGCTTTCATAGATCCTATTTCCCAAACCCCATTGTAAATTTTAACTTTTTACAAAAGCTCTTTTCTACTTTTTATCTTTAAAAAAGATGTTCATTAAAATAACCTTGTGGTTAATTTTATACAATTCTATAATCTTATAAAATTATGATATTATATGATTTTAAGTTCATGATGTTAATGACAAACTTCCACCATTATCTCTTATACATTGGGGATTGGTGGGAGTAGAGTTCACCTGATTATAATTTGGCACTTGCTAATATGTTTCTTTGTGATTTTTCTTTCATATGTTTGTCCCAACTGATCCCAGACCTCAGATATCAGTTTTATTTTATATGTCAAACTACAGAGGGAAACATCAGGGAAAGTATACGAAACAGCCTCCTGTTGCTCGATCCAATTTTCAGATGGAATGATCAGCATCCAAACCTCCCCCTCAACTAAGTCTCACCGGAGAGACAAACCTTATTTTCCTAAATTAGTCCAAATGTGACATATTGTGTTTTGATCATTTATTAACTCATATCTATTATACCATATTTAGTTCACTTTGTAAGACTTCAAATCTTGAAGTTGTATTAGTCCTTTTTATTTTTATTTTATTTTTATTTTTTTTGTATTAGTCCTTTTTTTAAAAAAATGTAATCCTTCTCTTTGAGATGATTCATGGCATTTGTATAATAAATGACATAAAAGATTCTCAAAACCCAAAGATCTATACATTTACCATGATTCCAGACAAAAACATCAGTTTTACTCCTAATTACCTTTTTAAACATTTTTGGTTTTTAAAATTCCCAATTACCTTTTAAAACCTCCAGAGCTCTAATGCTTCATTTAATGTTGATTCAAATTGTACTGAACAAGGAAGCCAATCTCCCAAGGGCTGAAATGCATTAAATTGAGCACTTAGGGACATGCATCACCCCTTTTGGGCCACAAGGGTGATGTAGTAACTTATAGGCAAACTGGTGAGGGAAACCAGAATAATGTGAGGTTTACAGCTTTAAGCTCTGTTTTTGGACAGTGAATTTATTTGCAGACTCTTAGCTCACAGTCAGAGTTCCGATGTTTTCCTTAGTAGCTAATCATTACATTGTTCTCTCTTGGGGGTGATTCCAAGCTTTCCTAATACTAGTAGAGAAGGGTCATTCAGATTCTGACACAAAGAAAACACATGAAACACTGGTGTGATGAAGAGCTCTGAATTTGCAGCCACAATAATTTGCTGTAAACTGACATGATGTAGATGATAAAGTGAGAAACATTAAAATAGAAAATGCAACCTTTAGCAAGGGGTAGTTTGCTTTTTATTTCCTCATATTTGTTAGAATTGAGGCTAAACATTGAAAATCTATTGTACTCCTCAATAATGTTACGTACTTAATTATAACTGAAAATTATCCTCCAAACAAAACCCACTGGAGTCACTGGATTTAGGGATACATGTTGAGACTTCAAAGGCTTCTTGAGCAGCTATTTTAACTATTTTGTGCAAAAATAGTAGAATTGAGGCACTTGGAAAAGTAAGTTCTTTTTTTTTTTGTGCTCATGCAGTATCACTAGCAGAATGATTTTCTTGTTAGAAAAACAGGATTTTGGGGAAGCACATAACTAACCACATCTAACAGCATGTGTTGGGGTCTTCTGAGTGTAAGGGACCATATGTCAAACAACAGTTTTGACCAGTTCTGCAAATGGTGGCATTAGCCATGACCTCTTAACAATCTATATAAACTGCCTAAGTATTAAAACTCATCTGAATCATTTTCATCAATAGGAAGGTTAATTTGATTTTGTACTAGATAAATATAAAGTGAAGCAAATACTTTGTAATTCTGAAATCAGTGAGTTTTGTCCCATGCGGAATTCTACATAATTACTGGAGGTCTGATTTTGTTTTTTTACCTCTGGACTTCCACTTGTACTACCTCATTTCCACCATCCTTTATAACTCCAATGCTGCCTTTAGTCATGGAAACAAGAAGGAGAAAATTCCCTAAGGTCAAATGCATCCCTCAGAGTCTATATTAAGGACATCCTGAGGAACCTATTATTTTGAAAATATTCTTCACGAGTCATATGTCTTTATATGGTTATAGGTATGTACATCTAGAGTCCTATAGATTTATATTTTAAAACATGAAATAATTTCTCCTTTTCCTATAAAAGTCATCTTTTTTTTTCTCCTTTAATTAAAAACCAGACCCATTATACTTGTTCAAGTGACTGTCACAAACAAGTTATTAGGGCTCTAATCAGCTGTGGTTCTCTGAGATAGTTTACTAAGCTGATTACCTGGGCAGCATTCAAGTTTTGCAGAGAAATAATGACTATTTCAATCTCAAGAGAACTAAATAGGTGAAATAAACTGGAACAAAGCAGCTACTACTGCTCTTTGCACACTACTCTTTTATACACAGAAGCTTTTATGACAGATGGAAGGCTCTGATGATCGCCTGATTTTATGCACTCTACAGCATCATCAGAACTTCTGTCCTGGGTAGCCTAAGGCAGATTAGTTTCAACAATCTTTGAACTAAGAACACATTTCTCCTTGTTGGAGAAATATAAATGATTCTGCTCAGTTTCCAAGTGTCTTTACTTCTTTGTGCTTTTCTCATGCTCCCATCTTATTCAGCTATAATAAAACAAGCAGCTGCAGTAGGAAAAATACCCAGGTCAGAGCTTCTCCATTGATATGAGCTTCAGAAGAAAATAGAAGAAATAAGATGTAGAAATTATCTAATCCCTTAAAGTTTTCTTGCGAAATGGTATTTTTAGTATCTTTACTGTTCCCACTTTTACAAAACCTTCCCAGAGTGAGTATAGTCAAGATTAAAATCATAGCTTTCCTAAATTCTGTTTCTAGTTATTTATGATTTACCCACTGCTTCAATTCCAGGTGGAGAAATGTTATAAGCCCCCAAGCCATTCAAAATAAACTCATCCATTATAAGATATGAATGTATTGTGCAATTCCACATGTTAACATACCTAACTCTAGTACCTTTCATGCTAACTTAATTTCCTATTTCTTTCTTTCTTTTTTTTTTTTTTAATTTCCTATTTCTTACTATGTCATCAAGCTCTCCTCTCTAGGTGGACTGCTAATATCTCTTTCCTATTTTGGTACAGTCTCACTCTGACTCTTCCTAGTCTTGCCACTGTTTTTACCGTATAACAAAGGTGATTGTTTAAAAATGCAGATGAAATGGGCACATGGGTGGCTCAGTTGGTTGAACATCCAACTCTTGATTTTGGCTGAGGTCATGATCTCAGAGTTGTGAAGTCAAGCCCCACGTTGGGCTCTGCGCTCAGCTTGGAGTCAGCCTGAAATTCTCTCTCTCCCTCTCTCTCTGCCCCTCCCCCTACTCGCCTGCTCTCTTTCTCTCTCTCTCTCTAAATAAATAAATAAGTACAATCTTTAAAAAAATGCAGATGAAAATGCAAAGATTCAAATGGCTTCCACTTCTTAACATGTAAGGTGTTAACAATATGGTCCCTGGTTTTTCCTTCTTTGTCATTCTACTCTACTGTGTACGGTTCTCTGAAATCACCACCTCTCATAGTTCTCATGTGCTGTTCCCTCATGTATATGATCTCACATGCTTGGTTTGGGTCACACATCATATCTCTTATCATGCTATAGCATACTTGTGGGAAAAGTGTGGGGCTAAAGAGCATAGGCATTGCAGGTAAACTTCCTGAGTTGGAGCTTGGATTTGCTAAAACTGTGTGAAGTTGGGCAAGTTACTTAAGCTCCTGAAACCGTTTCCCCATCTGTAAATCAAGTTTAGTGATATGTTATTATATTATTTCCAGGATTAAATGAAATAATTCATGTCTAGTACTTAACACAGGGTATAACTTAACTAATTAATACAGGTAGCATGTTCTTAATAAATGTTAGCAATTTTCATTAATATACTACCACTACCACTACCGCCATTGCTACGCTCGACTGGTATTTGAACTGATGGGCCTTCCTAGATCCTACATACTTCTCAGGACTCAGTATGCATTTCATTTAGACTTACCGAAAAAAAAATGACACGAATTCTTAATGTATGCCAATGGTATTATTATACGTATACTCCTAAAAGGTAAGATTCATTTCTTTATACTCTGCATTTGTTCAATGTATTGTATGCATTTTATTTATTTGTTCAAGAAGTGTTCACTGATTAAATGAATTTGATGAAGTAATAAATGCAGTAGAGGGACAATAAACATTAGTAAAAATGTAATCATGGATTCTCTTATGGTTTATAAATAGCAAATGACTTTTCTATCATGAACCATGGCTTACACTTCCCTTTCTCTGGGTTTAACCACTGCTTCTATCATGTCTTTTGATTAACAACTCTGGATGAATTTTGACAGTACTCGGAAAAAATACATTATAATATGTCCAATTAATTATCACAATATTAATTCATTAACTATTAATTACTCTGATCAAAGTTATCATGGGAAGATTTCATCAGTACTGCCTGTTTGACAAGAGACAAACAAAAATCTTGAAAACCTCAACAGACATCCAGAGGTTATTTCTATAGACTCTACTGGAAACTTGCCTGAGTGAGGATTATGGGCTTTTGGACTGCAACTATTGTTAGACTGTCACTCATATTTTCTTAAAGGAAGTATGTAAATATTTAATATCTTATTAGGCATGTGTATATATCAGATGAGTGAATTCCTTATTGTTTAATTTATACTTATAAATATATTTCTATCAGTATTTTCTGGGTTCAGAAGAAAACATCTGAAACTCTAACAGAATCCCTTCTTTCATAGTGTCAACATGACATGTTATATATTCTTCTCTATTGCACTTTGAAACTTATAAATCTATTCCTTGAGTCATTTCATTTAAAATCTCAACTCAATCTTCTGAACACCTCTCTCCTATTGTCATCATTAAAGAGAACCCATGCTCCATAGTTACGGCTGTCTGACTTCCAACGTGGTTCTTCTGTCAAGACCTCATATTTAAGTACAGTGACACCAAGGACTCTCTGGTTTGGTATAGCATGGTGCATGCCACACACTGGTGCTCCATAGTTTTCTTTTTCCTCTCAATGAATGAAAGAATAAACAAATGGTAGCATCTGATTCTTTTCAAGTTCTAAATATTTGTCTCTAACACATACTCTTGGGTTTTGACATCAGAAAAGAAAACTTCCTGTCCTTGAATACAAAGGGATCCTGTTCTGCTGCTCTTGAATGACTTTCTACAAGATACCAAAGGAGAATTCTAAAAATAAGTTCCCATAGGACCCAGTGTTTTGTGTATTCTATTTCTTACAGATGAGAGGAGTTAACTCTTATATTTTCCATACTCCTATTTCATACTATACTGACATTACTGTGACTTTTTTTCTAGCTTTGTTGAGCTATAATTGACATATAACATTTTGCAAGTTTAAGGTGTGTAACATGTTCATTTGATACACTTATGTGTTGCAAAATGATTACCACAGTAGGGTTTGCTAGCACCTGTATCACATCACAAAATTACCACTTCTTCTTCATGGTAAGAACTCATTTAAGACCTCCTTTGCACCCACTGTGATTTTTTTAAAAAAATAGTTCTTACAAGGTCTCCCCTATTTAGTAGGTATGATCTAGTTATTTTATCTTATTTTTAAAGATTTATTTATTCATTCATGAGAGACACAGAAAGCGAGAGAGAGGGGCAGAGACACAGGCAGAGGGAGAAGCAGGCCCCTCACAGGGAGCCCAATGTGGGACTTGATCCCGGATCCTGGGATTATGACCTGAGTCAAAGGCAGGCACCCATCCACTGAGCCACCCAGGCATCCTTGATCTAGTTATTTTAAACTTGTATTTCATATTTTTTCTCTGCAATGAGAAGATGGATTCACTATCAGAAACACAGAGTAAGACAGAAAAACCCAGTGTTCACTATTGCCAGGTCTCGCAATAGATGCTTTCACATGTATTGCTCATTTATTCCTCTGCCATCTTTTTTTCAGAAAGAAATCATTATTCCCACTTCACCAATAAGTCCCTGAGAGACCGGGTGATGTAATCACAGTCACAGAGAGGAAGTAACAGGATTCAAAACCAGTTTTCTGATTCAAAATCCAGGGCTCTTTCCATCATACCAAAGTCACATCATGTGGATTACTACATTTAGAAATTCCAGCTCCCCACATCCATAAGTCAACAATCACAATCGTGGTCTCAGCATTTGTACTTTAAATGCATTGTTTTGGTAGGGGTTAATTCAGCCAGCCCAAACCACTTCACTACGAATGTAGACCCCATTGTACGAAAATACATTCATGATTAAAAAGGATTTAGATTTGAAGCATGCTAAGCAATATATCGATTGTAAAGCAATCAAGTAGGAAAAATAAACTGAAGGGAGACTGCATGCCTTCTCTACCACAGATCTGCATTTTTCTATATAAAATGCACTGTTCTGTGTAAAGCATGTTCATTCCCGCAGTGATCTCATTCATTCTGGCTTCTAATTACTTTTAAGTACTGAGCACAGAGCGCCACTGTAAAAAGTCTATTGACAACCAGAATGAAGCACCTGAATGAAAAAACTAATTGTTTAATGTTGTTTCTTTCCCCTGCTCCCTTTTATTACCTTACGCAGAGGAAGAATCAAACACCCGAGGGCTAAATGCAGTATGTTAAATACTGCTCAGTCCCCAGGTGACTGCTATGGTTCTACACAGGCAGAGTCTCTGCAAAATTAATATGGAAAGGCCCACTGCCAACCTATTGATCTTTCCCACCATGGTCACTCTTAGCAAAGTGTCTGTGACAAATAGAAAGCTTGAGAAAATTGCCACAAGTTTATAGGGGTTTCTAAAACCTAACACCTATGTCCTTGTTCCCCTGAAACAGAGAAGGTGCTTTTTCCAATAAAACCATAAATACATTTATGTGAAAAAAGAGCAGATACTTGTTTTCAACAATAAAAGAATTCACTCATCTGATATATACACATACACATGTCTAATAAGATACTAAATATTTACATTCTTCCTTTAATAAAATGTGAGTTACAGTCTAACAATAGTTGCAGTCCAAAAGCCCATAATCACTCAGGCAAGTTTCCAGTAGATTCTATAGACATAACCTCTGGATGTCTATTGAGACTTTCAAGATTTTTGTTTGTCTCTTGTCAAACAGGCAGTACTGATGAAATCTTCCCATGATAACTTTGATGACAGTAATTAATAGTTAATGAATTAAAACTGTGATAATTAATTGGACATATTATAATGTATATTTTCCAAGTACTATCAAAATTCATGCAGAGTTGTTAGTCAAAAGACATGGTATGAGCAGTGGTTAAACCCGGAGAAAGGGAAGTGTAAGCCATGGTTCATGAAAGAAAAGTCATTTGCTATTTATAAGCCATAAGGGAACCTGTAATTACGTCTATTGGGCTTTCAAGATTATTGTTTGACTCTTGTCAAACAGGCAGTAAGGATGAAATCTTCCCACGACCATTCTGGATTCCTATGTGTCACAGCCTGAGAGCTGAAAATCAAGGGGTTAATGAGCATTTGAAAAGAAGACAAGGAGGTGGCAGGCAGAGAGGGGTGCTGCGCAAAACAACAGAACAAACGGAACAAACAAACGCAGAAGTGATGGGCAACAGCTGGAGAGAGATCCTGGCAGCAGAAGCACAGCCAAATTGAATACTCAACTCGCTCCATATATCTTCAGGCAAAAAAGCAATCGAATTTAAGGGGCACATTTTCAGCACCGCACAGGGAATTAGCCATGAAAGTCCCATTAAAGATAATGGGACTTTCTATTGCAACTTTCAATACATTCTCTGAAAGTTCTCAGCATATATCTTTAAGCCTAGGCTTTAAAAATCAACCTCCAGGCAAAGCATTCCACATCCTTCATTCCTTCCCAGGCAAGCCCATTAAGGTGTGTTTTTCTTTGACCTAGTTTTTCATTGCTGAGGTTGGCACAGAGGCCATCACGGGGATAGGTGATGAGCAGGCACGTAGGCAGACGAGGATGTATTCGCTGTGCTAAAAATGGGTATGGATATGAAACGTGTGTGAGTTAGGATCAAAATCATTTTTGATTTTTCAGCCTGGACTCTTGCACCAATTTCTTTCATTTCTGTTTTGTTTTGGGGGATTTAACTGAATAGGTTGGGTACCTTTCCCGGCTGCCCAAAGTCCTTCAACACTCCCTTTCTATTCCCATCTTCTCTACTTTGCTATTTGCCTTCTGTCCTTACTCTGTAGGTTCTTTGACGATGCCAACACTTACGGTTGTCTGGCACGTGATTTTCACCTGTTTCCTAATTCTCTGACACTATACCACAACCATTTTCTCTGTGACCCGTTTACTCAAGTCACTGAATAGAGCTTTGTATCAGTATTTTTTAGACCTTTCTAGTGGATCCTTCCTTCAGTGTTTTATTCGGAGGCTCCTCCTTTGTTGCTCCTCTTAATCAGGGTGCCAGAGGATGGAGCAGTAGAGAACCAGGGAATATGAACACGCCATGTGCGTTCCAGGGTGGTCATTTCTCAGTGTTCATGGTTGGCAGCTGATCACTCTTTTCTCACAATTCTGTGCCTTTTTCCTGGAATATCTCTTCCCTGTTGCTAACACATGAAGTATATTCCCAGAAAATTCTTAGTAATGTTTTAAACCAGCTCAAATATATCTCTTTGAAGCCTTCTCAGATATGGTCCCTTCTGCAATCTTCCTGTTCTCAAGAATCACTTCACCTCCTTTTCCACAGCCTCTTTGCTATGTTTGTGTGTATATACCCATTTACATTATACCCATTTATGCATATATACCCCTTTAGTCCTTGCTGTCTATGAATCTGTCAGAGGACATCCCCATAGAAGACATCATGGACATCTAAACTCAACATGTAACAGATTAATTCCACATCCTTCTCCACTGGGCCATCCTTCATTTCCTTCATTGGCTAATTACTAGTCATGCTTTAAAACCTATAACAGGTGCTACCCTACACCCTTCCTGCTTTACAGGATTTCATTCTCATATCTCTGTATTCCTCCAGATGATACTAGACGACCTACTACCAATTTAAGATTAACTCATAAAGGCATAAGCGGCCACTTCCTTCTGTCAACTTTCTTCATGCCACTGCTCTCCTGATCCAGGTTCATAGAGAGGAAGAGATAGCCATATTACTTCTCTCCTCCGGAGGATCGAAATTTTGACTTATGACATTTATTAGAGCGGATATAAAATCACTAACCTTGAAGCCCTCAGAAACACATCCCAGAAAGTGACTGGCATTTTATTTTATTTTTAATATAATTCTGCAGGTTTAGGAAAAACAATAACTTCAGCTTATTTAAAATAAATTTTGAAGACTCATGCCCTGCTTAACAATTTTTATAGTGATTCTGTATTTATCACTTTTAGATAGCTAAATCCAAATAAAATTTAGTAACGCAAATGCTTAAATTTTATTAAATTTAAATTTAATATGTTAAATAGTAAAACTGGGTTTGGCAAATACTGATGAAACATAATTAGTAATTACATATTTAGACTGTTTTGTCTGGGTGCCTGGCTGGCACAGTCAGTAGAGCATGCAACTCCTGATCTTGTGGTTATGAGTTCAAGTCCTGCATTGAGCATAGAACTTATATAATTTTTTTTTAAAAAAACCCACTCTTATAGATTATTTTTATCAAGATATGTTTAATGTATTTTGATCACTGAAACTTTACCAATTTTAATGATGTAAGGTAATCACAAATAAACTCTCATTTTTTATATACTGAAATTAAGGCTTTGGGGCCAATATCACGTGATAGCTGAAGGTCAGAACTAGAACCCACAGCAGTAAGTCACTCTCATAATTACTGTCTTATTCTTCTTTCACAGTAATCTAAGTTGACGAAAACAATGGACATTTTAAAATTACAGAATAATTTAATACACTAATTTATTAAGATTCATATCAATTGTAAAGAAAAATCTAGGTAACAAAACAAACATATATGGAAATTTGACCCATCTCTAAGGTAAATAATTTTTACAAAAGATAATGAAAGAAATTAAAGAATGGAACTTCTATCATATTTGAAATATTTGATTTCTTATCTTTTTTTAAAGATTTTATTTATTTATTCATGAGAAGCACACACACACACAGAGGCAGAGACACAGGCAGAGGGAGAAGCAGGCTCCATGTAGGGAGCCCGATGTGGGACTCGATCCCGGCTCTCCAGAATCACGCCCTGGGCTGAAGGCAGCACTATGCAGCTGAGCCACGCAGACTGCCCATGATTTCTAATCATTTTAATAGAAAATACCTGTATTATTTATCTGGTTTTTAAAATTAATATAAATTATGGAGGTTTATTTGCCTATTTTACATTTCAGCATGATTTGAAATTCTAGGTTTATGTTTCTTTTCTTACCCTAATTTTACTGAGGTTTAATTGACCTAAATATTGGACATGCTTAGGGTATATCATTTGTTGATTTTAAGATATATATGCACACACATGAAATATTCATCCAATCAAGTTGATTAACATACCCATCACCCCACACAATTAGCATTTTCTTTTTCTTCTTTTTTTTTTTGGTGGTAAAAACACTTAAGATCTATCCTCCTAGCAAATGTCCAAGTATACAAACATTATTGTTATGTACAGTCACACTGTCCTATATTAGATATCCAGAACTTATTCTCCCATAATTGAAATGTTGTATCCCTTGACCAACATCTCCCCACTTTCTCCTCCTACCAGCCCACGCTATCCCAGTCTATCCTCTGCTCCTATGAGTTTGGCAAAGTATTTAAGATTTACACTTATATCCTATCATGCATAGGATATATTTTGTCTTTCTCCCAGAGCCCCATTCTAAGAGTCTTATTTTTTCCCCTTCTAAAAATTAAAGCACAATCATATATTTTCATATTTGCTTTTGTTTTGATACATTAGTGATTTTATTAGATTTCAAACAAATGAGAACAGTTACATTCATATAAAATTTTAAATGTTGAAGAAAATAGTCATAACTGCAGTTACATTTAATGGCAATTTTAAATGTCATTTCTGTTATTACTACTACTACCCTATATAAATGTACTGTTTTAGACTAATGTGCTTCAGATTCCTACGGAGCATAATTTTAGAACTTCTTGTTGAGAATGTACAGTACCCCGAGATCATGAGCTAGTATACTGAAGTGCTTCTTGTGTTCTATTTAGCCATCTTTCTGGAGATTTAAAATTCAAGTATTTCCACTAATCTTGTTATTGAAGCTTTCAAGTCATTTTTGAACAAAAGATAAATGGATATATCTGAAACCTACATTTGCTTATTATGGTAATTTATTTTTTCTGTCCCATACCTAGAATCTAACTTACAGATGGAAATTCCCAGAGTAAATCTCCTCCTCTTACTTGATGTTTTCACCACACAATGGAAAAAGATGCAGCTTTATTATCTGCCCTATCAGGACTCTGATTACCTAAGTCAGGTCACCTTGAGTGCCCCACTTTTACAAGATTCTGCATTCCTAAGTTGGGCCTATTTGTCAATTTGTCCTTTGATGTCACGGTTATGACAAAATAAAATATTTCTAAGAGAGTCCTTCAAAGTTCATACAAAAATGGTTTCTAAAATTGCTAATTAGTAGTTACCTGAAAAGGTTTTTTCTTTTTTTTTTTTTTAATTGCTTACATGAACTGGGCATCCTTACAGGTTCATCATTTGAAATAAAAACTATTTGAACCAGTAATATATATTTTTCTTCAGTTGTTTTTATATTTTAATTCCTGGATTTCATTTTCCTAACCAGTGCTTATAATCATTCTTTGGGTCCTATATGATGGTCATAGGATGGATTATATAAATGCTTGTCAAGGAAGGGGAAGAGAGGGTTGACTCTGAAGATTCAAATACCAAGGGTCATACTGTCAAATGTGAACATGTGTCTCAATTTCCACATAACCAACAAAGGAAAGCATCTTGGGAAGAGACCCCTCTAAAGTTAGAAGCTTCACATATTTGTGGCCTTTTAGTTCCTAAAACTCTATATATGTTAAAACTAATTTCTGCAATGTATTAAAAAAAAGTCTAACACTGTAATACACAGATGGTAGCTAGCTTGATGTTTATCAATGTTTTTCAATAGTGAGAACAGGCAGGCCTTGCCACAGACTGTTTCCTTCTCACACAAGATTCTGGGTTCTAATCAGAAGACAAGACACTGACCAATGCCAGGTGCTGGTGAACCCCGGATTCAACAAGCTCCTCCTAGTGGTGCTGCTCACAACCCCCTACTGGATGGGCGAACAGGAGGTAGGTTACTTTAAAATGCAGAACCTTGTTTCTTGGAAGAGATTCATCCTCATAACAAAGTGTGAAGATAAAATATAACTTGTGTGTACAGGTCACCAAGGTTTAGGTTCAAAGCCATCACAGAGCGAGTGAGGCCTATGCTCAAATCACGTAACCTCCTGCAGGGCCATATCAAGGTTCTAACACCGTGAAGATCAATTATTAAAAGATACTGAGAGTATGTGGACAAAAACTCTTTGGAACAAGTCCTTAGAGGGAAAAACCGTGATTCTGGATTTCCTGCCCTCACGAGAAATTTCTTTGAAGTTACCTTTTCAGGTAGCCTCTGGAAATTTCCACCTACTTGTTCCCACTGGCAAAGGAAGCATAAGCTAATATCGCGAGAAGGAAATGACATCTTTGTTTTTGGACACAGTAAGACCCATGATTCTTGTTTTATAACATTTGCAATATACTGATTTATGCTGGTTAAAGAAAAACAGTTGGCTGTTAAGCTGGGGTGGGAATAAAGAACTACAACAAAATGAAATGCCACATTGAATGGAAGGATGCTGCAGTATGAAATAAAAGAAAATTTAGAATCCTTGTTTGCACGCTTTTGGATTGCTTGCAACAAATAACTGGCAGGAGTGTGAGAGAACTTTAAAAGCCACGAGCCGATTCAGTAGTTTAGAAATGTTCAATTTGGTAAAAACCAAGTTTTGTCTATGAAGCAGGTATGTAGAATGGCATATATCTTCATGGAAAAGGAAATTCAAAGAATTTTTAATTCAAATGTACAAACATTTGAATTTGTTAGTCAAAGAAGCATAAACTAAAGCACTGGTGATATATCATCTAGGAGAGAAGCACAATACATAAATGGATTCAAATACCCTCTGCAGACCAGAAAAAGGTCAAAGTGCCTCATAACTACCTAACCTTCTGGTTGTGTTGTACATGAGGATGAAGCTTTTGGGAACCTAAATAATATATATTATTGGTCACAAAGGTTTAAACTCTTTGACATAGTATTTCTATCTGGAGGATTTTTTTTTCTTGTAACTTTGTGGAAAATAAAATTGAAATCTGAACAGCTATATAATGAAAGCAGCCTCTCTGCAGGCATTATGTGCAATGGACAAGGAAGATAAACCACTAAAGTAATCATTTAGTAAACTATGGTACAGCAACTGGTTCAGTTAACTATGTAACGAATAAAAGTGAAAATGAGAAAACCTACATTGTACATTTTGAAAAAACAGATATAGTTGTAATGAGCATAAAGCAGATTGTTGAACCATATTTACTAATAAAACAGTGTTTAATTGTGTGTTGTTTGATGAAAACTGCAAAAGATGACACAAAATGAACATGAAAGAAGGCTTGTCAGGATAGTAAATTATAAAAATGCTCCATTGGTTAAACTACCTTTAATATCAAGTTTATACTGTATAAAAGGCAAAAACCTGCTTTTAAGAAGAGACAGTCCTGTTCTTCCACCATCCAATAGCAATCACTGACATAAGTGAATCGTTAAGAGAGTGTGGGCAGGGAAGTTCATCAGTAGAATTGTAATACACACAAAGGACTTCCCTAGGGAAAAGAATTTAATAAAAACAAAGCCAGGCTAAATGCTATGAGAAGATTTTAATAATTCATCCTGAATTCTATTCCTGCTAATCTTGCATTCACTGTTGTACACAGCTCTGCCATCCAATTCAGGTTGGCATTAAAACATCTAGACATTAATGCTAATTAAATCTGCCTTTTCATTCTGAAAAACCACATTATTCTCTTTAATATCAAACACATGCAGTATCATTCAACACTCTAAAAATATTTTAGATTCTCCTTTTATTTTGTAAATAAAATCAGAAAGGGCAAGAAATTGACTATCTCATGTGGATGCAATAGCACTGACCATTTCTCATCTGGGTTTTAGAAGTAAATGATAAAAATAGTTTGTGTGATATTTATTCTGATTCACAGTGTGGACTTCACCGCTTGTCAGAACCTGAAGCTAAATCTCCATGTCTAATGTTGAGTGCAGGTGTGGATCTACTTGGGTTTCTCTCTGGCTGTCTAAATTCTAATTATGAAGGAATTATTTTAAGAACAGCCTTTACATGAGATTTCTAAATCCAATAATAAATTAGCACATTTTATTGTCATAAAAAATGTAAGCACAGCCTTCACCAAGAGATTAAAAGATAATGTTAAACTCCCATTTTATTCCCCATAATAGAAAAATAGAGCTGTGCCTTTTTCAAATAGTTTTAACTTTAAATTCAGCATTTGTCCTGGAATATTTGTCCCTATATCTCAGTAAATGTCTCTGCAATGAACTAACTAAAGCTACATTTATTTTGAACAGAAAAAGGCAAACTACTTTGAAATTTCAATGTTACTTGTGGTCCCAACACACCCATCAATGAATATGGTAATTACAAAACAATTGTGGGGCATCAATCTATTTCTCTTATGAAACATAAGTCAGATTCTAAAATTGCTCATGGGATAGCAGAGAGAATAATCAGGACAGTCATGGTTCTAGGATTAAGTGCAGATTTAGATGCATTAACTTTCAGTAAATTAATGTGGGAGTAAGAGAGTGTGCTTGTAGTTTCAAAGTCCGAAGTGTCCCCTTCGTGGTCATAGTATATCCAGTCCTCAGACAACCATGACCTTGCACCAGGGTAAGATAAGAACACCAATCATCAAAGTCATGACACTTCACTGAGGCCACAATGGCCTTCGTGCAGTTCCTTGAGCTCCCATGTGAGCTCTCACATTTGCACCGCTGCTCCTTAGGATCAAATGCTCTTTCTCAGAGCATAAATTTGCATAAATCACTCCTTAATTTCATACAAGTCTCTGATGAAATCCCCTGTTGGATAGTGCTACCCCTTCTTCCCATGCTGTCACCTAATACCCCTCTGACTTCTGTTTTTTTTTCTACTTATTCCATCTACTCCATTACATATTTATTTATGTTGTTATCATGTTGCCCCAACACAATGTACACTATTTGAGAATAGGGACTTTAATTTTTCAAGGCTGTATTCCCAGCAACTAGAGCAGTGCTGGCACATAATTGGTGCCCAATGCATATTTACTGAGTGAATGAATAATGAATACATAAATGAGTGAATGAATAAGTGGGAACAGAAGGAGTGAACATGAGTTGATCAGAAGGGAGAGATCACTTCTCTGCTAGTAAACAAATTATGAAATATTTTATGCATTTGGTTGCAGACGATATTTTCAATTAAGCTTATTACAGCTTGCAATGGAGCACAAAGTACACAGCCATTAAAATAAAGGAAAAAATCTGTATGCTTTGTCAACCACAGAATATAATGCTCCTTTCAGAGGAATAAGGTCTTGCCATACTTCGTAAGCAAGAACACGTTGTGGAGGACCTGAAGACTAGTATTTCAGCACACCAAATCGAAATGGAATTTTACAGATGAGAACCTGCTGCCTTGGATCATTTTTCTCCTACTTTTCACCTCTTCACCCTGACTCATCAAAAGTCAGTTCAAACATCACGTTCTTTAGGGAAAGTTCTACCCATCTCGGAGATCAGTTTTCCTTCTGAATCTTAGATTTTAGCTGTAAGTTTCCTAGGTCACTTACATTTTCTTGCAATGGAGGTCTCTTTGTTATTTTTTATTATGTTATCATCTTATTATATCTTTTTCTTATTTTTGTTGTCTGTTGTTCATGCTGTACTTATGCCTCTAACATGAGCATCATCACTTTATGATTTTACATGACCGACAGTCCAACTGCAGTCCTCTGTGTTGGTCATGTAGCAAGTAAATGTGACTAAACAATTCTATCATCCTCAAAATCTAACTGGGCCAGTTCCAAGAAGAGGCTGTGATGGGAGACAGGACATTATTTAGCCACTCAGATTACAATGTGGACCAAATTCTGCTTCATTATTGTTAATACATGGTTTCACTTCCTTGTGAAAATGGTGAGGAGACAGAGGAGGAGCAAGTGGTTATGGGGAAAGACTTGACATGGGCTCTTCCACCCCCATTTCACAGCTGACTCAGTTGTAGGAGTTCATAAGCCTCCCTTGGATGCCCCAGACTGAGTACACTTGTCTAAGACAAATCACTTGCACTGGACCCACCTAAAATTTCCCTTTCCATTTTCAGGAACGCATATTGTATGGGCTCCTGGATGTAAATTTGCCAAGTATAGGAAGAGAGTAGTAACCCCAAGGCAGCACCTACCTCACAACCACTGGGTATAGAAACCCAAACACCAAAGGATGGAATGTCCATTAAGTGCAGAGAAGGAAGCTTTTTGTTTGTTTGTTTGTTTGTTTTTGTTTTTTTTTTTTTTAGCTACTTGCCAGCTCCTACCAGGCAAGTTCCTTTAGTTTGTATCTAAAGTATAAATCTTGTAATATAAATGCAAGGATGAAAAGATTCTAGACAGATAAGATACGGTGATATAAATGTGGGATTGCATTCATTTGTAGATTAAATAGTCACAGAACATATAACTAAAGCCAGAAAATACTGTGTAACAACGATCTGGTTTCCCAAATCTTATTCCAAATACATCGGAGTCCTTTGAATGTTTCCGGTTCTAATTTTGTATAACCAAAACATAAGAAAGAACCTCCCAGTGAATTCAGCACGAGAGAGGCAGGCAGGACAGGCCAGTTCACATACCTGTGCACACCGCTGTTGCACATGATGATGTGGCAAGCTCCCAGCCTGTTGCACAGCTCTGAGGAAACAGACAGCAGCCCCACCCCGGAGGCGCTGCAGGCTGTGTTTGCGCAGGCCGCAGTGCGCTTGGATCTGATAAACGAGGCTACCAGTCGATAAAGTTCATCCAAAGCATTGAGAGGCCTCATTAGCTGCAGAAAAAAAGTGATCAACATAAAGTCCAACATGTCTAGCAGGAAGAAATCCTTTTAGATAGGATACAACTCACAGCTGTTACAACATTTAATGAATAGTCTAAAATATTTTCGTTGTGGAGGTGATGGAATTGGAGGCTACAGATATTTGTAATTACGCAGAATTATACAGAACAGCAGCAGAAAAATTAAGTAAGATAAGTATGTAAATGGCAAAACATCAGAAAAAGCACTCATTTCTTTTTACCTTATCTACATAGGCAGCTTTGGATGTGGAGTTTGGTGGTGAATTTGACTTGTCCAAGTAGAAGGCCCTGTAAGAATCCGAAGAATAAATGATCACTTACTGCTAGAAAAATTAAAGTGCATGGAGATATGCATGTTTCACTGACTTCCTTTTAAAAGCAAATGAATGAACAAGTGTTGGACCCCGAGATGAGTGGGATTGCAAAAAAGTCAATTATTCTTCCATTCAGAAAAAATGACTCAACAGGTACCTGAGTGGATCAGTCAGTTGAGCATCTGACTCTATTTCCGCTCAGGTTATGATCTCAGGGTTATGAGATGGAACCCCACTTCGGGCTCTGCACTTAGCAGGCAATCTGCTTGAGATTCTCTCTCTCTCTCTCTCCCTCTCCACCTACGCCATCCCCAGGCCTGAATGTGTGCTCTCTCAAACAAAAATTTTTAAAAATTAAAAAAAAAAAGAAAAAGAAAAAAAATGACTAAAGCCACCATCAGCTTTATTACATATTGTGTGACCTCAGAGACATTACTTAATTTGTATATGCCTCAGTTTCCTCTTTTGTAATTTGGGGATAATATCAGCTTCTATTTCACAAGCCTGCTACAAGATTTAATGAATTAATGTAAATAAATTGCTTAGAATAGTATATAACACAAATATTTTTTATTTTAGTATTTACAATAATATTATTATAAAAGTTGAAGAAATATATTTTCTTGTGACTATTGGAAAACAGTATCTAGTGTTCATTTATTGTGCAAGATTATAACAGTAATACTCAAAAAACTAATTTTAAACAGGGTACTGAGTTGAATTATTTCATCCACTAAACTATGCTCAGATTGGGCCAAATGGAGTCACCAAAGACCCTCTTCAAGGATACACTTGTTCTTTTTGTCACCAGGATGCATTGTGGTACCATTTTAATACACGAAGTTGAATCTTAGTGGCCTGCAATAATTAAACCCAATTTCCAAAGAATTATTGCTGTTTTGCTTATTAGCTCTTGACTCAATACTAAACTGAAATTGTAAGTAAATGACCCATGAAGACAGGATACATTTAAGTTATATTTAATCTACAATCTTTGATGAAGCAAAATTATTTTCAAGATGTGAACACTTAATATTGATGTACCAAAGTAAGTTCCATAATATTAGAATGATTGTCAGACAAGATATTGAAATAAAACTGATTAGGCTAGTGTTTTGAAGCACCTTTTAGAACCTCAAAATACTGTCAGATTATTACCAAACGCATGAGTAGTAGAGGGCAAAATCTGTGAGAGATGGTTTTATGCCCAGAGTCCCCCTCTACATGCGCATACATGCACACTCACCCACACAAACACACACACTGTTATTCCCATTAGCATTGTACCTCGTAATGACGTTTGGTGTTGTCTTTCTTTTTAAGATAAATTAGCATGGATTAATCTAGTTTTACACTTTAAATTAGGAAAACGTTAAGAGTAACTTCCAACATGAAAGTTATGCTGATTCTTACTGAGAATTAGCTTATTCATGTCTCAAATACAAATTGAACAATAACAAAAATTTTATAATAGCTCTGCATCCAAAGTTGGTTATTATTTTTTGAACTCCAAAAGATTTCCATGTACCATTTTGGAACAAGGGTGGTGCCTCAAAGCTGGAACCCACAGAGATAACCTTGATCAGATGTTCCCATGCCTTTCAAGTGTGCTTGATAGAAAAAGCAATATGGTGGAAAAGAGTACATGAGTCCATAGAAAATTATTCCCTCAGCCTAAATCCCACAGCTACCTGTTGCTCCTGAGCACATAAAGCTGCTAGGAATATGAGGATTCCACTCACCCCAAGCAGTGTTCTGCTCAAAATGACTGAGTTATGGTGGCACAAATGACTCTAACCTGGAACATCCATTAAGTGCCAAGAAAACATAGTTTCATTCAGCTGGCTGAGTCAATATCTATTAAGAGCATTGGATCAAGAGCAAAATCAAAGGCATTTGAGATACTTTTAAATTTTCTAATTTTCCCCAGTATCAGAAAGAGAGAAGAACAATCTAAGAGGATTGCTGGTAAGAGAAGAAGAAATGAGCCAGACTTGTATGAGGCACAAAAATACACCATAGGGCTGGGGTTAGATTAGAATGAGTGAGCCACTGAGAGAAGTCAAAGGAGCAGAGTCTTTAGTAGGGCCTTATAGATCCTGGCAAAGACTTTGGGTTTTAACTGGCCTCATTACCAAAAGACTGGGTGTCTTATAAACCTTATTACTGTGCATAAACATTCGTGTTCTCCTGAAAGTTCTGAGTGTCTCTTCATTTCAATTACACAGCTACAGATTTAGGCGAATACTATGAAAATCCAGGTAGGCACCACCATATTTTGACAGATCCTGGCACTTGGCACTTTTGCTTCACCTTTAAAAAAAAAATGAAACATTACAGATACAGGTGAGCTCTTTATTGCTCACCCTTCTCCACCCCACCCTTGTTCCAAACTCTCCCTCCTCAAGGCAAATATCACTCAGAAGCTGGCATTTCCTGCTTCCATGCTTCATGAAGTCACCCACACAGCTGTGCCAAATGGAGCTACCAAATAGCTGTGATCATTCTTCCAATTCTTGTCCACACTGATGTTATTAGAACTTCAACCTTTGGTGTTTTCATTTTCAATTTGCATATATTTGTTGGCTATCTATATTTCTTCTTTTTTTTTGTGCATTTGTATTTCTTTCTTTTGTGTAGTCTTGACTTTTTTTCACATAGAAATTAGTTATTACTTTTTATAGCAAGAGTTAAATTTGGTGACATTTAGAAGTTTCTGTTCCTCTTTACTTTTTTTTTTCTTGTTTTAAGCCCACACATTCTTTCTAGGCTTGCTTCCTCAAAATATCCAGATTTAAAAGTCGGAAATTCTATTAATATGTTTGATCAGTGTGTCTGGTATATGTCAGCATTAAATTCTGGAATCCAGATTACAGGACATTTTTCCCCCTCTATACTGCTCTTGGTGTTTGCTCTCAGTCTAGTTGTCTTTGTTTGGGGGTTAGTCTATATTTTTTTCTCTGATAGGTTAAGATTTTCTTTCCATCCTCAATGTTCTGAAGTTTTACCTCAATGTGTTTAGGCACATTGAGGTAAATTGATTTATTGTTATTTATCCAGATAAAACCAGGTTCTCAGAGTGTCTTTTCAATGTGAGGTGTATTGTCTTCAATTATAAAATAATCTCAGCTATTATTTCTTCACATAATCGGATTTGTTTTCTCTCTCTCTCTTTCTCTCTACACACACACACACACACACATGCTTTTAAAATCTTATTTTCCCATGACTGCATTTTAGGTGATTTCCTAAGTAATATCTTCCAAATGAAAAAAATTCTGTCACTGTCAAGTCTAGAGTTTGTATTTTCTACTGGGAATTTTATTTCAGTGACTATCTTTCACTTCTGAGATTTCTGCCTCTTACTTCATTTCTACCACTAATAGGTAACCTCCCCATAAGAACATGAACTGTCTATGTGGATATGGTTTTTATTTACTTGGGATCATTCCTGTATCTCTGGCACCCGTAATAATGTGTGGACCATAGTATGATCTTAATAAATATTTGTGAATAAATAACTAGATCACTGATTGTTTTTATTTCAGGATTTCCTACCTTTCTATGAATGGCAATCCTTTGTTAATATTTTGAGCACCCAAAATATGCTCTCCCAGGCTGTTTCAATATTTTAATTTCTTCCAGTCAAATTTATTCTCAGTGGTTGAATTCATTGGCTCTTTCCTAGTCTTAGGCTTTCTTTTGTGCTTTGGAATTTTGTTTTGCAGGTTCATTTGAAGTGGGAAGATTTTTATTTGGTTTTATTTAGCTTTTTGATCTACGTCCAACCCCTATCTCTCATTATCCTTCTCTTACAAATGATTTTGTGTTCATTTTGTACCCAGAATCACCCATATATAATCAGTTTCATACTGGAAATTCAAATACTACATTGTGCTGACATCTGGATTATTATCAGTCACATTACTGAACCAATGAGTGACTTGACTGGTTCAATTCCCAGTTTACCAGCCATGTCCCTTTCTTCCTGCCATATAAGCCTTTCCTGACCTCAAATCTATAGTCTCAAGTAGTGGGCAGCAGGTTTTTCATCCTCGCTCAGAAGCAGATGAGTCCTTCTCTATGTCCTGGCTTCAAGCTATAACACTGGCTCTGGATCTCCACCTAGTGTAGAATGACTTCAATCTCTTATTACCTTAGAAGAAGTTGTACTGGCCTTCTGGCCACCTCCAGGGCCCTCAGCACAGCTTACAACTCATCATTTGCATTTTCTTTTGATTTGTGGACCACTGAGATGATAAATTATGAGCTCAGCTGTGACTTTTATATTTTCTGACTTGGGATTTTACCTAACGTTGCTATATGTTTGGAGCAAAGGTCATGCTTCGAAGTCAGAACCCACAAAGATACCTTAAACAAATGTCCTAATGCCTTTCTTCAAGTGTGCTTGGTAGAGAAAGTAAAGCAATTAAAAAGAGTGCACAAGTTCACAAATTATTTAGCCTCCTAGGGTCTCAAGTATCTCATTTTTACAATGTATATTAAAATTATCTAACATGTATATGGCATAATGTTGAATATTAATCAAAATAAGAAGTACTCGGTGTGGCAGTAAGTAAACAGGACTCATTAGATAGTCAATAATAACTATTATTCAAGTACACACAATGGAAGGCATCTCCTGGAGCATTTTTAAAGCATAGCAAGGAATAAAAGTAAGGCCAAAACTTTCTTCTTTCCTCTAAGGCCACCTACAATATTTTCTGATCCATATAAAAAGTGAAAATTAAGGTAGGTACTTGGAGTCTACATAATTCCATGATCAGGGCACAAATAGCAGTTCACTTTAAAAAGAAAAGAGCCTTTCTTTAGGTTAAAGAGGACTGTTATTTACAGGGCTTAATGAGGTGTATTTGTTGTAGAGACCTCAGCTCTTCTATAGCTTGAATTATTTGGGAAAGAAAATATCCTGTAGGGGATCCCTGGGTGGTGCAGCGGTTTGGCGCCTGCCTTTGGCCCAGGGCGCGATCCTGGAGACCCGGGATCGAATCCCACGTCGGGCTCCCGGTGCATGGAGCCTGCTTCTCCCTCTGCCTGTGTCTCTGCCTCTCTCTCTCTCTCTCTCTCTCTCTCTTTCTCTCTCTCTCTCTCTCTCTGTGTGTGACTATCATAAATAAATAAATAAAAAGAAAAAGAAAGGGATCCCTGGGTGGCGCAGCGGTTTGGCGCCTGCCTTTGGCCCAGGGCGCGATCCTGGAGACCCGGGATCGAATCCCACGTCGGGCTCCCGGTGCATGGAGCCTGCTTCTCCCTCTGCCTGTGTCTCTGCCTCTCTCTCTCTCTCTCTCTCTCTCTCTTCTCTCTCTCTCTCTCTCTCTGTGACTATCATAAATAAATAAAAAAAATAAAATAAAAAGTTAAAAAAAGAAAAAAAAAGAAACTATACCCTTGATGTATAAAAAAAAAAAAAAAAGAAAAGAAAATATCCTGTAGAAGTAGTCCAGAGATCATTAGGATCACTTATGGAAAGCTTCACTACAGAAACCTCCACTACAATTGGTCACACTGAACAGTATTCCTACTTTCAGAAGTAGATGCTCCTTCAAAAAAAAAAAAAAAAAAAGTTGTCACGGTTCAGCCAGTTAAGAGGAGGAATATGTGGATTCTAATTCATTTAAAATATTTGACCTGAGTGGCTCAGTTGGTTAGTGCCTGCCTTCAGCTCAGGTCATGATCCCAGAGTCCTGGGATTGAGTCCCGCATCAGGTTCCCTGGTCAGTGAGGAGTCTGCATCTCCCTCCCCCTGCCTCTCTGTGCCTACATGCACACTCTCTCTCAAATAAATAAATACAATCTTTAAAAAAAAAAAAAAACTGATTTGGTAGAAATCTCAACACTTTCAATGGGGCAAAATCCTTAAAGGAAAAAAACCCAGATTTTATGAAGATAGTCAGTAGAAAAATAACTTTTATCAATTTAATTGTATAAATGCCCACAGAAACAATCTAATCTTTTCCAAGTTGCTATATAGCAGAACTAAAATAGAAAAAGCATCTAACGATATAACTGTGCCCTTCAAAATACTCTTAGAAGACAAATGCCTCCTACAAATACAGAATTAAATGTATTTACTGATCCAAACTTGGGCAAATAGTTAATATTTGATAATCTATGATTAAAGAAAATAAGAAATCATTATAAAATGTATTTATGTGCTGATGAAGTCTAGAGGAAAAAACCAGGAACTATAGCTACTTTGTTACTCTTAGGAAATTTACATAGCCAACATATATTTTAATTCAACTAATTACTTGTTAGAATAATTTAGAGTTGAAGTTGCAACTAATTTAGGTATTTCCCATCAGAAAAAAAGTCTGTTAGCCAGATAATTTTACCATCCCTAAGGTTTAGAGGTATTCACAAAACTTCGGTATTTTTCAAGAGTATGACAAACTGTTCACAGGAAATAAATTTCTAATGCACTTCCCTTAATTATGAAAGTCTTACAATGCCCCCTAATCAGAATTTATGAGCAAGTTAATGGCAAAATTGGATTAATGCCCAAACTGACCATAGTTTATTATGCTTCTGAGGTTAGTAAGAATGAAGTCATGGTCCTTTGTCTCATACAGCAAATCTTATTGAGACATTTTGAAAGTGCTGTTGCTACTTTATATAGGCTGGACAGTAAGTTTCCTTCCATGCTACCATATATCAGACTTCATTGTCAACTTAGTAAATTAACTCTCCATATAAAATTGATACATTGTGATAATATTTTTTCATTTGGTCCCTGTGGAATAAAATACCAATGAAATAAGCCATAATATCATAAGTTACAATATGTAATGGTATAAATATATCCAAATCAAATAACTACAATGAAACTAATCTCGGGCATTTATCTCATACAATCTAATAGTGAGACAGGTACATAGTTATCTATAATGCAAGGTAAACTCACTGACAGGTAAGTTTAAAGGTCAAAAAAGTTATTGGGATATACTTACATGAGGAAGAAGCAAGGCCATATAAATAAGAATATGGCATAAGAGTTGGGCTTTGTCAGATGGATGGGATTCTGGACAGGTCAAAATAGGAAAGCAGCCATTTCAAATGGAGGCAACATCATGAACAGCAGAACAGATACAGAAGTGGATAGAGCCAATCTGGCTGAAGAGCAGATTCATATAATGTAGGGAGAGAGAATGTTGAGTAAGTAGGCTGGATCCATACTGTGACGAAATTAAATATCAAGCTAAAGAGTTATAATTTGTTTGTTAAACAGTGGAGAGAAGCACTACACAGTAAACACTTAGCTACCAGTAAAAAAGTAAAAATAAATGGAAAGAAATACATGACACATGACATGAAAATTTAGGGAATTTAGAGCTGGAAGAAATCCTAGAAATGGAAAGAATTACTAAGCATTCAGAATAAGACCATGGTAATGAAAACAGGGAATTGATGTTTGCCATGAGAGAAAGAAAATGAACTTGGGGAACACTGAGATTAGTTTCTGTAGAGTGATGCAGGTTAATATACTAATTAAAAAATTAGGAAAATGCTTTCTCAACTGGGTGAAGAATTAGGATCATAGCTCTACAGAGTCTGGCAGATACTTCAAAGGATCAGGTTTTCACAGAAAGAAAGACAATGCAATAGCTTGATGTAAAATATTTAAACTTATTAATTTTGTCATAGGGGATACATGGAGGTTAAATCAGTGACAAAAGTGACATTCTTCTCATCTGGCACCTTTTTTATCCACTTTTTCTGGGCATATTGGAGGATATCCAATTTCCAAGAGAGATTGATTAAGGCATAAAAGCCGCTGGTGCTTTATAAATAAGGAGGAAAAACTATAGTATTCAGCTCAGCTCAGCTCTCTGCTATATTCTTGTTTTTTCTCCAGATCATTGCCTATGAGATCACTCTTTATTTATAATAATTTATGAAAATTTCTTACTTGGCCAGACACATCTATACTTCTTGTAATATTATGTCCTATCCCCAAATATTCTAAACCATATAAGGTAGCCTTTGGATTTTAACAGTTGCTCTGCATTTCAAAAAGGAGCTATAACAGTGTTTCTTCAATTATGGATATTAGTCATAGGCATAGTTAGATATATCATTATTACAATGGCATAGCAGTTGACTATAGATGTGACTGGGTGTCTGATGAGTATTATTGTTAAGCTGCATTTGCCTACCATAGCACTTAAATTAGGAAAAAATTCTACAAAAAATATTATTGAAAGACACTGATTTCTTATAAAAAGGAAAATTACCAGAGAGGTTCACCCTGTACCCATACTATGGGTAAAAAAACACATGATGAGTAAGTAGGTGGGAAAATGTTAATTTGTCCTTCTATGCTACCCACCTTCCATGGCCACAAGCATTAGCCCTGACTTTTCTGGAATGTGTTTTACTAAAAGTTACATAAAGAGAAATCCTGAGTAATGAGATAAACTTGGATTTGGTTGGATAAATATGTCTTCTGGCTTGTCAGAAATGGAGCACCCAAGGTTACAGTCCTTAGAGAATTGCCTGTATCAGTGAACAGCTCCATTTCTACTTGAATATTGGGAAAAGAAAATTCCTGGCAGGCTAAGGAAACAATCTGCATGAACCACACAGGGCAAGACCTTCCCACATTAAAAAAGGGATTTTGGGAAGCCTGGGTGGCTCAGTCACTTACATGTCTGCCTTTGGCTCAGGTCATGATCCCAAGGTCCTGGGATCGAGCCCTGGGTTGTTGGGCTCCCTGTTCAATGGGGAGTCTGCTTCTCTCTCTGCCCCTCCCCCTCCCCCTGCTCATGCTCTCTCTTTCTTTCATAAATAAAATCTTAAATAAATAAATAAATAAATACATAAATAAATAATGGATTTCTCAGACTTCTCTGATGCCCTGGAAAGAAAATCACAGTGTCAGAGGTAGTGGGGCTATGCCCTGTTACTCTTTACTGCTGTTGATACCCTCCTATCACTCTTCCTTTGATAACCTTCAATCAGTGAGTTCATTGTATTAAAATCCTGTTGTTTGCTTTCCAAACACTCCTTTACTGCATTCTGATTTTTGCTCCTCTTTTCATGAGTCTGCAAGGGTGATATTTCTTGCTTACACCTGCAACATTCATATATCACCAGACTTAAAATGTTGCATGTGTACATACTTTCTAATGGTGACACTGTGCTCTGCTACTGTAGAGCACAATCTCTGTGGAAATGGACAGAAAAAGTCAATCCTAAAAAAAAAGAAAGCTTTTCCAAGAATAAAGTTTAACTACATTACAAACAAAACATCTCATTACACCTAGGAAAAACAATAAAGCCAAGTAATAGTTCTATTTTTAAACTAAGTCTATTTAATTTGACAACAATTAGGTCTCAAGAAAGTTTGGCACCTCCATATTAAAGGGTAATTTTTAGATTTAAAATCATAAGTCTTTTTAAGTTTAAAGCCATAAAAGGCTCAACTGACATGAGGTTGACAGATCAGCTTCTCCTCCTCCACATCTTTCTCTGTACTCCTTATTTGACTCCAATTGACCTTCAAAATTACCTTCCTAAAGCACAGAGAGGAACATTTTATTACCTTGCTTAAAGTCATTCAGATTTCCCCAGTACCCACACCCTACAATTTGGGCATTCAATGACTATCCTAGCAATCTACCAACAGACTTCCCCTTCCCATCTCTCTCATCTCCCTCTTTGCCCTGCATGTTCATGCTGGATTCCCCCAAGACAATACCCACCCACAGGAAAACCTCCACACCTTCTCTCATATTATTCTATCTACGTGGAATCCCCTCTCATATCCTCTGCATGTCAAGATTCTTTTGATCCTTCAAAATCCTGCTCAAATATGGTATCTTCTTGGGAACTTCCCAACTGAAACAAATGTATCTCACTATATGATACCTGATTGCACTCACTCTGTCATCTTTGCTAGACTGCATACTCTCAGGGGGCAGAGAACCTTTTTTTTTTTTTTTTCCAAAAAATGTATTATCCTGGAGTACCTGGGTGGCTCAGTCAGTTAAACATCTGACTTCAGCCCAGGTCATAATCCTGGGGTGCTGGGATCATCCCCCCATCCAGCTCCCTGCTCAGTGGGGAGTCTGCTTGTCCCTCTCTCTCTGCCCCTCACCCCTGCTCCCACACTCTCTCTCAAATAGATAGATAGATAGATAGATAGATAGATAGATAGATAAATAAATAATTTGTAATCTCATAACCAAAGATGGTCCTGGGCACATGGAAAAAAATTGTAATCCCATAACTTGGTATATTACTGAAGTAAATTGAATTTTATTTCATTCAAGCTGCAAAGAAGTTAGTTACCATACTAACAAGCAACTGAATATATATGTGACTTAAAAGAGAAAAATAAATATAATAAATACTTTTAAAAATTTATTTATTGGGGGGGGGGCAGAGGGAGAGGGAGAGAGAGACACACAAGCAGATTCCTACCCGAGCATGGAGTCTGACATGAGGCTCAATCACATGATTCATGAGATCATGACCTGAGCCGAAATCACAAGTGGGATTCTTAACTGACTGGGGTTAAGCATCCCAGGTGCCCCAAGAAATACATTTAGTGTTTAATTTATAGACAAAATGATTATTATGCACGTTTTAAGAAGATATTTGAGGGAAAGATTCTTTTTGAGTTTATAAATATTAAGCTACATCTCAACACTGAAGTACAATAAAAGGAAAGTGTTTAACAATCATTGGAACCTCTAATTAGAGAGTAACAACCCCCCTCAGTGAGAGACAACTATGACCAGAGGGTCCCTGGCAAGAGCCACAGTAGTGTTGTTCCACCTATAAACGACTCTAGCAAAAAAGGATCAAAAAAAATAGTTATTTAGTTATGAATAAGAAAAGATTAAAATAAACATGATTGAGCACAATTACATTGAGATTTTAAGTGCCCAACTCCTAGCTTTTATATTTTTATACTAGAATCTATAAAAGAGCTATGTTTCTCTTTATTTTGTAAAATTCAAGGCCCTAAGTACAGTATTTAACACACAGTCACTCAATGTTAGTTAATATCATAATAATTGCTATTCATTCTTCAAAACTTTTACATAAAAATTATATATAAGGCATACAGTATGACGATCTGATATACATATACATAGTAAAATGATTACTGCAGTCAAGCTAATTAACATATCATCTCCTCAGTTGCCATTTTTTTAATGAGATGAATGGACATAAATTTACTCTCTAAAGCATATTTCCATTGCTCAACATAGTACTAAGTACAGACGCAGGTCCATACATTACTTCCTCTTCCCTTTCTTCTCCTTGTTCTTCTAGATTCCATATATAAGTGAGACATATCGCAATCCTCTTTGACATATTTCACTTAGCATAATGCTTCCTGGTTCACTCCACTCTATTCTGGTCTGCAAGTCTCTACAGAGAAATCCACTGTTTGCCTATGGGGGTTTCTTCTGTACATGAGGAATATTATTTTTCCTGCTGTTTTAAAACTCATTTGTCTTTGACTTTAGACAACTTTATTATGTGTCTTGGAGAAGATCTTTTTGTTTTGAAACTTTTGAAGGGCCTATGTGCTTCATAATCTCGGATGTCCAAATCTCTCCCCAGATTTGAAGTTCTCAGCAATCATGTCTTTAGATAAGCTTTCTGAGCTTTTCTCCACCACAGTACTTTCTGGGATCCCAGTAACATATAGGTTGTTTCTTTTAATGGTATCCCATAATTTATGTAGGCTCTCTTCACTCTTGTTCATTCTTTTTTTCTTTTTCTTTTTATATTTTCAAGTATCTCGTATTTGAGTGCACTGATTTTTTTCTTCTGCTATTAAGCTCTCTATTAAATTCCACAGTTAAATCATTGTATTTTTAAACTTTAGGATTTCTGGGTTTTTTTAATGGTTTTTATTTCTTTTTTGAACATTTTATTTTATTCATGTATTGTTTCCCTAATTTAATTGTGTTTGCTTGTACTGTGATTCACTGAATTTCTTTAAGAGAATTATTCTGAGTTTTTTTGTCCAACCATTATAGGTCTCCATAATTCAGGGTCAGTTACTGGAGATTTATTAATTTACTTTGGTGGTGCCATGCATCCTTGATTATTCATGATCCTTATGGTCTTGTGTTGGTGTCTGTGTATTTGAAGAAGTAGGCGACTCTTCCCATCTTTACAAACTGGCTTTTGCAGGGAAAACTTTTTACCAGCTAAACCATCCAGAGATTCTGGGGTAAGAAGGGGCATCTGGTAGAGTCCATGAATGAACAAGTGATGCTTTAGTCAGCAGGAGGCAGGCTTGGTATTGAGTCCACAGAGTTCTATGATGTCTGGTTCCATAGGAGCCTCTCTGGAGCCTGGGGTTTGTAGGGATTGGCATGGTACTGGTATAGGCCTGGTTCTAGGGTTCATGGTGAAGTTGGGTGCTCACTGCACTCTTCTTTCCCCATGGGGAGTGTGTTTCTCTTTAGGCTGGGCTAATGAGGTTTGGGGGAAGGGTGGTGGGGTTAATGTAATGCATATTTTCTTATTTCTATGATCCACTCAGGTACTATAATCCTTCACCCAGAATCTTTTGCTCCTGTTAAGATATTTTTGTTCATGTATAGTTGTTCAAATTAATGTTTCTGTAAGTTGAGGAACATTGGAAACTACTATACTATCATCTTGCCGGCATCACTTTCCATTGCTATTCATTCTTTAAGACCCACCTTCAATATCACCTCCTCTCTCAAACTTCTTCAATATCTTTAGAGTAAAAGGCTCTTCCATTTCCCTAGCACCTAGTACATTTCCTAACTATCCAGTGCGATCTACTGTGTGTACTGCAAGGATTTATTTACATCCCTCCTAATTACAAGCACCTTGAAGACAATGTACAGTTTATCTTGATTATTTCATTACTGTGCACAGTACTACCCACAAGTGTGAGTGCTTGATCTATTTTGGTAGAATAAATGAACTTCCTAAGTTTTCTAAATTAAATTTCCTGAATTTATTGATAAGTGACAGTTCTAAACCATTTCCAAGGAGAATGGGTCTTCCTTAAAAAAAAAAAAAAAAAAAAGTCTGTGCCAAAAAAATTGGAAACCATCTACATGAATGGTAGCTATTGGTCAAGAAAAAAATCGCCAAGCATAATAAATTTCCCCCATCTCAGAATATATGTACACTCTATTTTGCTTAGGAACTTTATAATAGGAAAAAGATAACTGTATGAAAAAGGTCACTGCCCTATCTTTAACCTCCAAAGTGCTTAATTAAAATCAGCTGAAGCAGCATGGAACTATCACTGTCTTCTACAATATTAAAGAAGACAACTATTCAGAAGTGAGTCTCATAAATAACCGTAGACATCTGCTTCAGAGGGAAGGGCAGGGAAAATATAATAAAACTAGAAATATGAATATACAGATATTAGAAAGATGTCCTTAGCAGAATATGGGAAATGAAAATTCATTAACTAACTAATGGGACTGTCTTTTGGTAATTTCATTCCTCAGATGAGAAAACTGATCAAAGGTAAGTTTTAAAGAACTATTTGGAATTGAATATAATCTCCATGAAGGCAGGGACTACATCATATTTCGTGTCTGCCCTGCATCTGAAACACTGACTCAAAGCAGTTGCTCGGTAAATATTTGTAAAATGAAGCAATAAGTAAATAATTTAAGAGCAAATGAGAATCAATATTGATTAACAAGGAGTAATCTCATGCACTACTGAGTCCTTCCCACAAAGAACAGTAAGTTCGAGCACCTTCATTTTTAACTAGATGAACTACTGAGAAGTAAATAAATTTTCACTGACTCCGTATCTTTCAGATACTGTTTGATAATCTCCTTCCTCTCCCATTTATATTTCTCCCAAAGAAGTGTAATTTGCTAATCCCACTTCCAACTTTCAACCTCTTCCCCTCAACTGATTGTATCCAGACCTCTACCTACTACCCTTCTCAAAACATTCTCCCTAATGATGTCAGTGCCAAGGACTTTACACTGGCCAAATCCAGTGGACAATCCCAGGCATTGTTTGAATATCTTCTTATATTTAGCACTCTTGGCCACCTCACTTTTTCACATTCTCTCTTCACTAAGTCTTTTGACATTGGCCTGGTGCTTTGTTGGTTTTCATATTCTCACTTAAGCTTGTCTTTTTTGCCTCCTCTGTGGGCTCCTCTCCCTTACCTACTTACTCTTCCAGCATGTTTTCTGCCCCACCTCACTATTCTCACTGGGAACACATTCCTGAGTCATTTTTTTTCCTCTAAGAGACCCAAATATGTACACTTCTAAACTCCAGATTTGTGTCTTTGTTCATTTGTTCAATAAACAATAATAATAATTTGTTCATTTGTTTAATAGACAATAATAATAATAAGTTGGGCACAATGGCAGGTACTATGGGTAAAAGGGTGAAAATAAGACAGTTATTTACATGTAAAGAACGTACATTTGAGAAAGGACAATAAACAGGCAATTACAGTTCAGTGTGATAAGTGACCCAAAAAAGTTTAGCAAAGTGCTAAAGTACATTAGTGAGTATTAGGACAAGTAGGCAGTAGGCAAAGGGAATGAAGGGTCTTTAATGCATAAGGGGAATCTTAAGAGTGAAAAAAAGAATTGTCCATTGAGATCATGGAATTTAAGTCTGTAAAAAAGCTACTTGAAAACCTGGGGAGAAGGGAAGGCATGAAGAAATGGCAGTTGGGAGATTACTCAGCAGATATAAACTGCAGTTGAATGAATGAATAAATGAAAGAAAGAAAAATAAAAGGAAGGATAGAAATGAAGAAAAAAGGAAAAGAGGGCAAAGAAAGAAAGGATGAGGAAATAGAGAAGAAGACAAATGAGGGAGAGGGGGTGGGTGAGAAAGAGGGAGAGAGGGACAGGGAGGACAGAGAGAGAGAGAGAGAGAGAGAGAGCACCTTATCCCTTATTTGTCATGGAGCTACTATGTTGTATTTTTGGTAGTAGAGAAGAGGTAAATGATGTGAAACTTAAAAGACTTGCCCCTTGTCCTTATTGTTGATAAACTACTGTAAATCTCCCTAAACCTCCTGAAGTCCTTATGGCATTAAGAGACTTGAGAGTAAAACAACAAAAACAACAGAACAAAACAGCTAACCCTTCACTCTGGTTTTCTGTACATAAGAATGTGTTTCAATACTTTCATCTGATTATTTTGACAAACATTTTTTGAACATCTATTTGGGTATCAAGCAATGTTCCCATGTTTTAGGGATAAATCCATGAACAGGTTTCCCTCAGGGAACTTGCATTCTGGTACGCATGAGGTGTTAACTTGTCTTTCCTTTCCTGGTAAGGGTCCGAAGAACCTGACTGCAGCAGACTTTGTGGGACAACTGAAACCCCTAATGCTGGCTCTTCCTGCATCTTCTCTACTATAGTGAGGCCCTGTTCCCAGTGTTGTCTTCAATGACATTTTGTCACCCCGACACAAGGCAAACTTGCTCTCCCCCCTTCAGACTCTGCCCTCAGCTCACTTTCCAGTTCTCACCCTAGGTTAGGGAGCACACAAAAACATAGGAAAGGCCAAAGCTACATCTCATACTAGTAATTATTGATTTTAAATCCCAGTCCATGTCTTTCAGCTAAGTGCCACTGAAAATGTGGTCTGCAGGCTTAAGTAAAGAATTTGTCAGCAAGAATTTAGAAATTGTATAACACTTTACACTGTCTCAACGCCCAAAGCATTCAAAAGCACTTATTTATTGAACAGGTTACAGACCAGTGCAATAAGTCACAGGTGCTGTGAGTCACAAAACAGCCATGCACAGTAGGGCTGCACAGCAATAAGTGATATTTGAAGGTTAGTTTGTCAGCTATGAACCAAAAGTGTATACAAATTGAAAACAAACATAAGAATTTGTTTTTATCTAAAACTCATCACCTCTATGGTCATTTTAATTATTAATCAGAATTTTTTAAATTGATGGTTAAACATGAACTAAATTAGCAAAATAAAATTGGTAATATTTGTCCATAATTTACAGGTGAGGATACAATTTCATTGGCTTTTTGTTAAGAACTTGCTCTTAAATCTTTTTTTCCCTTCCCATCAACATATCTCTGTGAGATTGGTTTTCTTCTACTGAGTTATTAAAACAAGCCTGGAAAGAATTTAGGTGTACATTTCCCCCTGCAAATTATACTGACATCCTATCCTAGGTTAGTTACTAAACAAGAAACTAGCTCATTTCTCATATTAAAAGCTTTAAATATCGGTATGCAGTGTTGTTCAAAGTATAAAGATATACAATATGGGGAATTACAATTTCATTCTTATTTATTTAATTTTTAAAAGATTTATTTTAGAGAGAGTGAGTGTTGGGGAGGGGAAGAAGGAGAGAGAGAATTTCAAGCAGACTCCCCACTGAACATGGAATCCAACTCAGGGCTTGATCTCATGATTCTGAGATCATGACCTGAGCTGAAACCAAGAGTTGGAGGCTTAACTGCCTGAGTCATACAGTCATCCCTCATAAATTTTACTTTTGAGTGCAGAATAACAAGAATGGCTTTAAAAGCAATCATTTATTAATTGCCTAAAGAATCCAGTAGCATTCAAGATGCAGTAAAGCAGAGCTAATGCCATTATGTTCCATTTAGTTTTTAATTACACATTGTATAAAAAGTTCCTGCTTCTAGCACTCTCATCCAAGGTGTTTGGAAGTGTTCCGCCCTCTTATCCATAGCAAAGCTGGGCAGCCATCTTTTCTGTCTTGGGCTAAATCTAAGACTGGAAACACAGCTAGGGCTATGTATCCTTCTGGATAGTTTTCCACGATCTCCTCTTATCGTTTTAGTTTTCTGGTGTGAAATCAAATGCAATATCTGGCTTATTCTCAGGAGCATTTCTGTGCACAAATAAGGCTCTTCTAGCTCCATTTTGCATAGTTTTTTAAAGCAAGTTCTTTCTCTGTCCCACTGGGAGACAGTTCCGTTCCTCCTCCACTGGCCAATGAGGTCAGCTGTCCCAACACACAAAGACCTTGAAGAAACCAGTGGGTTTCCTTCCATGTAAATCCATCTCCAGATACAAGTCTTTGTGACTTGTTACCCTTTACATTAAGCAAATACTGAAGACTGTACAGACTTCCTCTCAGCTAATACAACAGCTTATGAAGCATCACTAGCTCCAGTGGACAAATAAGGAAATCAAGGCTCAGAGTTATTAAGAACTTGACCTAAGTTGTATGACTAGTCAAGAGAAGAGCGGGGACTGGAATCCAGATTTGACTTACTCTCCATCCTCAGGTATATTAACGAAGCAGGCAATACCCAATCAGCAGCTCTCTGTTTCTCCTTATTCATATTACTGCAGAAATTCCATATTTATTTCAAACTAACTAAAAAAATTTTCCCTATGTCCTAAATGTCACTTGGTCTATTAAGATTATTTCTGTTTTGTGGGCACCTGAGTGGCTCAGTGGTTGAATATCTGCCTTTGGCTCAGGTCGTGATCCTGGGGCCCCAGGATTGAGTCCTGCATCAGGCTCACCATAGGGAGTCCGCTTCTCCCTCTGCCTATGTCTCTGCCTCTCTCTGTGTGCCCCCATGAATAAATAAATAAAATCTTTTTTTAAAAAAGAATATTTCAGTTTTTTTCTCACTTGGCTAATAAGAAATGCAATGAATGTCATTAGATCTACTAAAAATGCTTCTTCTTAAGACTAGCAAGGGATTTGTTCATCAATTATCCTCCATTGTGTTTTCTGAATGTGTCTGTCTAATTTTACATCTGAGTTCACTGATATCTCAAGTAGGTGAAGTTCAAAGCTTATACCAAGTGAAGAACATCTAACTCACTATATGGCTTTTAACTTATTAATGTATACATAATTATATAAAAAATGCTATGACCAGAATAGAACTATAGGCTTATAATTTTACATGACTAAAATCTTAATATTTGAATAGACAAATGAAAATATCTTAAGCTGGGTATTATTCTATTAAAATGTGTAATATTTAATTATAATCTGTCATTTTCATTATATAATTTTAATAATATATTATTATATATAATATTACACAGTATATGTTTCAATACCTTATTTAGGAATTTGATGCAAAGAACATGATTGATAATGCACTTTGATGATTTTTAAAATATATGCAGATGAATTCTCCTTCTTTGACACTGTGTAACATTCCATGGGGTGCATTCATTACAAGGGCAAAAATACATTAGTGAGTTTGAGTCACAGTCAAAGATACTTTTGTTTTCAAATAACAGTGAGATCCAACTACATTAGTCCCTTTTGCCTTTTTCTTCCACTCTGGTCTTTGTCATGTCTTCTTCTCTACTTCTACAGCTATGGAATATTCCTTTTCAGAGAAAACAAACCAGAATGCCTCCTAGTCCTTTAAAACACTTAAAAATTCTCCATTTTTTTTTCAAAGAGGATTTCACATGTTTGTGTTGTACTTAACTCTTTCATTGCAAGTAATTAAAATCCCATTAAATCATTTCCCTAAGGCACACCCATTAATACTGGGATCATTTGCTACTCTGGAGAAGCAGTGGAGCACTGTAACAAAATGTCCACTTTAGAAGTAGAAATAACTAGTTTGAGCCTTTGCCCCTACTGCAGTTACCTGACTTTGAGCAATGCATTTAACCTCTCTGTATGTGAGGTACTATCGCCTGGGAAATCTCATGCATTATTATTTTTTTTATTTACCTTTTATGTGAGTGTCTCCAGCTTACTGGATAGAGCCTCTTGAATGCAAATGCTCTGTCTAAAATCCAGTTCAATTCAGTATGTTGCCACTCTCAATCTTGAAGGAGCTTCTCCTGTTTCCTCCCCATATCAGACAATGATAATGGTGTCCAATCCAGGGTCTCTCTGTCTCCCACCATGTGTATTCAATGAGGAAGACTTTTTTCTTATTTCTCAAATATTTCTAAAATCTATGCCTTCCTCTCCGTCTCCATTTTTATCTTCTGAGATGCCAGAACTATTTTAGTAGATTCCTAACTAGTCTCTCCGACTCTAATCTCGTTCTCACCCCTAATTTGACCTCAAAGTGTTCAGTTTAAAATGCAACCCACCACCGACTCCCCCTGAACTGCTTAGAACTCATAAGCACCTCTCTAACATGTGTGAGACTAAGCTCCTCAGTGCTATCTATGGTCCTCCTGCTCACCACACCTGCTTCCTTTCTACCCTGCCTCGTGTATTGCCCCATTATGTTTCTGCAATATGTTGCTCAGAATGTTCCTTCCCCCTGAGAAAGCTTCTCTACCCTGCTTCTCCTAGCCCACTAGCCATCATGTGTCAAAACTACCCCATTGTGAGCTCCTCAGTATTCCCTAGGTGTTCCTCTTCTGTGTTTCTGGGCATCCTGTTGCCTCCACCATGGTTTTTAGTAGGGTATTTCAAAATAGCCTGTTTACCACATTCACTCTTCCTCTCCTTCCAGATTCTCAAGGACATATTGTTTGATTCATCTCTGCATTCTCAATGCTATACACATTCCTGCACTTGCATATAAGTGTACAATCAATACTGTTGAACCATAAAGAATACTCTCAAAACACAATGGGAGTGGCTAAACACCATGTAATGTCAGCACTGACATTACAGTCCATACCATTCTCCAAATATTCTGCTGAAGTCATCATGAAACCCACTGCTGTTTATACTCTTCTGTCCTGGCTTGGTTGCCCCAACTTTTGGCACATACAAACATTTATTAGACACCTATTAATAGATTCCTTATCAGCAATGATAAAAGAAAAACACACGGTGAAAAGGAGAAACAGATACACATAAAAAGAATATAATGCATGATATGTTGTTATAATAGAGGTGTACAAGGAAATATAAAGAAAAACACTAAGTTAGGGGATCTGGAAAAACCTCTTGGGGGGTGAATTTTAAGGTGTGCCAGGAGAGATGGATAGGAAATGGCCAAAGCAATTTAGCAAATTAGAGTCATTCTGGCTGAAATTACCAAAAACCAAAAAATATATTTTATTTTCCTCCTGAATGACTGACAGAATGACAGAAACTTGAATCTACAGAAGACAGAATTTTGCCCTCAGTTGGAGTTGGGTGGTCCATGTAAGTAGACAACCAATTTTATAAATATAATGTTCCATGCTTTACACAAATCATGATCTTCAGTAAATTCATATTACTTCCTTCTAGGTCATAAATGATTATATCTTCTGAATCAAAAGCTTTGGGCCCAAGCTAAATTTCCTGACTGGTGTATGGGCAAAGCTTCCACAGTATATCCACCAAACAAAAGAAGTCTGAAATGTCAGCAAAAATGAACTGAACAAAAGCAATAGGAAACAATTCACTGGAAAAGCTTGACTAGGATGACTTGAATACAATTTTTTGAAGACTGTCCTTGTGATGAGCTAGAAACGTCAGCAGAGTTAAAAATAAAAATCAATCTTGCTTATATAGCACTGACAATTTTTCCTCACAGAGTATATTTCCCTAACTGATTCTTCAGGGTATGCTTATTTTCTATGTGACACTTCTAGCTCTCATTTATTCCAAAGAAAATTCTGAGCAAAAAGAATTTTGATCTTCCTTTTGTTTTGGTGAAAACAATACCATTTTTTTCTTTTAGCTTTGAGATAGAGACAATTCTCTTCAGAATTTTTTTTTGTTTTTTTTTAAAGTTATTTCAGAGATGATCTGTTTACCCTTGTCAGCCAAAATATCTATTCATCCTTGATAAATATTATCACAATGAAGGATTTATCACAAAAATGTAAAAACACAGTTAATTCTAATCTTATTTGTTGCCCTTATCTAAAAATTGCATTAAAAATTCCCTTAACATAACATAAAAATAAAGATTAGATATAATTATGGCTTCTCATAAACAAGTGAAATCATCTGAATGCAGACAAGAATAAGTACAGTCCAGATAAACTAGAGACTATAAGCATAAATGTATATGCAGTCACATCACATTCTCCGTAATGGTGGCAACGTTTACTAGAATTACAGTATTTTTCAAATAAAGAAGAGATATGTTGTTCTCAAAAGTGTCACTATAATTTCAACTTTATCTGGTCTTGTCCCCTGTGAAATTTATGAACCTTCGCTACACTGATGATTTTCTTGAGAGAGGTCTCCAACAGAATCAGCATCTGTACCCTTCAAATAGCCCTAAATCTTCTGGATATAAAAAGAAGTAGACTGGATACTGGAATAAATTCAATAAAATGCTAATAGCACAAAAATAGAAGACCATTACATTGCAATTAACCTGATTTCCAATTCAATTCATCTATTTTTATGGTACTTACTATGTACCAAGCACAGTGGAGAACTAGGACCTGGTTGCCCTCATATATATTGAGCAAGGCAGGTAAATAACACTCAAGTCAAAATAAAACAAATGAAATCAAAGAGGTTATTAAGTCTTAAAAAAGAAAGTGATTAATTTCAGCTGAGGCTATAACTGAAGGCTTCCTGCAGGAAGATAAATTTGAGATGGAGCTTAAATAATTATACTCTTTTAGCACATGGGAACAGAGCTGAAGCATGCCCTAGGCGACAGCTGGCTTAAAAGAAATTGAAGAAGAACTGTTAGTGAAGGAGGTATGGGAGGGATTCTGTTCACACATCTGTCTCACGCCCCTTTTCCTCTTGAATTCTAGTCTCCACACATGTTAGATTTTCTCCTTCCCCTTTCAGGATTTTTACACACGCTCTTCCCTCTGTTAGGAAATACCCCTTCTGCATACCTTTATCCCCCATTCCCTGTCCCTTAAACACTGCAAGCCCAACTCCTCCTTCAAATCTCTGCATAAACATTACTTCTTCAAATCATTCATTCCCAAAACCTTCAACCATCTTCCCATCCCACCCCCAATTAAGACTGATCCCTTGTTACACACCTACATAGCATCTTACATATTCCCTATATGTTTTTCATATATTGCTGCAAATTATGAGTAAAAATTTTCTTTAATGTTTATCATAACCCCCATGTAAAATTTTCCTGTATGGCAGCATTATCTTGTCTACTGTAATGGCCTCAATGTGAAGTGCTGTTCCTGGTACCTGGTGGGCATGTAAGATCTGTTGAATAATTATCATTATCCAGCAATTCCTTTAGATTTACACTGTGGGACAATCCAGCATTTACATATAACTTACATTCTGTAAATGTTAAATCCTTTATATAATTCATATATAGAAAAGGAGTCTAGAAACTTTTAAGGCTTATGAATGAATTCAATTTTTTTTGTAGACTTAGATGTTTTTCTCTTGCTATTGAAGAATGACTTCTAATATAAAACAAAATTTACAACCTGGAAACTCCATGTTCCTGGTCTGAAAACAGAAAGAAATTGAATATACACATTTAGTTTACAGCTTGTCTTACAGAAACAGAAATATGGATGCATCTTAAAATATTAAAAAAATGAAATTCAGCTGAAGGACAGAATAAAAAACAAATATAAAACTGCTATGGAGGAGATAAATATGCATCTGGAGTGTTTCCAGTTAATAAAAAAAAAAATCACATCATCTAATAGCTGTAAAAGCTGCAGCTTTATAAAGAAAAACAATCGGAGGACAAAGGCATTATTTATATTCTATTTAATGTTCTCTGTCTTGCTTTACTTCCTTCTCCCTCTCTTACTGCCTCTATCTCAGATTTCATTAAATACATACTCCTGTTGATTTAAGGTAGCTTTCACAGTTCTTCATCAATAGAACAACCAAAATACTCCATTTCAAGCTTGAATATACTGTCTGCTATCTAAACAAGGACTAGGTAAAAGGGTTTTGTGGATTAAAGACTGAGGGAAGATAGAAGATAGAAAACAGGAATAGGGGTGTGATCTTACGAGTAGAGATAGGGTGCAAAGGCTCAGGTCCTGATGTTCTTTATTTTCTCATGCTGTTTGATAGCTGTACTTAAAGACATAAAGTGGCAGTGAGTCTATGCCACCCTTGGTATCTGTCTTATGCCAAGAGGACATATTCACTGACATTTCTTTTCCTTGAAGGTAGAAAGAAATGACACATTTCATGGAGGTGCTATCATGGGAATACTCAAACACATACATACTTCTGGCCAGACATTTCTCAGCTGAAAAAATTGTTCAAAATATATGGCTCTGAGATTGGTATCTGTATAGCATTTCTTGTTAACAAAAATAAGATTTCCATCTTCATTCTGCTTGTTATATAAACTACACTTTGGCTTTTAAATAACTTTAAAGAAAATTATTTATCCACAAGGGTATACCTTAAGAGAATATAGGCTTTGAATAATTTCTTGCCTTATTTCTGTAAAGAGATGAATTTACATTTAGATATCCAAAATTATAAGCCCTAAAAATTCAGTATGCAGTTATCACTTCCCAAAAATAATAAATGATTTCAATAACTAATATACAACTTGCTTCTTTTTACTTTTCTATTATAGTTCACTACTGATTTTACACTGAAAATAGTATTTAAAAAATAATCATCTAGACCTCTCAAACTGAAAGGAGTACTTTAATACACAGAATATTGTTCCCATTACATTACATTTTATCTCATTGGTCACCACACAGTGGTATTTTTGCCAATAAGTAGGATACATTAAAATGAAAGGGCTTGATAATGATAAATGACAATTATGCAGGGCAGGAAAAAATGATGCTAATGGGGAAGATGGCTGATGGCCAGAGGGAATAAAGAGGAAAGCCTGACATAGAAGAGAGAGAATAAAATAGCATGAGGATGGAGAAGGCAGGGAATACGAATCCCCTTCCTCCTAAATTTCTTGATAAGAATTTCTGAGTTAAACATTTTATGTTATTATTTCTTTGTTTCTTTTTCTTCTCTAATTTTTAAATTTAAATTCCAGTTAATTAACATACAGTATAATATTAATTTAAGGTATAGAATTTAGTGATTCATCACTTACACAGAACATCCAGTGCTCATCACGATAAGTGTACTCATTAAATCCCATCACCTTTTTAACCCATTCCCTGGCTATCTTTCCTGTAATAACCATCAGTTTGTTCTCTATAGTTAAGAGTCTGTTTCTTGGTTTGCTTCTCTTTTTTTCCTGCTACTTTCATTTGTTTTGTTTCTTAGATTCCACATGTAAGTGAAATCATATGCTATTTGTCTTTCTCTGACTTACTTCACTTAGCACAATCCACATCTTTGCAAATGGCAAGATTTTATTCTTTTTTATGGCTGAGTAATATTCCATTGTGTATATATGCCACATTATTATTGATTCATCAGTCAATAGACATTTGGGCTCTTTCCATAATTTGGCTGCCATTGACAATGGTTCTGTACACATTGGGGGACATGTATCCCCTTGAATCAGTATTTTTGTATCTCTTGGGTAAATACTTAGTAATGCAATTGCCAGATCATAATGAAGTTCCATTTTTAACTTTCTGAGGAACCTCCATACTGTTTTCCAGAATGGCTGCACCAGTTTGCATTCCAACCAACAGTGCATGAGGGTTCCCCTTTCTCCATGTCCTCATCAACACCTATTGTTTCTTGTGTTGTTAATTTTAGCCATTTTGACTGGAGTGAGGTGATACCACATTGTAGTTTTGATTTGTATTTCCCTGATGATGAGTGATGTTGAGCATCTTTTCATATGTCTGTTAGCCAGCTGTATGTCTTCTTTGGAAAATGTGTATTTATGTCTTCTGCACATTTTTAAAGTGCATTATTTATTTTTTGGGTGTTGAATCTTATAAGTTCTTTATATATTTTATAAACTAATCCTTTATCAGATATGTCATTTGCAAATATCTTCTCCCATTCCAGTTGCCTCGCTGCGTTTGAGGAAGCATAGAAGACATCAGGGAGACCCTTACATGGTATTATTTTTAAATAATCAAGAACTTTGTCTGATTTGGCATGGGAGGGTAACATTTTAGAAAGAGCTGTTAAACATTTCTGCTGGCTCAATCTTGTTCATCGGAGATAACAGCTAAACCAGAGTATCTTCAGGCAACCAGTGTCAGGGCTATGATGCATATGGCAAAGACTCCCAGGTATACTGCATGGTCTGTATTTCCACAGAGACTGGAGGAGGAGTGGTCAGACCAGCTGGCTCACTTCATGCAAACTTCAACCATTTTGGATATTATTTGCAATAGGAGCATAAGATACAAATGGACAGCGGTAATTCAACAAAAACTTTCCACTGGCTTCTGCATTATACTTACAATAAAATCTATATCGCCTACAATGGCCTTCAGGCCTACATCCAAGTCTCATATCTCTCTCAACATAACATGCATCATCCTTCTTAATGTCTAAATCCTCCTCATCTCCTTTGTTTCCTCAAACATAATAAGCTTATTCTAGAGATTTCATATATCAATTCACTGTTTTGGGAAAGACTTTCCTCCAATTTTGACAAGTCTGTTTCCTTTTGATTAGGTTTTCTGTCCAAATATCACCTAATAATTAAGTCATTGCTAACCACCTCTTCTAAATAACCAATGTCCTAGTACAGCAACTTGTTTTAGTTTTTCTTCATAGCACTTTTCACTATCTGCAATAATTTGTTTATGGATTTGTTTACTTATTCATTTTCTGTTTTTCTTGATTTCATAGGAATGGAAACTTCTTGAACACTGAATCAATGAAAAAATGATGGTCTAAAATCAGAGCAATTGGGGGCACTTGATAGCATCTGACACTTTAGTAACAGATCATGTATTTTCAGTGTATCATGTTCATTCCAGTAACAAAGACGGCCTAACATAGCACAAAAAGTATAGACTCTAAAGAGAAAAAAGTCTGCAATTTAAATCCTGGTTTTACTACTTATTATCTAGGTAAATTTGTATAAGTTTCCCATTAAGTGAAGATGATACCATGGAACAAATTGGTTTATTAAATAATCCACATAACTCACCTAGCATTATGACTGACTAAATATGTTCTAAAAAATTGATATGTATTACAGCTGTTATTATCTTTTATTTTAAGTGGCAAATTATTTCCTCCTATTCTTTGCTGTTCTGGAGAAAACTCTATAATAGAATGGAATCCATTGTTCTTCTTGTATAGCATCCTTACTTTGCACTTTTTGTGACAATCTATTGATCTTCTGTGGTGCTAAGCCTACCCAAGAATAGGCACATGACTTAGGTCTGGCTAATGCGTGCCTCCTCAGGTCCTTTGCTGGAACTCTTCATGGAGGAGTATTGGGGGTAGACACCTTCTCTTCTTTGAATGCAACACTGGTCTTCATTGACCATCTTTACCCATATTTAAAACAACCTTGCCTAATAATGAAGCCCACACAGAGGAAAGAAGTACCAAGGGACAGGGAAAGAGATTTTTGATGACCATACCCTTGGAACCAGCGGTGCCTAATGCAGCCACACCCCCTGGATATACTTGTTATATATGCCAATCCATTATTTTGTTTATGTCAGTTTGAGTTTGGATTCCGAAACTTGAAATCTAAAGAAAGTTTTCTAATAAAACACTAGTTTACTTATGTTTGTTAGTTTATTGTAAGGCTAAGGGGTTAAAAAATGCCTTTTCTGAGGTCTAATTAGCAAATAAACAAATTAACATCCAGAACGAAATGTTTCAGTGAAAGTGTTAAAAAGGCTCTGGGCTACAAGGAGCTAGAGACACCAGAGGGCTATTTTTCTACAATGGACAGTAAGAGCCCCTTTAAAGAAATGGTCAGTGTTGGCCTGTGGCTCCCCAAACCAAGAACAGATTGCCTAAAAGCAATTTCAGAGTATTTGTGGTTACAAATAACAGGAAAAAATTAAGGAAGAAATTAACACCCTTCTTCAAGAAATAAGCAGGAAGAGAAGGCATTACTCGAAGTAAAGAGGAAAATAATTGTCTTCCTGTGCAAAGGAAATTAAATATGCAACAAGTAGGATATAGAGTAGCTAATTACTGACAAGGGTACTAATTTGTATTGAGGGGTTTATGTGCTTTTCAAAATATTTTCTCCAGAAAAGATAGATTAAAATGTTTTCTTATGTGAAGAAGATAGCAGGCATTAATATACATGCTGTTTTTCTTATTAAAGAATTTTAAACATCTTATCAGGTATCTGTTGTATATCAGTATCTATTACATTTCTGTTTTTTAAAAAATACCCTAGGGTGTGAATACATCCCCATTTCTCTCTGCTCGTTATACCTAAATAATTTAAAGCAACTACACTTACATTTTAGAGAACTTCTTATGCAAAATACTTTGATAGACACCATAGGAAACACCAAGAAAAAAGTATCCCTCATTTTTTTTTCAAGTATTCCTCATCTTAAGGAGCTTATCACAGAATAAAGATGATGAGAAATCTGTACACATAATTGTATCATCAGGGAGAAAAGCTGAATTTAGTAGTAGTCATAAATGAAGTAAAATAAAAGACTGACAGAATGATCAGACATTCATTTAGCCTAGGGCAGTGGTTCTGAAACTTGAGTGTGCATGAGCACTACCCCAAAGGCTTGTTACAGATTGCTGGGCCCACTTCGAACTCCAGGATCTAGGGAATTGGTTTGCAATTCTAGCCACACATCATAATCTCCTAAGGGACTTCCACAGAGTTTAATGCCCAGGTCTCATCCCAGCCCAATAATGAAAGAAAAATAGTTTATGAAGAAAAGTATACTAGAGCTGGACATTGAATTATATGAATAGTAGTTTTATAAACAGCTGGAGATAGAGGACACAGATGCTAGGTGGATGGTGAAAAGTAATAGTGGAAGGAAACTATGGTGCATGATTGGAAATGAGAGTACAGCATGGCTGGAGCATAGATGGAGAAAAGAAATCTCGGATCAAGTCATGGAAGACCCTTTAAAAAAAAAAAGATTGATTTATTTATTTCAGAGAGTGTGAAAGTGTGAGTAGCGGGAGGAGCAAGGGAGAGGGAGACAAGCAAACTCCCCACTGAGTGATGGTGGGTTCCATCCCAGGACCCTAAAATCATGACCTGAGCTCAAATCAAGAGCCAGAGCTACCCAGGCACCCCAAGTCATGAAAGATCCTGACCGCCATGCTTAAGGAGGCTGTGACTCCTTTATGGGGCAATAAGAAATCACCAAGTCTTTTGAGCAAGAGAGTAACATAGTAAGATGTGACTTAAAATTATTATCTGGAAGCAAATTCCTGAGTAGATTAAAGTACCACAGGGTCTTAGAGACAGGAGATGGTTAGGATGTGATAGCAATGGTTTAGAACTATTCCTCAAACTGGACTCAAGAGGTGTCCTTAGGGCACGCGTGTTCTATACAAATGTTTTAGTTTTGTATCTTTATTTCAAAGAGTATTTGATCAGTTACAAAGACCAAACTTGTCTTTTGTGATGACAGTCCTCAGTTGAAGATTTTCACAAGACGGAGCTTCAGCTTCTTCAGTGTTTTCTTTCAGTGGACACAGTAATAATTCAAGATTAACTTTTTTGTTTTTCCCTGTTGGGAGTCAGTACCTTGTATAGTAAACCTTTGAGAAATAGTGATCTGGACAAAGTAATAAAATGGGGGCAGTCCAAGGAACATTTTATTCAGATTCATCAGGATTTCCAAAGACATTTTAGGAGGAAGACAAAATGGGAAATCAAAAAGATATTGGGGGCTTTAAGGCTGAGAGCTTCACTGGTGATAAAATGATAGAAGAGAATAGGCATCTAAAAAAAAGGGACAGGTTTGTGTGAGGCAGGGGGAGAAAGACAAAGCATTTATAGTGAAAGAAATCCTACCAATTGGTCATTACTCCGAGAACCAGCTCCTTCCCATATCCGGAATTTTAGGACTTAATTTATCTTCAGAATTTAGCCATATAGTAGACAAAACCAAAAAATGTCACGATAGTTTTTAATTACTAAAGCATAAGGTAGAACAAGAACATTTTTCTTCTAAAAATAAAAGCTATAATCTGAAAGTAACTTAAAAAGATGACCGTTGCATAAAATAATTCATAAGGTAGGAGGGAGTTATAAATGCTAATAATTTGTTGAAGACTAAAGCTTTGAATTATAACACACTTCCCTTTCACTTACTGTGGTTTATTTTCCCTGCCATGGGTCATTTTCTCAGTGACTATTTTTAGAGGGGAAAAACAGCAAAATCCAAACATTAATATATATATTTGAAAGTAGATATTTTTCCAATACCAAGTACATGCTGTGTCATATTTTCTGTGTTAACCATATTCTTCTCTCTGTCAGGGTGCCAGGTGTTTAATGGTTATAAACCTATTTATTTACCCTTAATCCACTGGAACCTCCTAAGGGACACAGCTATAAAATATCAGTGCTTTCCCCTCCCCTGGAAATGGCCTAATAAATAACTTTTGATCTTCTTCAGCAATTAAGACAATAGCATGAAAACTTTCCAAATATTTTTTTCTTTTTAAAAAGTGTAGCCATTATAATATTTAAAATACTAAACCCTAAATAAAAATACTTTATATCAAAAAAAGTATCACCATCAATCATTTAATAATGAGTATGTCAAAAACACAATTCATCTTCTTCTATCAAAATATGAACACTTACTGGTTTAAAAAATTAACAATTCCATACCTGAGCTTCTGGTTGTATTGTTTGACTTTTTCCAGTGAGGCTGCATTTATCTGGGCTTGAAATTCTTCCACCGAAACATTATCTCTATAATAATATCCTTCCATGCTCTCCAGTGCTGTGTAAACAAGTAAAAAAGTTCTCCTTCATGTGATTTCATAACTCAATTTCTCTATATTTAGTGTAATCTTAATGATTACTAGTAAATGTATTTAAAACACTGAATATGACCACACATGCAGGAATCTATCTCTCACCAGTCCAAAAAGGAATGAAAATCATTCCTCTCCTCTCAAAATATCAAACACTCGGTGATTATATCTGAGTAGGCAACAGTAATTTTTAATTTAAACTGGCTTCTATTTTTAAAACATTTTATATAAAAAAAATTTATATTCAGTTTGTGAAGCTGACCTCAAATTTCACATATTTTTACATGTATATGTAAAATATGCATTTATACATATTTCACATGTATATGTGTATATACATATATATGTATACATATATGGGAAGCAGAATTGTGTGTTAACATACATAAGAGTAAAAAAGTTGAAATCACTGCTCTCCATGTATACTCACATTCTTTTGTAGCTGCAATTAAATTATGAAATATTAGTGTAATAAATTTGAAGTATAGATAATCTTAGAATACTACCTTTATTACAATACTTAATCTAGTTAAAATAAGTAAGTATAATCATATATATAACTTCCCATTAATTTTAAACATCTTTGATTAAAATTGATTTCCTTTCTGCAGCATCTGGGTGGCTCAGCGGTTGAGCATCTGTCTTTGGCTCATGTTGTGATCCTAGGGTCCTGTATCAGGCTCCCCGTAGGAAGCCTGCTTCTCCCTCTGCCTATGTCTTTGCCTCTCTCTGTATGTCTCTCATGAATACATTTTTTTAAAAAATTAAAAAAAAATAAAACAGATTTCCTCTTAACTAACATTTTTGGTTAAGTATTTCTTTATATTTAAACTTTATACAATGGTACTTTTAACTTTTGGAGAGGAAACAAATCACATGGAAGTACTTAGAAATACAAGATCTCCTATGGAGAGGTTGCCAGCAACAGGAATGGCAATGGATCCAATGTGGAAATGTAAATTATTTCCCTTTGAAATTATTGCCACTCTTAAGCCTCCATTTTCAGCAGACTATTTCAAAATCAATTAAAAAATTAATCTTTCAAAACTGCTAAATGCAATAGCTTCTAAGCTAATAGGTTTCTTCAAATTGACAAAAACATCACCATTTTGGTGGCAAAATAGAAAAGTCATTACTATTTTTTTCATTGCTATTTTTTAAAAATATTTCAAATTTTTATTTAAATTCCAGTTACTTAACATACAGTTTCAGGAGTAGAATTTAGTGATTCACCACTTACATATAACACCCAGTGCTCATCACAAGTTCATTACTAATATTTACTGTACTGTTTTCTAAACTAGCCAGATTGCTACAGCACTGGAGAAACAAAAAAAAGCTTTTAGAGCATTATTCAATTTGAAATAAAGATGGTATTATTGGCTTATAATTAAGAAAATCACTTATGGAAAATTAGAGAGATGCTTACTACATTTACTTCAGCACATGATATCAAATTTGTGGGTGGTTTTAAGGATTACTTGTTTACTCATTATGACTTGTGGATTAATTAGAATATTTGTAACTGGTTCAGCAAGCTTCTGGTCCTGATTACATACAAGAAATAAAAAAAGTCTTCCTGATAAAAAGAATCCTCAAGTAAATGCCACATTCATTTCCATTAATGAGATGTTATTTGTGAGAGGCAAATATTCAGAGGATTCAGTCTATCAATAGTCATCCTTCAATGTGAATTCCTCTTACTGGTTGTAAAGCTAATAATGAAAGTCCTTGTGTGGGAGTAAAACTACTACTTCCACTCCTTAGTAGTTGTATGACCTTAGGCATGTTCATTAAAATCCAAGATGCTCAGGTTCCTCATTTGTGAAATGGAAAATAAGAGCACCTACTAATTATGATTCTTGGGAAATAATTAAATCAAATAAAGTATTAAGAGACCCATGACTTTTTTTTTTTACTGAATGTGTTTTACATATTAGGCAACATGTCCAATGCCGGTAGGCATTAATCTAATTCAATTTCTAGGAATACAGATTATGCAGAAGTGTGCTTAGCCAAACAGGATGTTCTGGGAAATAAAGATGTCCATGAAAAGACACTTCAATTTGTAATTGAAGATCAGAAAGACTGGAAGGAGAACACTAGGAAGGAGCCACAGGGAAACTGGGGGTGAGGAGTGGGGTGGGGACACATACAAAGACATCTACGTTTGTTGTTGTTTTTTTATTATTATTATTTACGATAGTCACAGAGAGACAGAGAGAGAGGCAGAGACACAGGCAGATGGAGAAGCAGGCTCCATGCACCGGGAGCCCGACGTGGGATTCGATCCTGGGTCTCCAGGATCGCGCCCTGGGCCAAAGGCAGGCGCTAAACCGCTGCGCCACCCAGGGATCCCGACATCTACGTTTTTATAAAATGTTTATTAAAGTATTTCTTTAATTTTTATAAAAGTCTTGATAGCTCAGTTTTGGCCAAAACATCCAGTACTGCTCTAAAAGCTTGCTGCCACATAAAAACAAACTGGTATTTTTATGACAGTCCTTGACAATATTTCCAAATTAGCAACAGTTAAAATCCACAATTATGTGGAAATTTTTTAAATGGGGAAAATGTCTAATAATCAGCAGAATGTTAAGGCACATATGTAGGGTTATGAGGAAATGAATAAAAACAACAAAAAAGACAAGTTCTGTGTTTAGAAAGTACACTCCATGGCAAAGAAGAGGAAAGCACAACATTCCTGACTTTAGATGAATAGCTTGGTTATTTATCATTAAAATACAAGAAAATAGAATAATTTTTACCAGATTTAATTTCTATACTGAGCAAAAGTAGGTTAAATATATATAAAATGCCCAAACTTCCAAGTTTGTCCTCTTCTCAGCATTTTCTTGTCTAGTTTCCTTAATTCTCATCCAGATAACAATGTTTCTTAAAAGTCGTACTGACATATTTGGTTGCATGAATATTTAATAGCATTTAATTAAAGGCAGTATTGAAAATACGATGACTTTCTTGTTTGCTTATTTTCCTTCTATAATTTCTGAATTTGAGGAAGCAAATCATCCCATCAAACTTAGTCAGCAAAAAAGAAAAACATAATGAGTATTAGAGAAAAGTGAAGATTAAATTATTTTAAGACTGAAAATGAGCTGCATTTCCACTCACTCAAAATACCTTTCAAGACTTTTCCAGAAAAGGGACTGATCAGGAAAAATACAGAACATCTGAAGAACGATTTCATGAAATAGTTCCAATCAAGTAAGGCTCTTTCCTGATAGCACGAAGACACTTTAATGGTTAAATAAAACAAGATATCTGCACTGGTCAAGGTTAGTTAAAATTCTTCGGAACTGGTCACAATTTCCATGAGGAAAGCAGTTTAATCAATCACAGTAGGACCAGTATGCATCGCTTCTCAGCCTTTTGGCTAAGATCAAGTCCAACAGAACCAGTATGCGAGAAAGAATGTGCAGAGGGGTGGGTTCACATGCTTATAGACTGACTCTAACATTTAGGAAATTTCAATTCTGGGAACTGCTCCTTCTTTTATAAAAATCTATTTAATATTTCAATTTCAAATACTGTGTCAAACCCAAAGGGAAAACTAAGAGGTTCATTTTTTAAAGGACCTAAAGTAGAGTTTTACAAAAACTCGAAATAAAAAAACCAAATATTTGAAGGAAGGAACCTTAGAAAATGACAGTTTATAACAAAATGTTCCCTTTTGTTTAAAAGAAAAAAAATGCCTTATGCTGGAATTTTTTTTAAATAAAAAAATAATAGAAGAGAAAAATGCTTAAGTTTCTGGTTGATTTTAATTATTCTCTGAGAATAGAAAGATAGCTTAGATAGAAGAGTTAGGATTTATAGTTTCTGGTGCCAGAAGGGCTTCATAAGGGCTGAAAAACAAATATACATGAAAGTGTGTTTGTGGAGAAAGCACCAGCATCACATGTTCCAGTTAGCGTAAGGAAAACCACTGTAAGAGACCCAGGGAACAGGTGCTTAACAATATTTTACAAAGAAAGGATACCATATTCCAGGACACAGTGTAACCAAAATCAAAGACCTTTAATGATGCCATGTCCCTAATAGGCGGAATACATGAGTCTAGGAACAAAGGGTGGAAGCAGAAAGGACCCTGTTTAACATCTATTGAGGGTGGAATGATGTCCTCCAAAACAATACAACAGAAGTCCTAACCCATGGTGACAGCAAGCATGGCCTAAATTTTACATAGGGTATTTGCAGAGACATCAGCTTATAATGAGGTTAGGCCCAAATCCAATGACCTGTGTTCTCATAAGAAGAGGGAAAGTTGCACAGAGATACAGAGAAAGACACACAGAGGGAAGATAGTCATGTGAAGACAGAAGCAGAGACTGTCATTATGCTGTCACAAGCTGAGGAATGCCAGGACTGATGGTATAGAAGGTAAGGAAGGATTCCTCTTTAGAGCCTTCCAAGGGAGCCTGGCCTTTTGGCATCTTGATTTCAGATTTCTAGCCACCAGAATGATGATAGGATAAATTTCTGTTGTTTTGAGCCACCCAGTTTCTGGTAATTTGTTATGGCAGCCCTGGAAAACTAAAATAGCATCAGTCTCAGTGCCTCAACTTGTGGATGTGTGCTTCCTAGCCCCAAAACTCTGGCTCTGTGGATTTATAAAGTCCTGATCCCCAAAGAGGTATATGCTTTCCCAAGGAGACAAGGCAGGGGTCCCACTGAACATTAGCTATGGTTGCCACTGGGGTACTGGAGACTCCTTGTGCCAAGGCACCCAGGAAGTGCAATCACTGTCTTGCCAAGGTTGGTAGATCGTAATTATCATAAGGAAGGGGGGCTATTATTAAATAGTGAGAACAGGAAGGAACATGTTTGGAACCCAGTGAATCAGGTCCCTCTTAGTACTTCCTTATCCAAATTTGATGGTAAATGGACAAATGCAGGAACCCAGGCCTGAGAAACGAAGAGTGAACAGGGGGATCAGGCCTCTAGGTCTTACTCACACCTCTGAGACTGGAAGGCACAGGCTGAGGGCAAGGCTGATCTACAAGGAATACAAAAGAGGGAAAATGAGCATCTGTTGCAGCCCCAAGACAAGCTGTAGCAGCAGGGGCCTATTGCTTGTCTTCTTCCCATGCTTCTTCTAGAAGGGACCCCATCAGAGTCTTGAAGGAGCCACTTCTAGACTTGACTTGAATGGATCTAAGGGTACAAGGTGTGGACCATGGCAGGTCACCCACTTGGATCTCCTTTCAGAAAAGATGAGCTTATTGCCTAGTTATTAGGATTCCCAGAAGATATCCCTCAGCCGTCATTAGGGCATCTTCAGTCTTTTTGGAAGAAAACTGTTCCACTCAAATCACATCACCTAGGGGCAGGCTGCATCCTAATGACTTAAAAACACAGAAGTGAAAATGCCCAGCCCCCTCGCCCTGGCTCCCCCAAATCTGGAAGTGTCAAACCTTTAAGAAACGGATTAATCTGATTAATCAAAGATTAACTGGATGATTGCACAGTGTTTCCTAATCAGGTCCACACTGACCTGTGCTTTCTCACTCCCAGCGAACCTTAGAGTCAAGGGCAAAGCTTCTAAAATATACTGGTTTCTGAGCCTTATGTCCCAGAGATTCTGATTGAATCAGTTTAATGTGGGAGCAAGCTTGGGTATTTTCTAAAACCTACTCAAAGTTGACTAATGTGCAGCTCGTATTGAGAACCACGGAAAGATGGTGTGAAAACATGCCAATGGAGAGTGGGTGGAGGAAGTGACCCTGAATATCTATCCTCCTTTCTCTCATCTTCATACAGTTTATAATTACTTGCTTTATCTTGCTAAGGACTTAAGGATCCCAACAGGGTTAATTCCCTGACCTGTAGGAAGTACAGATGCCTGCTACCGTCTGATCTTTTCCTGTCTGGCTGTTGTTGCTGTGATCTTTATGTAAATCTGTACCCCTGTTCTACCTGACGAGATTCCTGTTCTCCTGTAGGTCTGGCCTTCAGTGACACAAGTTCTCTAAAGCTTATTCTATAGGCACTGGAATTCCTGATCTTGCCGCTGGTGCCTTCTCTGCAGCGTGCCCTCCTTTGCAGAAGGATCCATTCAGGCAAGAAAAATGGGAAGAAACCAGTATGTCCTTCCTGTCCTAAGTACATGCGTCCAACAGACAGCTCTATAAGGGCTGACATAAATAATTTTTCCAAGAGGCTCTCAAATTTATCTCATTTTTCTATTTTTTTTTATTTGCCAGCAAAGATCGACGTACGTATGTACATCTAAAACTGAAACCCTTCGAGTAAACATTCAATTCTGGGATAGACACATTTTGGAGTCTCTTCATCTACCACCACTTTCAGTTACCAGCTGGTAATCTCTCGTCAAGCTAGGGCTGAATTTCCTGGGCTTCTCTCAATCTGATGAATAGGGAGAGTGACTAATAATGAATTCTCATGGAGTTTTAGGAGTGCAAAAGAACTTCCGCAACCCTGTTAAATAGCAATCTTATCACTGGCACAGTTCTAATGAGACAAGCTGTTTGCCAGTCTTCTTTCCCTATGACCTCAACAGCAGAAGCATTTCCACTGAGGCTTTTCATATTTTATTGCGGTGTGAATATTAAAACCTAATGTTAGCTATGGTTCTTCTTTACATTTTAAAAAGCAATGTGGTATTCACACTGAAATAATATATATTTAGGCATTTTTAAAAATTAGTTTTGGCCATAAGCATTTTTTAAAATTAGTTTGGGCCATAATTATAAATTAGAGGTTACATGGAAGATACTCTTCCTCTTCCTATGAACATTTGCTGCTGGGTATGAATATTCAGCTATTTATGGCTGATGTGTCACAAATGTAATAAATTTTTTGAAAAGATGCAAAATGCCATCTGTCATCTCCGTCATGATTTCAAAGGCAGAATTTTTAAAAAGAGAAATAAAGGAAAGAAAGGAAAGAATCTTTAATAACTGTAAACTCTGGTTAAACCCTATAAAAGTTAACATTCCAGACCAGCATCCTTCCGTCTTCTAAAACTATCTATCTGTGTAATGGCTTTTAACATATTTTAGGCTAACCTGTTTTCCTAACATAGCTCCAAATGTCTATTTTTGCTATTTCTTTTTTTCCATTCTTTTTCATTACAGAATCTTGTATACCTAATGGACCCTACCACAATCCTCCAAAGAAAAATGAAAATAACTTCTAATAACTCCTAAGATCTTCTCTGCAACTAACATTTCCCTCTATTTAAAGGTATTCTTACCAAGTATCTCTTTGAGGTAGTCATTGCTTTTAAACCATGGCAATTGAAGGAAGGGTAATCTATCCTTTAGAATTATAATAATATGCATATGGTACAGGAATTTTTTCACTTGGCAGTAGATTATGATTTCATATGCCTATCTGTTCTTCAGTTACAGAGATTGATTTTATTTCTCTACACTTCATTTTTATTAGAATATTAAAATTCCACAGCAAAACCAATGCAGTTCTTGAAAACTCAATGGAAGAAAAAATGAAAGGCTCTATGGAATTGCTCACAGAAATTGATATAATCTTGACACCAGCATGAGTTTAAAAAAAATAAATCACAGACCTGAAGAAGCTACAATAAAATAATCTGGACTCCTGGTCGTTTGAGGCTTGTATTTGTGACCCCAGGGAAAAAAAAAAAAAAAAAGATCCAGGATCTTCCCTTGGAAACCCAGTTCACTGCAAGAATTTTCTTACTCATGTTACACTAAATTCATTTTATTGCATTAAAACTCATTGTTCATTTATGAAAACAATTTTTTTATTTACAAAAGGAATATATTTTTATTAACCAAAAATGACATAAAGGAGGAAAACTCAAAGAATAAAAAATCATCATCAATTTAATCACCCAATGACGTTGAAAATATTTTATGTACATTTAAGTATATATGTACCTGAATTACATTAAGCATAAATTATTTTTTGTAGCCTGGATGTGCATATACCCCAATTTTTTTCTATCTCATAAAATATTTTTAACCATACAATTTTAATGACTCTCCCATAATTTATTTAAGCCAAATTAATTTATCTATTTAAACCACCCACATCTTGTTTCCCCACTATAAATACTGTTACAGTCCTATTTAATAAACATTTAAACCTTATATTATTGTTTCCATAATAAACATTCCTGGAAGTAAAAATATTACTAGGTACTACGAAGGAATTTTTGAATTAATGGAAAAAATAAAAATTCATGATGGTTACAATTACATGTATTTTAAAAAATCGATAAAGATAAAAAAAAAATTAAGTACATAAAAAGGAAAGCAGTTTACCTTGTGCAAAAAGAACAGGATGAATTTTAAACCCTCCTCCATTTTTCAAACGTTGAGGCAGTTGTTCAAAGTGATAACTATCAATGTAGAAGTAAACTTTCAGAGCCTGCCGGCTTCCCTCCGCTTGATAAGTAAGAGGAACATCTAAAATGACATTTAATGTTACATTACTTCCCCAAATCAGGATATGTTATAGAGTATATTTGTTAACTTTTTAAAAAGTCTTGATAATCCACTAGAAACTAATATATTAAAAGTACCCTTGTATGTTAAGTTCAGGTTAGGCAAACTTGCTATTCAGTGAAAGAGCATTAAATCAGATTCTCATTAGCTAAAGCAACAGATTTATTACTGTACTGTATATAAAATTCTACAATAGGAAACTTTGTTACACTTTGACACACCAGATGTCTCACTTAACTAAATGAGAAGTTTAGTTACACATGGTTTGGAATCAGAATCTCCCAGGGCATCTGCCTCATTCATATTTTAGTCAAAATGAGTCCTTGGGGTACAATTCCTAAGCAGTGTACAAGAAATTGGGTACATAGCAACCATTATCAAAATTAGCATGGGTTTTGCAAGTTCCATTCCCTGAGCACCAGATCAAAACCATATTTATTACCTCTTTTGACGCACTATAGTCATTAGAAATTGTCTATCCAAATTCTTTTCATTTTCTCAAAGATCCTAAATTTAATTACTCAAAAATAAAAAAAACAAAACCCCCAACTCCTAAAAAAAAAAAAAAAACTTGAAAATCTACAAAGCTGTAGGAGTATTTCACAGTGCAATCATAAATCCTTTTCATTTTGCAACTTATCCATGACAAATAATTTCCAATTCATTAAGAAAGAATGTAAAATCTTCCTAAAAAGCTGGAATAGTCATCTTAAGCAGTTAAAAATTAAGGTAAAAATATTATAGACATTTAATACATTTTCTTGACTTAATATCTGTTAGTTCTAACCTGTTTCTTTTCTTTTTTTTTAAGATTTTATTTATTTATTCATGAGAGACACAGAGAGAGAGAGACAGAGACATAGGCAAAGAAAGGAGCAGGCCCCATGCAGGGAAATCCCATGTGGAACTTGATTCCAGAATCCTGGGATCATGACCTGAGCCAAAGGCAGATGCTCAACTACTGAGCCACCCAGGTGCCCCTCTAACCTGCTTCTTGAATAAAATTATATGTAAAGGCAGAGTTCAAGGTTAAATACTATTAATGAATGGAGATTCCAGGTTTTTAATTAAATGAATCTAATTTTGTGTATCAATAGCAGAGATATTGTATTAACATCTACAAGTTTCTTTTATGTCATATAATAAGCACCTATTTTATTTTTGTTTCTACATTTTTAAGGGAGGCATAAAGGATTTTGGTTTAGGAAAAAGAGCATTATTTCTCAGTTGAAGACTTAGAAATTAACTGGATTTTAATGATTGGGAAAATCCTGTTTTCCCCTGGCCGTATAATAAAGAAAAAGGATGCATGAACACTAAAGAAAATACTGATGTGTATATACTAAGAATTCGGATCTTCTAGTTCTCTTTTTCATGCAATGAATTTCATTTATATTTCAAGTTTTAGAATTCCATTCCTTTATTCTTTGGCACCAATGTGGCCAATCTCTGTTATCAAGTGGATGATGGTTTTGAAAGGAAAATAACCCAGCAGTAGGAGTTCCATATTATAGGAATAACAACAAATAAAGATGCTATATCAGGAACTAAGAAGCGGAGAATGACAGAAAATTATCAAGTATATTAAATTTAAAATGAAGTTAAAACTGAGAGTGAAAGAATGAAGACTTTCTCTCAAAGTAACTGTTATGCCTATAAAAGTGCATAATAATGTAGAGCTGAAGATTGCTGCCTCTTATTTGTGGAAATTTATCTACTATGAAAAACAAACCTGATGATTAGGAATATGTAATGAGTAAAGGCATCAAAAATATTATTGCATGAGGAAAAGGTTTCTGGTTCCACTCTATAGAGGGATTGATTCTCAAGAGGAATTTCAGCAGCAGCATCCCATCCCTGTAAACATGGTCCTCCATCACTGAATGAGTTTGGAAATAAGTTTCTAAGAAGTTCTTAGTTCCCTTTGCCTGAATTGCTATTCCTTGACCCTCTGCAGGGTTGGGTCTTGCTGGTCCTTTGGATTTCAGTTTAAAAGCTATTTCTGCTAAAAGCCCTTCCCTGTTGACTCCTTAAAAAGCCACTTTACCCTCACTCTTCATATATTGCTTATTTCCTGCACTGGATTTATCATGGCCCTAACCATCTTTGCTGTTGATTCTTTCTTTGTTTTCTTCCAAATAGGCTGTGAGCTCCATCATGATTGGGACATGTCTGTCCTATTCACCATGGCATCCACAGTCCCAGGTGCAATGGAAAGAGTGGAAGCTCAAAAATATCCATTCTCCTAATCACTATAGTAAAATTACCTGTATCACCATAAAAGGTGTGTGTGTGTGTGGGGGGGAGATCTGCTATCATTCTTCTCCAAAAACATGAAGATTTTCTATAAAATATATTGTTTTATACAGCCTAATCATTTAGCTCACTTATTCCTCCTTCACTAATTACATAATATGGCATAGGAAGGATCCCATACTTCCCCTGTACTGTACTGGGGACATTCCCCCTCTATCCCTTTGTGTCTCTCACTAGTTTCTAAGCTGCATGCCAACAGGGTCCTTATTTTATTTAGTCACTCCTGTATCTCCAGAATTTAGTTCAGCATTTGGTATGGTGTATATACTTAATAATTATTTTTTCAAGGAAAATAAAATGTCTTCAATCAAGACATTTGAGTTCTACGTGCTTGGCATGCCATATTTCTTCAGAATCTCATTATTCTTTAATGCAAAAAAATATGACTATGAGAAATGCTAAATACAGCTTTTTAAAAAGAATAGAGTAATAAAGTGAGGAGGATGGATTCAAGTATTTACTGCATACTACTATGAGCCTCATATAATGCCAGAGACTTTCAAATACATTATCTTCTGTAAGCCCCGTGAGTCAGGAAAGCTAGCATTCTCCCGTTTGCAGATGAGAGGGGTGCAGGGTTGGAATTCAAGTTCCTTATCTTCAAAGCCAGTGTTCTCTTTACATCTTCATGCTTCCTCCCGTCTGTATTGGGTCCTTCCCTCAAAGACACACGCAGCCAAACTAGTCTTTGCTATAGTGATGCAAATTAATTTGCATCTGACTCCTCTGCTTCTAAGCTTACAGAAAGATCAAATCATATGCAATTAATAATAAAGCTCTAGTTTCCTTACACCATTTAAATAAGATGTGATGACATCTGGGTATTGAAAAATTCTCTTCTTTCCTGAATCAACTTAAAAGGATAACTACATTCCTGTCATCGCTGTTAGGAACTTGTTTGGAATATCTAGTAATGTACACAGAAGTGACCTTTCATTAGGGATCTGTTTTCTCAGAAGTTGAGGGTATGCTTCGGGGAAACACTTAAAAAATATATATGAATTTTTATGTGTGTCACAAGATACACATACATGTACATACTAATATTACTTATATGGTCTTAATTATTTAATCTTTAATATTTATTCTATTTTTCAATGTGCTGAAGTTAAATCTCTCATGATAGCTATGCAATAAGTAAATATTTTATAGAGCTTATAACCCAGATCCCTTGCCTGCTTGTTCAACAGACCATTCACCAGTAATGTCATATTTGAACTACGGAAAACAGTACTCCTGTGAGCTTATGGGTCCTCAAGCAAAATTTAAAAGAAAAAGCAGGTTATGTTGTGAAAACAGAGTTTTGCTGCCTCTGGCAAAATTATGCCTACATTATTAAATTAAATGAAAATATATTCTACTTTATACATGCCCACAGAAGACCATACAATTTGTTCAAATAATATTATCCTTATGAATTAATCCCCTTTACCAAGTTCTCTCTTGAATATAATCCAAGTCCTTAACATTGTATTTATGTTCTCATTCTTTATCATTTATCAGTGAAGATGAAATTTTAATAAAATTCTGTTCTGTCTAGCTTCATAATTTAATACATACAGTTACCATCCCCACAGCTACCCACAAGGTCAAGTCACCATCACCATCATCTTTCAACTTGGGTCACTGTAGTAGCTTCGTAACTCATCGCTCTGTTTCTGTCCTTATCCCCAGTAATCCTCTATTCAACCCAGCAGTCAGAGTCAGCCTTCAATATACAAGTCAGATCAGGGCAGCCCAGGTGGCTCAGCGATTTAGTGCAGCCTTCAGCCCAGGGTGTGGTCCTGGAGACCTGGGATCGAGTCCCACATCAGGCACCCTGCGTGAAGCCTGCTTATCCCTCTGCTTGTGTCTCTGTCTCTCTCTGTGTCTCTCATGACAAATAAATAAAATCTTAAAAAAAAATTAGTCAGATCATGTCATTCCTCTGCTCCATGGCTTAACTAGACAGGAGTTCTTTTAATGGTCTGGCCTCCTCTCTGTTCCCATCCCCTGCTCTTTTTCCTCACTCATGCTGCTCCAGCCACCCAGGCTTCCTTGCTATCCTGAGAAAATGCCACAGCTGTTCCCAGCTCAGAATCTGGGACATCCCTCTTCCAAATACCTCTCCACCCCTTCAGGTCTTTGCTCTCCTTGTTGGTAAGGCTTTCCTAGCTTGTTAAATATTTGCAACTTCTCTCCACCTGCCCCTGCATTGTTATCCATTGTTCTCTTCTATTTCCCTTCATTCATATTATTGTCTTCTAGTTTATGTTCAAATTATTTATGTTGTGTATAATTATCTCTCCCCATTTGACTATCAGTTCCAAGAGAGGTATGTTTGCTTAGTACTCTATTGTATTCAACACCTAGAATTGCACTTGGCCATAAGTAGGCATTTAAGGCATTTTTGATGAATGAATGCTTATCATTCTTATCAGATCATGCATTGAATGAATATTTATTGGGTCCCTATTTATCATAGTACACATTAGAAATATGAAAATAAATGAGAAACTTTCCCAGCCCTGAAGAAGCTCACATTGTCTACCTTATGTACTACATAGGACCTTCACAACTTAGAAAAAAACAAGAGACAGAAAAATAACAAACTGCTCAAGATTTCTTGGGTTGATAGATACATTTTAAACCTATTCTTAACAATGTTGAAATGGTAGATAAATAATGATAACTTGCAGCAATGTATAAAGATTAAAACCCGGATATTGCTATTTCTCTGAATGTATGCTTCTAAAACATTCCCTTTGTTAGGTTTCATGATGGCAAACTGGGAAATTGAAGGGATACTTTTCAGTCCTTCAATTCAATTCATAAAGTAACTTCTTTGCAACATTAGGTACAACTATGTTCTGCTGAAAGTCTCTCCTTTATTCTTCACACCAAGTTTGTTTTTCCTTCTATTTTTATAAGCATAAAACCATTTTGCCTGCTGACTATATACACTTAATTGATATTTGTTCATTCATTTCCTTGAAAAACAATATTGCCTTTTTCATTCCAAGCACTCTCTTGGGTGCTGGAGATACAAAAGCAAACAACACGGGAAAGGTTTTGCCATCTTGGAAACTGTATGGGATGAATAAATCAATCAAGACAGACAATATATTTATACACGTTAAAGTTTGACACTCAGATGTAATGATTGTCAATTTTCCCTGTTAAGCTAGGAAGAATGTAGAATATATGTTTACACCGTCTGAATTATAAATTTTACCCATTATTGCCAAATCAAATAATTATGTCTTTCTCAGTCGGTATAGATCTAAATTTTACACAATGTGACATAATTTAGGTTTCTTCTCTTTCTTCTTGGCCCTAAGAAGAATGGGGAGTTATTGTGTAATGAGTATGGAGCCCCTGTTCCATAGGTGAAAAAGTTCTGGAGATGGGTGGTGGAAATAGTCATACAACATTGTAAAGGTACTTAATGCCAGTTAATTGTACTTTGAAAACTGGTTAAATAGTAAACTTTATGGTATGTATATTTTATCACAGTAATAGAAAAAAAAATCTTGACTAGCAAAGAATTTGATGCACACACTCAAGAAAAGTTTTAGAGGCCAAACTGATAGATAAAAATAAAAGTTTAGAATTATCTGGAGTTTCAAATTATATATATTTTCTGTCGCTTCCACAGTTGGTTATTATTTACCCTAAATATAACATTTTATATAAAACAATTTGAACTGTATATTAAATATATTAGTATCAAAGTTATGGTGTATGTTGTTGTTTGATGCCAAAAGAATTCTATGAAACACCTAGGAAACATTTTTAACTACTTACTTGCAACCAATGGCTCCTCTTCTGATGGCTTAAAGTAGAAAGAAACCTTTTCCAAATCAAATAGTGCAACCAGTGTGTCTTCTAGCATGGCTTGTTCATCTGTCTAAAAGGAAAGAAAATAATACATGATATGATAAGATCGTATAGGATAGAACATAACATCACGTCTCCAGATCTTAAGTAGCTTCACTTGTGTTTTATTTACATGAAAACCAAAAATTATCAATGCTTACCTAAGAATTTATTGTGGAAAATGAAATTAACAAATCCCTCAAAGTTACAAGTCTCTTTTATGGTTTAATATTTTCCTTTTAGATCATCTAAATGGCTCTACACAACTCTTGAGCCTATTTGGTAGCTAGATTCAAATCATATTGATTTCTAACACTTACAAATAAGTATGTAGACAATAAGCATGCTATGTGCCTCTAAACTTCTATAATCTTAAAAATGTAACAGCTAGAAGGCAAGAATATTGTTTTATTGAAAAGCTACAGTACACAGTTGCCATCCTGTTTTACAATAAGGTAACCTATGCATTATTCAATTTGCACCCTTTTATAGCTGTGATAAAAGCAATTTGCATGTACGCAATGATTTTCCTTCCAAAGATCTTAGAGATAAGAAACATTTTTATCCTACTTGCCTTTATAGTGCCTTAATCTAGAATCCTGTGACTATGCAATCTGATCTGTTTTAATCACTCCTTTCATTCTAATGGCATATTATTTTCCAGCTGAGGCAGGGAAGGTGGTAACAAGTTCAGCCCATGTCTCAGCAATACTATCTTTCTAGTACTACATTTTGGCCTCCCTAGCAGCAGTTTTGTGCAGGATGAAAGAATAATTAGCTTTACATTACACAAGCTTATCTTTTAAATGTAACAACTGTTTCCTTAAGAATATCAATGACCCTTTTAAATAATGGTTTTAACTGCTTTATGCACTTTTTTTTTTTTTAAAGTAGACTCCAACCCCAGCATGGAATCCAACAAAGGGCTTGAACTCATGACCCTGAGATCAAGACCTAAGCTGAGACCAAGAGTTGGTCTTAACCAACTGAGCCACCAAGGCGCCCTGTTTTATGTATATTTTTGAAAATTGCTGTAAGCTTATAGCCATATTTTTTGGCAGCATGAATAGAGGGTGAAAGAGATAGTAAAGAATGCCCACTATGTGAAAAAGAATCACCAAAGCAACCCCAGATCCCAAAGATATTTAGCATGGAAACCAAAAAGTTAAGAGAATCATCACCTTTGAACCTTGGTTTGGTACTTAATGTAGTGCATGGTACATAGTAAGTACTGGATAAATATTTAGTAAACTGCTATTTTTTTAAAGTCCTTTGAAGCAACAAGAGTATGCCATGAACCTGGAATTGGAAGGCCAGGACTGAAGAATCAGCATTTTTCTCAATTAAGAAGAATACACACAAGGAAGAAATATTCCAAACAGGTGGGCCTCTGACTGATATGGTGCAAGCTATGATGCTTCAGCAGACATGGCTAAAGTGATACCGAGTGACTATGGACTGTACTCAGAGCTCAGGGACACACACACACTGCCAGCATCTCCACCTTCCACAGAACTTCCACATTCCCAGGAGGCTTTTATATGCTTATTACAGAGGCAGAAAAAATACGGGTTTCTTTGACTTTTCTGTAAAGCAACCTTTGGATTTTTTTTAATCAATTCTTTAAACGAAGTTAAAGGTTTCAAAAGAGTAAGAAAAAAAGCTTCTTGAGATATAATTCACATACTACAAAATTAACCATTTAAAGTGTATAGCTTGGGGTTTTTAGTATATTCACAGAGTTGCACAACTACAACCATAATCTAATTTTAGAAATACTTGCACCGCCCCATAAAGAAACTCCATACCCATTAGCACCCATTCCCCCAAACCCCTTTCCCCAGTCCTTAGCCCCAGGCAACCATTGGTCTATTTTTAGTCTCTGAAATTTGCCTATTTCATATATATCATAATAATTGACCCAGATAATATATAGTCTTTTGCAACTGTCTTACTTCACTCAGTATAATTTTTCAAGGTCTGTCCATGGTGTAGCATGTGCCAGTTTTCCATTCTCCTTTTATGGCTGAATAATATTCTATTGTATGGCTGTACCACAACTCATTGATCCACTTAGCACTTCAGGGAATTTGGGCTGTTACTACTTTTAAGCTATTATGAATAGTCTTGCTAAGAATATTTGTGTACAAGATTTTATGCAAATATAAGTTTTCATTTCTCTTGGGTATTACATAGGAGTAGAATTTCTGGGTAATATAGGAATTCTGTGTTTAACATTTTGAAGAAGTGCCAAACTGTTTTCCAAAATGGCTGCACTGATGTCAGCATCCATCACTAGACAAATGGATAAAGAAGATGTGATGTATATAATACACATATGCACGCACACGGGCACACACACATTCATGCATGTGCACACACACATACACACTGGAATATTACTCAGTCATAAAAAAGATGAGAGCTTGCTGTCTGTGATAACATCGATGAATTTAGAGAGTATAATGCTAAGTGAAATAAGTCAGGATGAGAAAAACAAATACCATATGATTTTACTCATGTGTGGAATCTAAAGAACAAAACGAATAAACAAACAAAACGAAGAATCAGACTATAAATACCAGAACAAACTGATGGTTGCTAAAAGGAAGGAGGTGGTGGGATGGGCAAAATGTATAAAGGGGAGTGAATGATGTAGGCTTCCAGTTGCAGAATGAATAAATCATGAGAATAAAAGGAACAGCCTAAGGAAAAAATAAATAAATAAAAATGACAGCATAGGGAATATAGTCAATGACACGGTAATGGTGTTGTATGGTTGACAAATGATAGCTACACTGTGGTGAGCACAGCAGAACATATAAAGAAGTTAAATCACTATGCTGTACACTCAAAAACAATGCAACATTGTGTGTCAACTACTCTTTTTTTTTTTATGATAGTCACAGAGAGAGAGAGAGAGAGAGAGAGAGAGATTGGCAGAGACATAGGCAGAGGGAGCCCGACATGGGATTCGATCCCGGGTCTCCAGGATTGCGCCCTGGGCCAAAGGCAGGCGCCAAACCGCTGCGCCACCCAGGGATCCCCCCCCCTTTTTTTTAATTTAGTCAACTACTATTAATTTAAAAATTAAAATTAAAAATTCTTGAAATTAAGAAAATGGCAATTTTTTATTTTTACCTTCCCACCAGCAATTATGAAGGTTACAATTTCTCCTTCTCAACACTTGCAATTATCTTTTGGATTATACCTATCCAAATCCCAAGTATTATAGTACCTCACTGTAGTGTTGAGTTGCATTTCCCCAATGGCTAATGATGTTGATTATCTTTCCATGCGCTTTTTGGTCATTTTACATCCTTTTTGGAGAAATACCTATTCAAATCCTTTTTGTGCTTTCTAATTGAGCTTTCTTTTTATAGTTTAAGTTTTAAGAATTCTTTCTAGAGTCCGGATAGAAGTTGCTTATCAGATATATAAATTACAAATACTTTCTGCCATTCCTTGGCATCGCAAACAAAGTAGAAGTACCAGCACTTGATTAAACAATGGCAGTTTTAAAGTAGGAGTAGAACAGGAATGAAGCCTCACTCATTCACTCATTCAATAGGCACTTAATGCTACCATGTGTTAGAAAGTGGACTTCCTATCTTATGTAAGGATAGGATGTTAGATTCAAAAGCATCTAATTCTGTTTCTCCGAAGTACACTGAGGTGGAATTCCTTACCTTATCATTCCAGAACCTTTTATGACTGTGCAGTACTGCAATTACCTCCCTATCTTCATTACCATTACAAAACTATTTTGATATATAAAGTCACTTACATTTGTTTAAAAACTCAACCTGTTACTTGGTAGTCACATATTCTATGTATACTTTAACAGGTGACACAGCATTTCGGGTTTAAAATCACAATTCTATTTAATGAGTACTTCAAGTTTATGTATAAGTGAACATGTTTGCCTTTAAACATCACGACAACTATCAGAACCACAGAAAGAATATGTAATAAGCCCCTTTTATTTATCAAATATCTTGAGGTGCTTTCCTTGTAAGGACTGTGGGAAACTGATGCATAAATATGGAATATTCTCAGAATTAACAGGACAAACATGCATACAAAGAAAGGAAATAAATTCACTGAACATACCCAAGTTTTAAACAGACTGTCAGACAGTATGGCACACAAGTTGTCAGATCCTGTCTATCGGGCATGCTCCCGAATATAAACCTGTGTGGGAGCCTGGGTTTCACGGCAGGCTGTTTCTTCCTGACTGGAAATAAGGAACCACAGCAGAAACCCCTTTCCCCTCTGATGATCTTTTTCAGTCAGTGCTTAGGGACACAGGAATTAGGAACATATGGGAGGCTTTCTCAGCTTTTAGCACCCAGAGAATAAATAAAAATCAGGAAAAAAGGAATATCTTCTATATACTTACTAAAACCATATTTGTCCATGGAAAAATATGTTCTTTTAAAGTATCTGACTGACTACTGACCCACAACGAATAACCACTTCTTTTTTTTTTTTTTTTCCGAATAACCACTTCTTATTTGGGAATATGTTACAACGTATGGTACTGTTGACACACACAGTGGGAGACACTGTGATTCCTTACCAAGTTTGGTGACAGGAGTGATTGAAAATGGAAAAGAACACCTGCATTCGCTATCTGGTCCAGCCATCTTCTGCTGGCTTCCCCCGTGTCCATCTCATTGTCTTTGCTGTTGTCAAACATCTGGTTTAAGGCTGCCATGAGCTGCTCGGAGAAGGCACAGACTGTGGCCACAAGGCTCTGGCAGAAAACCATGTCTCTTCGGAGCTGTGTCTCACTGTCTGTAACCCAGGAGAACATAAAGACAGTTTTGAAAAATGTCACAGGTAAATAACACCAATTCATTAAGCATCTATGTTTACCATTGTTTCATCCTTTCACTAAACTCAACCCATGTGAAAAATGTGAATTTGAGCTCTTCTAATGAGCACAGATACCTTAGCAAATATGCTTTTTAGAAAACATTAAACATCAAAAAATGTAAAAAAAATTAAGATAGTTTTTCTTAATTGGCATTGTGACTTTATTTTGCAATCATTAAATTGTTTTATAAAACACAAGGGGGAAAAATAAGGCTTTAGTTATTGACTTCTTTTTTGATGGAATTTGTGTTTGTTGCATGATACTTCCTAAAGGAAACTCAAAGTCCAATTTTTCAGTTTGTGTTGTCAATGAAATACATTTTTAATATTAAATTTTTAAAAATTACCTAATAAACTTACTTAAATATTAAGGTGAAATGCACATCGGGAAAGAGTATTGATGTCTGATGGTAACAGTAAGTAAATTTGGACTCTTGCATTTACCTATTAGACCTCATGTGTTATAAACAAATCCAGTTTATAAATTCTTACATTTCTTTGAAATAAGTAATGCATTTACAGTATTAACATAAACTGATTTCATCAGGATTCTTATTCTGCAATTGGTGGAGTTTTGATGGACTCACCTTGAAGGTCTGTTTACCCTGTGAATGGCCACTCTTGGGCCACAGTTTTTGTTTGTTTGTTTGTTTGTTTTGTTTTCAAGTAGAAAGAAGCTTTTCTGAGAACATGATCACAGAGATTCACCTCTTTGCATTTTTGAATATATACAAACTCCATGAACTACATACATGTCAAGCCATACGTTCCGTACATTGAAAAGTCACTTGTACCAGATGAACAATAAAAGCAAAAATACTCAGTCTCAAAAGTGTATTGGATATTTCAAGGGCTCAGAATTTTCTGAAGTGAAGAAGTGCTGTCAATATTAGGGTGTAAAACGGACATAAATGTTGCCATGAGTTCTTGCTTTATTGATAAAAAGGCCTAATTTTTAAGTTGTTTACCAAGAACAATGAACATATGATTTTAATAACCATCAAAGGCATCTGAACACACAATATAATTTCTGTGTGTTACTTAATTTCCCTGTTAGTAAAAGCTACTCTTGACAATTTTATTAGAAAAAGGATTAAATATTTAAAGTATTTAATTTTATAACGAAAATCTTCATTTATTATGTTGATCTATACAAAGTTGTTCCTTTACTAGGTCAAAATGGTTGAATATGGCAATCCCATATGATTCAACTTATTAATTTAATCAATAACAGGTGGTAGACATTCCCTTTAAGTAATTATATACCATGTGCCTCATTCAAATAGATGGAAAAGAGTGTTTTATAAGTAACTGTAAAATAGCTAAAGTGGGAAAAACCTTTGTCCAATTCTTAATTAAGAAAAAAGCAAAACACCTATTTTGTTGTGCACAATTTCTAACAAAGTGTAGACATTCAACAACTATTCACTGCATTAGTAAATGAAAATAATGAATGAGTAGAGCAACTAACAAATTAAGTGAAATGAAAATGTACGAGCTCATTCTCTGAAATGAGATGGATTTAGTTTGAAATTAGCTTGAAATGCCTGGATTTAGTATGACCTAAAAGGATAATTCAGACAGCTTGTTAGCCCAAATGTGTAGCTACAATGTTGAGATTCAAGATAGAAACTAAATAAAATAGCCCTATATCTTTCTTGCACAGTTTTGCTTTGTCTTCTGTTGTTCTATAATAAAGCAGAAAATCTGGGGAAATTTAAAAAAATACTTCAGTAGTTTGGGCAGAAATACTCCCACCTATAACCTGAGAATAATTTCATAATCAAAACTGAATTGGAAAGAAATGTCTTATATCAAGAATGGAAAGCTAAGGTCCAGAGAAGGAAAAATCCAGTTCCACTGAAAACTTAGAAGAGATCATGAGGGTTAGTTAACTTTGCCACTAGTAGAAATAATTATCTTCAAATTGCTTTTGAGAAGTAATGCCCAAATTTCTTCTCTTTTTTTTACCCTTGGAAAAGAATACTTAAATGTTTATTCCACATTCTATTACTTTATCTATATGCATTTTAAGCCAAAGAAAATTTTCATTCAACTTCACTATCAAGTCAGAGCTGATCATATAAAAGTTGTATTTCTTCATTAAATTTTTAAACTTTTCACATTGAATATACCACAAGAATTAAACATAGCACCAATTACTGAGGTTATAAAGATATCCAAGGTGAAGCCTTGGTCATGTCTATGCTTACAGTAGAGTAGCAGAATTTGATATGCAAGATGCCCTGAAACACACTGCCATTTAAATTTCAAACCAACATATTTTCAAATGAAAAGCACTTTATAATTTCTTACTACTTCATGAGGTGGTTTTTAGTTGTGCTTTCCTACTCCAACAGAGTAAATGACTTGTTTGCATAGACTTTAATATGCACATCATATTGAGTTTTTCAAGTAACTTTGACACATTATCACCTCCCAGTGAATAATAAAGGCAAAAAACTCAGAGTGGCAGAAAGGACTCCTTACAATCTATCATCAAGTCATGCTGACAGTTTATAAATGCATTGTTTCCCTTCATTCATCCCCTACACCAGCAATAATCTTCCCAGGCTTGTTATGAGAAGATAAGAAAACAATGTATCTGAAAGTAGCCAGGACCCTGGCTATACAGACCTCTCCTCTTTGTCAGGTTCCTCAAATGTTAAATGCCCTTATAAATGTTTTTAGAGCTCACACCTTTGTCCATGGGACCTCTGGCTGCAGGCACATTCCTGACCATCTCCGCCAGCAAACTTTAAATCATCCTTAAGAGTCAATTCCTTGAACTTCTGGAACCCACTGAACTCCTAAAATAAAATCTCCCCTTGTGAAATTTTCTCTTTCCTTCAGTAGGTATCATGCACTTCTTGATCTGCCACCATGGGCCTGGGAGTATCCCTCTACTAGATGACTAATTACTCAGCATTGTGAGAGTTTGTTTAATGTCTGGTTCCCCAGGAGACCATCAGCACATCAAGGACAGAGGAAGTGGCATATAATGTGAAGGATGCTCATGGACCTAGAGACATATCATCTGCTTTCATCTACCCATTCTACTCATTTTAAGCCATATAATCCTAGGTATCAGATTCCTACATATATTATGGGGTATTTCTACCAAGACCTGCAATAAAGATAAATGAGATAAAGATAAAGCACTTAGTAAAGTAAAATTGCACAATATTGTTATTGTGATTCTTTAAAAAATATTTTAAAAAAGATTTTATTTATTTGAGAGAGAGAGAGAGAGAGAGAGAGAGATCATGAGCAGCTGGAAAGGGCAGAGGGAGAAGCAGACTCCCTACTGATCAGAGATTTCGATGATAGACTTGAGCCCAGGACCCTGGGATCATGACCTGAGCTAAAGGCAGATCCTCAACTCTCTGAGCCACCAAGGCACCCATAATTTTTTTTTTCTTCAGCATCTAGGAAGGTGTCTGGCACAGAGTGGGACTCAGTTCTATTGCTAAATGGGGAAGGAACCATATGATGAATACAGACACCAAAATAAGCAAACTCCTAAGAAAAACTGACAATTCTTTTAATTATGCAGCTGTTCAAAATTCACAAGTATCCATCTTTCCCCAAAACTATTCTCATTCCTCATTTTTATCAATAAGAACTATGGCAGGATATACAACAGCTGCTTCCAGCTTCTAGCAAAAGAAGAAAGGCAGGGTGAGCTGTTTTTTTGGTAACAGTTTGTTTATTGTTTTTACAGAGTAAGAATTCTCTGGTAGTAGGAATATACTCAAAAGAAATGGATGTTTTATTTATCAAAGGCTTCTGTTTCACTCCAGTATTTAAGCACCTACTCAAACCCACCTTCTACAAACATATTTTAAAATAGTAACACTTCATTTACTCTCCATGGTTTAAAAAGCTCAAATTCCATAGCTGGTCTAAAAAGAATGAGATAGTTTCTGGATACACAAGTAATCCCAGTCAGTATTCTGAGACTGTAGGGAAAAGAAATAATAATAAAAAATAACAACAAAGAAATGAAAGAGAGATTAGACAGAGAAAAGGATAGGAATAAAAGTGAGTTTAAAATAATATTTAGCAGACACAATGCCCCATTTTCAAGTGGAGAGCATAATTCTGCAGCCAACAATGTGGAGTAATTTGGCTACATTCTGGTACCATCCTATAGATGAGAGAAAAAACAGTGAGTAAATAAAGTAGAAAAAAGGATACTCATGACAGGAATAGAAAAATAAAGTTGAAATCAAAATAAGGATCTACAAAAATATACTATTTGAACATTCACCAATAAAGCAATGCATTCCAGGACTGCTTCTGGAATTGACATAACTAAGTTTGAATTTCATCTGCCACCTACTATTCATTCACTCAATAAAGCATCTAATTTTCCAAATGCTCAGAAAATACATGTTGAATGAATACCATTTATTAGTTATTATTATACGTACGTATAATACGTCGTTATTATTAATCGATCTGAACGTTAACTTCTTCATCTTTAAACCTGTGTAAAAGTAATGATGTTCTCATAGAGTGATTATGAGGACCCAAGGAAATCTATACAAGGCCTATCTACTGTGTGCTTATTAGTAAAACTAAAAAAAGTCAGATATTTCTGTTATTATTACTCAGTCCAAAAATAAGACAACTATTTGTTTAATTCAAGCAAAAACTGGCCAAAAACCAAAAAAGCCCTCTGGTTAACTCGACTCATTCATTCACTTATAATTTAAATTTTCTAGATGTGACAGATTGTAAAAGACCCCTCCTTCCAAAGTATGATCTGCTTCTCCATCCCTTGAATCTGAGCCCACCTACATCCTTGTTCACAAAAGTTAGACATAGTTTCACAACAAATCCCATTTGCACAATTAACTTTACCAAAATCTCCTTCCTTTCTCCTTTTTAATTATATTCTGTATAAACATATGCACAATTAACTTTACCAAAATCTCCTTCTTTTCTCCTTTTTAATTATATTCTGTATAAACATATATGTTTCCATGTTTGTACCTATAATGGAAGATGAATAGTTTTTGTATTTTTACAAAATACAAAAAAGTATTTTTTTTTAATCTTTGCAAGGCTTTAGAGAAAGTAGGGATTGTATTTCCACCTAATTTGTTGAAGGAATTGCCTTGGTATCATGAGACTTCTAACGTCATGGGCCACAATAATTTCAAATAGTAAAAATAATGAAAAATATTACCTGAATATTCAAGAAGAGCCAGGAGTATCCTACACTTTACCTCTGCAGAAAAAGAAAATATTAACAGTTAGTTGTTCAGTCTTTTTTTTTTTTGCCACTAGCACCACATTTTACTATACATTTTAATAGTATAGTAAAAATCAGCACAATCTTACTATATTAGATAATAAAAATCTCTTTTACTTGACATGCTATTCTTCCTACCCCCTATATAAATTCTATCTATTGCTCAAGATGCTAAAATTTCATATAGTTCTGAACTAAACTAGCCTGTGAAACACATTCAAATCTTGCTACCTTTGTTAAGTCATCCTTAACTGCTGTAGTTTGCATGTTGTTCTCTAAACTCCTATAGCTATTATGGTCTTGATCAATAAGCTCTCAAGCAGCATTTTTTCTTAATTAAACTTTTAAAGATTATATGCGTTTTATAATCTTTATGTATAATTATATGTATATTATGCATTATATATTAGAATTTTAGATTATATGTAATATACAGACTATACTTCTCGATTATATAGTGTGTATATATAACATACACACCGTATGTTATATATACATAATCTCTCTCTCTCTCTCTCGAAATCCTTTCCTATCTATATGTCAAGAACAGCCATAAAAGGCGGAACAATACTACATATTTCCAAATACTCTTCTTCCCAACCCATCTCCAAACAAGGGCAATCACAAATGTTTGATAAATGTGTATTAATTTCATACTCATTGCTTTACTTCTAACTGGTAAATAGTTTACTTGCAATCAGTAAATATAAAAGCACACAGAGCTCCTTTATGTGCCCAAGATTATGGGAAATAAAAAAGGTTAGGTTACATCCTATTCCAGACAGGCTCACAATAGAGTTAGAGTGACAAAATTACCTGATAAGAAATATAGGAGATACTTGAAAGGACATTACATTTTACAAGTGAGAACACAAGAACAAGAGAATTTCAGCGGTGGAAAAGTACAAGAGTCACAGGACCCATCTGTTGCAGTAGTCCTTCATTATCCATGTGGGACATTCCAAGACCCCTCCGTGGATGCCTGAAACCATGGACAGTACCAAACCCTAAATATACTATGGATTTTCTAATTTTTTTAAAAGATTTTATTTATTTATTCATGAGAGACACACAGAGAGACGCAGAGACATAGGCAGAGGGAGAAGCAGGCTATGGGTAGCCTGATGCAGGTTTAGATCTCAGGACACTGGGATCATGACCTGAGCCAAAGGCAGATGCTCAACCACTAAGCCATGCAGGCGTCTCCATGCTATGGATTTTCCTGTCCATATATATCTATGACAAAGTTTAATCTACAAATTAGGCACAGTAAGATATTAACAAGAATAGTAATAAAATAGAATAATTATAATAATATACTGTATTAAAAGTTATATGAATGTAGTCTCTCTTTCAAAGTATCATATTGTACTGTACTCATCCTTCTTCTTGTGATGATATGAGATGATACAATGCCTAGGTGATGAGATTCAGTGAGGTGAATGACGGAGGAGGCATCATGACGTAGAGTTAGACTACTACTGACCTGCTGATGATAAGTCAGAAAGAGGATCATCTGCTTCTAGACTTTGGTTGACTAAGAGTAACAGAAAGCAAAGAAAGCAAAACCGTGGATAGTGGGGTCCCCCATAGTAGCTTTGTGGTTTTCAGAAAATGGTTACACTACTATTGATCCTTGAACAACACAAGTTTGAATCACATGGGTCCACTCATACGTGGAATTTTTTCAATAAAATCAGTATAGCACTGTAATTTATTTCCTTTTCTTCATGATTTTCTTAACATTTCCTTTTCTCTAGAATATAGCATATGATACATATAACATACAAAACATTATCTGATGATTTATATTATCAACAGGGCCCTGGTTGGCAATAAACTATTAGTAGTGAGGTTTTGGGGGGAGTCGAGGACTATTTGAAGATTTTTGAATGGGTAGGAAGTCTGTGCCCCTAACTCTCATGCTGCTCAATGGTCAACTGTACTTTGAGTTTCAAGGTGCTCATTCACCAGTGACGATAACACCTATCGTATCTATTTTATGGACCTGTATAGGACAAATAAATGGTGATATATATTAAAATCCTTGGAAAATTATTTACCATGCTATTTATCTATAAAGCACTGTTATTATTGTAATCTGAATCCACCTAAAAAGTTGGTATAGAATTCTAAGTGAGTCTTGAAAATGTTTTAAAACATTTTTTAAAGTTCTATTGTCGAAAGAGTAAGTACATATCCTAAGAATGGTAAAGAGTGCTAACAAGAGAATATAGTAAAGAGTGAATACCAAATATTCAACAATCTAGCATAGAAAAGATTTTACTAGATCATTTAGAGACTGAGATTGAGATAAAATTAGAAACCTCACTGAAAAATGCCATCCAACATCTGATCGATGAGTTTAGATTTATCTAACAAAAATCACTATAAGGTTCTGGGGCAGGGTACTAAAATTATGAACACAGTATTTTAGGAAAATGAATATAATATATCATACTATATAAATCAGAAAAGATACAGATGGGAGGATTAGCAAGAACTCTATTCCAAAGACTGAGGTAAGAAAAACAAGGGGGGAAATTGGAGACTTTTGATTAAAAAAAGAAGGAAGAAGCTCTTTGGGATATTTGGGGGTGGGGGCAGTAAGTCGCTGAAATAATGGGAAATTTTGAGAAGAGTACAATTTCTGTAGGGAGCAAGAATTGAAAATGTGTTTACTAATAAACATTTGAATTTAAGGTGATGGTGGATCCAATTCTGTCACCAATTCCAATGTGTGTTTTTTCATCCCCACACCACTAAGCAATCACCCAACACTATCTGGTATCCTAAAATTCAACTCAATTATCTACCTGAAGATAGCATCATATCTCACAGGGTAAGGGCTTAGTCCCATAAGACTGTCCCCACCCAATTCAGGCACCAGCTGCAAGTTCAGGTTGTCACCTATGCTTCTGACTAATTGGCTACAGATCGGAGGTTTCAATGCCTCTCTGTTGAGTTTTATTGATTTTCTAGAGTGGCTGACAGAATTCAGAGAAACATTTTACCTACTAAATCACCAGTTTATTGTAAATGGATATAGCTCAGGAGCCAGATGGAAGAGATGCAATGGGTAAGGTATGGGGAATTGATGGGGGACTTCCATGTTCTCCAAATGCACCACTCTTCTAGAATCAACCCAGAAGCTTTCTGAACTCCATCTCTTTGAGATCTTATGGAGGCTTCATTACATAGGCATGATTAATTAAATCATTGGTCACTGGTGACTGAACTCAACCTCTAGCCCCCTCTCCCTTCCCTGAAGTTGGGGGTGGGACCCTCTAATCACATGGTTGGTTTCCTTGGCAACCAACTCCCTTCCTTAGAGGTTTTCTAAGGAAACCTCACTGGGATAATGAAAGACACCTTTATAGTTTTCATCACAAGAAATTCCAAGAGTTTTAGGAAATCTGTGACAGGGAAGGGGACAAGGACTAAATATATGTTTCTTACTATAAATCACAGTATTACCATGTGTTAATCAAGTATAAATATCTTCAATCGGCTGATAATTTGAGACCATAATTTAGCGTAAATATTAAGCAGGAACTAGGCTTTATCTGAGTACTTAGTGACATGACAAAATGAATCTATCCTTCATTTATCCCACTATATTTTCTGCTCTCTTCTACACTCAGTTTGGCAGGCTATGATATGAATGCATGAATGTCACAGTGTGATACTGTATGATACAAAATGATACTGTAACAACACTTCCTATATAAAGATCATAAAATTATTATAATTATTATATTTTGATACCATTTGGTGTATACTTGACAGGATATTTTGAAATCAGAGATGAATGAATGATGAGTTTCAGAACATGTTACCCCCAAACATGGCAATTTGGCATACTGAAAATGTTAAGCTGAAGGAATTTCATAAAAAGCAGGTGTATGGAAAACTCTCTGACCTCCCCTTACTCTGCTGAATCTGGTCATAAAACCTTCTTGTGAGAAGTGCCTTCCCAATCCCAGAGGAAAGAAGTGTTCCTATCTCCAAAGACAGAAGAACACTGAAAGGAACAGGCCTTGCCAAATTTCCCAGTTAACTACCCTTAGTGCATACACTTCTGTCCTACATTTTTCCAAAACTTTCTACTTTTTATCAAACCTGGTATAAAAGCATCCAGGTTTAACACTTATTCTGGTCTTCATTTCCTTACAAAGCTCTCATATCATGCAAAACATATTAAATAAATTTATTTATTTTAATTTGTCTCTTGTCTGACAAATTACAGGTCAGTAGGCAAAGAATCTAGAAAGGTAGAAGGAAAAAACATTACTTTTTCCCTCCTCTACAGGAACATCAGAATGGGGTTATCTCAGTTACATATCTAAGCCACAAAATTCTGGAAGGCAACATTATATTGAGCTTCTAGTCAAGACCTAACCCTTCATTAAACAATCACCTATATAAAGACAATTGGGAAATAGAATGAAAATTACTTTAAGTTGAACAGAATAAATTCATGATGAATTGGTGAGGTTACTTCAGAGTACCTCCATATAACAAGCAGTTGATTGCAAGGATCTTGATGTTGCTGCTTCCATCCTGTATAATAGGATGAGACCATGCTATTTGGGGAAGCACAGATTACCAGGAAGTGGCAGCTTGACCTCTTCTTTGATAGTCCATTGGACTGAACTAGTGGTTAATCATTTTTTAAAGATTCGCCTCGCATAGTGATGATCATAGCACTTACCCAAAGAATAACTGCATCTCACTAAAACTGGCAACCAGGGATGTAACCTAAATTCTGCAAAGAGCCCTCCTCACACCATTCACCAGAAGACTCTCAGCACACCCAATCAACCAGCTGTTGGGCTCCCATGACCAAGAGTGATATCCATACTCACAACATCCATCCATCAATATATGTAAATAGTTACCATTCCTACAGCTGCTTATTGTGATATGAAGTATTGAGGGTATGAAAGGTATTAAGATGAAAGTAAGATTTTAAAAATGAATATAATTAAAAATTAAGCTTTTTATCCACATTAGAAAAGGTTAATATCTTAAAGATAAAACTCCTCAAAAAAACAAAACAAGAAAAGGTTTAAAGATTTCTCTGTTCCTAATTGATATTGCATTTACTCTGAAAACAACTATAATCTAAAAAACCTTTCAAAGATGATGAGAACAAATGCATTTATATTTGTTTAAAGATTTTATTTAAATTCAAGTTTGTTAACACATAGTGTATTATTAGTTTCAGGGGTAGAGAGAACAAGTGCATTTAGATTCATGAATTATAATTTCTAGGAGTGTTAATGATACTTGCACTTATTCTGCAAAAAGGAAAAAAACAGTAAAATATATGTTTAAAATCTTTAAAGCAATTTTTAAAAAATGTATTTATCATTTTTGCTCATTAGTTTGGTAGGTATGAAATTCAGACTTTTCACTAAATATGATATTATAATATCATATTATATAACCATTATATTTAGCTATAAAATAAAATGTAGCCAAGATCCAGCTATCAAAAACAAAACATTTCATCACACAATAGAATTGCCATGATTTATTTGGAGTACAAACTCTTCCTCTACTAATCTCTAATGAGTATCTAAGCTGTTATACTAGAGTACATTTATAGGCAGAAGACTTAGTAATCACAGAACATATACACATCTCTGTCATTTGGTAAATGAAGAAACTGAGGCCCAAAGGAGTTATGTCATAGGCTCAAACTCTTATCAGATTTAAGAGCTGTTTTTTGTCAACAAAGTATACAACTCTAATTTACCCTAAAAAGATGGCAGTGACTAGGGGTATGCTGCTATTCTTCGGGGCACTACTTACCACATCCAACTGACATACGAACAACTGAGGAATAGAAATTCAAACTCAGGTGTATACTTATTTATTGTAGAGGTTTCTCAACCTCATCTCTATTGACATTTTGGGCCAAATAATTCTTTGTTGTGACGGACTGTCCTGTAGATTCCAAAATGTCTAGCAGCATCCCTGGCCTCTACACACTAGATCCCAGTAGCACACCCACAATTGTGACAACCAAAAAAATATCTCCAGCTATTGCCAACCACTGGTCTACTGTTGGAAATAAAATCACTGAATTAGGCATTTTTAAAAAGTAAACAAATTTCTCATTTCAACTTCTTCACCATAATTGTTCTGGAAACTCTCAGAATTTTCAACTTAATACTTTGACCCTAAACAACATGTAATCAGACACACTAGAGTTGTCCTGAAGCATTATATCCCCTATCCTAGGTTGTATCCATTATAGGATGTTGAGTAAACAATGTCAGCTAGTTAATAACAATAAACTTAGGCATGAAAAAGAAATTTAAAAACCAATAATGTAACCTACCCTATTATTTTGACTCTCACAAACTCACAATTAATTTTTTAGACCTCCCATAAAACTTAGCTTCGTGACTTTTGTGAATCTTTGAGAAATTTTGCTGGTATTGTTTCATATTATAAAATATGAAACTCTCTCCACATTCCACTTGTCTTCCCAAGTATGAGCCTTTATTTTATTCATTGAGAATATTCCCCATGATTTAGACCATGGAGATCAGTCTACATTTAGTGTTTATAGTCAATATAGATCAGTCTACATCATTTAGATCCTTGGAACATCAGGCTCTACAATCTTACTCTTTCTTTTGCTTCCTCCTTCTCTTATCCTTTCCCATTCTTTTCCTCATAACATGAAACACTACAAAAAAGTAATCAGGGCATTACTGAACTTTTGGTTTAAAATGATTATTGCTAAAGTTATGTAATGCTCTTTGATTTTTGTTCTGACCTTCAACAAATTTTCTGATGTTCTGAGCAAGATTCCGGACACTGCTGGGAAGATTCCAAGGGTCTTGCTTGATGTGAAGCCTTAACCTTTTGGGACAACTCAGCTTTAGTTCCATTTCCTGCTGAAATTCTAAATAAACACAGAAAAATCTCTGGTAAGTCTCAATCATTTACCAGGTAACAAACCTCTGAGCTTCAGAATCCTCTTTCATCCTGTTGTTCTGGGTTATTAGCATGGTGGTATTTTCTCTAGTTATATTATAGAGAAAATTGGTAAAACCTAAAAAAAAAGTCTAACCTTAGTATTATTTTCTTAAAAATGTCTAAACAAAGAAGCAAATTTATAAAAACTCTATTTTCAATGTCTGAAATTAGATGTTAGAAAGTGTCAGCTAGAGATCTCATTCTGTTCTATTTACACACACACATTCCCAAAACCATTTCCCCTACAATGGGCTACAAACAAGTAGGCATTATGCTGGTTTCAGCAAAAGCAATGCAACACTTACATCTCTTCAATTAACTTATTTATATTCATTCTAGCCTCTATAGGGATTGCACATTTTAAACTTGCAAATAAATCTATATTATTCTATGCTGACTTTTTATATATATTCAAAAATTATCAAAAAAGAATACAAAGGGAATCACAAAACACGAACAGCCATTTTCTACTTACACTAAGCTTTTGCTTCATTATTATGTTATTTCCCACTTTTGCTTCCCATTGCTTCTAGTAGTAACTTTTTTGAACTTTACCTTGTAATCCTTGACCTGGTGTGAGGTACTTGGTTTGCTCAAAGGCTCTTACAACAGCTTGCCCTTTTAGGAGATTGGTAATTGAATCCACCTATCATAATAGCAGAGATTTCTGAAAGTTACATACTTCTCATAATATATAATATACATTTCCAAGAATAAATCTTGTAAAATATTTTTGTCTTAATGCCGCAATTATTTTTGCAAACTCACGATGCTCTCAAAACTCATCTTTAATTAAAATATTGGAATAAACTCACTGGTAACACTTGCAATATTTCTTACTATCCTACCATATATTAATATAAAATATAAATATACTTTATATATCACTTTACAAAAGAAGATTTATAGAGTTCTTTTTTTAAAAAAAAAGATCTATTTATTTATTTATGAGAGACAGAGAGAGAAAGAGAGAGAGAGATAGAAGAGAGAGAGAAAGAGAGAGACATAGGCAGAGGGAGAAGCAGGCTCCTCGCAGGAGCCGGATACAGGACTTGATCCCGCATCCCAGGATCAGGACTTGGGCCAAAAGCAGGTGCCCACTTGCTGAGCCACCCAGGCGTCCCTATAGAGTTCTTAAAAAAACTAAAAGTCCTCATAATCTTTTTCAAAGTGGTAAAAACTTCTACACTGTGAATTTTGGTTATGGATATAAATTTTTTTAAATGCAAAATACCACACAAGCACCAAGAGAATCTTGTGCTTCTTGAAAATAGGAATAAACTAAGAAACATCATAAAGAATTCTGAAATCTCACACAGACACACATAATAAAAAGAATAAGTCCTGTGTTTATAACTGTACTTTTTCCAAGAACCATAAAATACTTGCTAGTCACAACAATCCTTTGGGTTTGTTGACTGAAGAATCTTTATTCCCTTTTTATTTATTTTTATTTTTTTAATGATTTTATTTATTTATTGATGAGAGACACACAGAGAGAGAGGCGGAGACATAGGCAGAGGGAGAAGCAGGCTCCACGCAGGGAGTCAATCCTGGAACTTCGGGACACGCCCTGAGCCAAAGGCAGATACTCAACCACTGAGCCAACCACGCGTCCCATCTTTATTCTCTTTTTAAATTGTGGAAATTGAGGTGATGGGGACAGAGGGACAGATCAAGGCCTTTCCATTCTTACTCTAAGCTCTTTTTACTGTCTGAAAAAGGGATTCCTGACAGTTTGGTCTGTAGAAAAAAAGACCCGTAACTGTCCCAATCGTACCTGGCTGAAAAGGTGCTCGAGGCAACTATGTATCTTGTCCTGTTTATCATGAGAAATGCGAACACTGAGGGGAAGCTCATCACCTAGATATAAAAAATAAATCATCCGTCTCTGTTTAACATGCTAACATATTTTAATATAAACAAAATTAAAAAATAATAATTAAGCATGAGCTCTTATTCCATCATGTTCTTAGAATCAGAAAAAGAATTCCAAAAGATTTAATAGCAACTAGTATATCAGATGCTTGCTCTTTGCAATAAAGGTGGAAGCAGAGTGCCTCAAAGGAAAAAAATACTATATAAACTATGTCAATGATGTTTTCAAATGATGCAGTTTTGTAATGGTTAAATAGTTGAAATAAATCACATATTTCAAAATGAAGATGTGTCCTAACCAGATGCAAAGTCTTTGTTCGTAACACACCCCAGATATTTGTGAGTAATTGTATTAGTCAGTGTTTTCCTCATCATTCCCCTCCCCATCACCCACATACAGGGCCAGTTGGGATGTATCTAACCATCTCAAAAGTCCTCAGGTTCAAAGCCCATCCCACCTCTTCAGTCAACAATGCCTAATGTTTTAGTACAACATGCTTCCTGTGTACCTAGCATCCTTCGTAGTATCGTGAAAAATCCTAAAATATACATTAAGATCAGACTTCATTTGTGCCTTTCATTGCTTTTTAATTCGCTTTGTTCACAGCAGGATTGGGATGTTGCCTGCATCCAGCACATGTGACTGACATGCCGTACCCATAGCTGCCAAGAATGACTGAATCAAGGTGAAAATTCATGTCGATCACACAATTTAATCCCTTAAAAGTGTCTCCCCAGATGACTAGTGTCAGGACACACGCCTCTGCCAAACGCACCTGAATCCATCTCATCACTGTGAAAGTATGAGCTGCATTGGCTACTGCAGATGCTGGTGAAGGAGGCAATAGAATTCCTGTTGCTGTTGCAGTCGCTGGGAAAGAGGAGGAGACACATGTCACTTCTGGAATGCAATTGCCAGTTGCCCTGCCAGTTCTTATTCGATAAACGTGCCATGCCACAGTTAGACTCACTGATATGTCTCAAAGAAAATTACAAGGAAAATACATTTTGTTCAACTCACATTTTATCTTACATTAAAAAAAAATCTAAATTCAGTCATATTTCAAAATCTCTGATGCCATGTAAGCTGATTCCAGATGACTTTTTTTTTTTTTTAAATCTGAAGGTAGAAAGCTAGGAGTCAAATAGCACTTAAAATTCATCATTACCTATTTGATGCAGTATGTCTGTAGTTAATTTGTGAATAGAGACAAGGTCCTGATTAATGATCTCTGCCTATCAACTCTTTCTGACAGCTTTTTTTATTTTAAGATTTTATTTATTTTTGAGAGAGAGCATGAGTGGGGGTTGGGGAGTGAAGGGGAGGAGTGGAGGGAGAAGCAGGCTCCATGCCAAGCAGGGAGCTCGATTCGGGGGGTGGATGCTGGGGCTGGATCCCTAGACTCCCAGAATCATGACCTGAGCCAAAGGCAGATGCTTAACCAACTGAGCCACCTAGGCCCCCCCTTTCTGGTAGCTTTAAACTATAACTCATCAACTGCATTCTGAGCTCCCCCTGAGAGGACCAGCACCCTACCTCCACCTCAGAGCTCAGCAGAGGCCACCACATCTGGTGAGTGGCTCCATAGTGATCATTGTTGAAGGAAAGAATGTTTCAAAGTTTTGTGTGTGAATATGGACACATTACAGATTTCAGAGTGCAGGAGGCAAAATACTTTTTTTCCTCTCAGAATCAGTAAAAAATGACTTATTTAACTTTAAATTTACATTTAGAATTTCCAGTTTAGCCTAGAGGGAGACTTGGAGGGTAATTTTAATTATCTGATAACTAGACATTGAGGTAAGAAAGTATTTTTAGATCTGTAATTTCCCATTGGAGGAAAAACCACAGGTTCCTATTAAACAGTCTACTGGTATCCTTTGAAGCTAAAAGTAAATGAAATGGTAAAAGTGGTTAATCTGTGTTATATATTATTAAATCTCTAGGAATAATTAATTCTTATATATGTATTAAAATCCTCTTCATTAGGAATTGGGATAGTACAGTGGTTAAGAGAGAAACTATGAGCCACACCACCTGGTTTCACAGGTAAATTAAGTAACTCCTGTGACCTCAGCTCCTTCAGATGTAAAATGGAGTTAATATCCGTATGTGCCACAAAGGGCTGTGGGGGGAATTATGTGAAATCATCCTGTTTCCCCATGTGTCTGGTGAAAATGTTTTTAATGCTAGCTATTAGTTTGCGGTAAACATCTCTGAGGAGAGTAACTTTAATAATAATTACTTAATATTTTTTCATTGTAAAACACTATAGGATAAAATAACAGTGAATAAGAGAGTTTTCATCTTCGATTAAAGTAAATAAGACAAGGGCAGCTGGGTGGCACAGTCCACTCTTGGTTTCGGCTCAGGTCATGATCCCAAGGTTCTGTAATCGAGCCCCACCTCGGGCTCTGTGCTCAGCATGGAGTCTGCTTGAGATTCTCTCTCCCTCTCCCTCTGCCCCTGCTCTTGCGCTCTCTCTAAAATAAATACATAAATCTTTAAACTAAATTAAGACAGGAGATGCTGAAGCCACACAGGCAGCACATATGGCCAGTGCCGACAGTTCTCAATGAAGTGTTGGTTAAGACAAGGATTCAAAGAAGAACAAGCACTTTCAGTTAAGGAAGTTCACTGGAGGAGCCATGGTTAGAAGGGTGATGGTAGGCAGATGACAAGAGACACTGGAGGGAAGGTGTTACAGGCTGATTGCATCTCCCCCTAAAATCCACAGATTGAAGTCTGACACTCTGGACCCAGGAATATGACTTTGTTTGGAGTGAGGGTTTTTACAGACATAATCAAGTTTAAATGAAATCATTAGTTAGGTCCTAATCTGGTATGACTGATGTCCTTCTAGGAAAGGGAAATGTGGACATAGGCAAATACTTGGAGGGAAAAGGACATGAATAAACAGGAAGAAGATGGTCATCTACAACAAAGGAGAGAGGCCTAGACCTGATTCCTTCTTTCAGAGACCTCAGAGAAAAACAGTCCTGCTGACAGTTTGATCATGGACTTCTGGTCCCAGAAATGTCAGATGATAAATAAATAAACTTGTGCTGCTTAAGCCACCCAGTCCTTGGCACTCTGTTATATCAGTCCTACCAAGATTGTACACATAATGTGTAAGAGAGGGGCAGGTGGGTGTCTGAGTCAGTTAAGTTTCTGACTTCAACTTAGGATATGATGCTGGGGTCCTGGGATCGAGCCTTACATCAGGCACTCTGCTCAGTGGAGAGTCTGCTTCTCCCTCTCCCTCTGACCTTCCTCGCAGTTCACGTTCTCACTCTCTCCCTCTCTCAAATGAATTTTAAAAAAATCTTTAGAAAGTGTGCAAGATTAGAAAAAAATACACAAAGCTGGTCATGGAGGTGAAGAGGTAAAATTAGTCCAATCTCCATACAACAGAACCTCTATTCACTACCCAACAGTCCAATAATCAGATATTGGAAAAAAAATTTTAATATAGGCTGAAATTGCTTATTTGCTATACATGTTACAAAATCTGTAACAGAACAAGTCCTCTAAATTTAGGTCCATTGAGCTGGAGAAAGTATGCTTTTTCCAAATGACTCAAATTATGAAAAAAAAAAAGAGTATTTTGAAAGATTCTGCAGGACCACTCTGCTTTGTTTGGGGTTGGTAACAGTGGTGGTTATTTTGTGAAGGTAATACACAAAAATGATAATCAGAATTTTTTTCCCAAGACCTTTGTGGAAAATATGGAATCACAATTGACTGTGTTGATGCAATGAGTTTAAGGAATTAATGAATTACCTGTAAGAGTCTCTGTTGCTGATGGTGTCATGACCTGAATCTTCCTGTTCGTCTCCCGCCATATTAAAACAGACTCGTTTGCTATTTCTTTCTCCCTTCTCGTTGTCACTGTCTGGTGGTACTATGCACTCTGATGTCTTACGTTCTAATTTAGGAGAATATGTTATGGAAGACAGAAGGCTGCAATGTGATATTAAAAAAAAAAATAAGTACATGTTTCCAAACTGGCTGCTACAGATAACCTTAACTTGTTGACTATGATAGGCTTAGAAATATTTCTAGAGTATTTGTTTGACATAAAATAAATATTTGATTGCATTACAAAACGGTCATACAAAGTTCACTTTTCCCTCTCAGAATAAGTAATAGAGACAGCATACAATTTAGACTAGAAAACTGTGTTCAAATCCCAGTTCTGCACTTACTATATTTGTTATCATAGCAATACTATGATAATTCTCTTTGACATCTCTGATATGAAGACAATAAGATTGTCTAGCCCATATGATTCTGTGACAATGAAATGAGAATATATTCCAGAGATGTGTTACTTCTGTCCCCTAGTCATTATCACTATGATCTGAAATTACCTGGGAAGCTTTGATGTGCTACCCAAATAGTAAAATAAATACTAAATGTGCTTAAGCCAGCCTCACTGGCTTACCCTCAGGTATTAAAAACCCATCTACCCCTGCCTTGGATTTCTCCCAAGCTGTCTTTATTTGACAGGGAGAATATTGTGACCAATCTTTCTCACTGCTCATAAAAGCAGGTGTTCTGGCCATCATGACCAAAGACGTTAAAGAGAGTCACACACAATGTGAGGATAGGAGGCAGCAGGGGCTACCGCCATATCATCCACAATCTAGTCACAATGGCATGTTGTGAATCTGCCCAAATGAAAAGCTCTTTCACTTGGCTGAAGACTAAAACACAATCTGAATTTCTGAATGGGCATTGCCCTTGATATGGACTTTGAGTAGCATGGATTCCATCACTCCAACCTTGAACGTCTGGCCCGTAAAAGGTTTCTGTTAGTACTAACTCAAATTCATGCAAACGTGGAATTGGTCTTTGCTATCAAATGAAATACTGTAAAACTTGCAGAATGAATTAAACCATATCTTAACAAAGGGCCCTTGCGTGGCTTCTTCAGCCAACAACCACCTTCTCATTTACCAGGTACTGATGACATTCCGTTCTGGTCAACAGCACATATGTACGTATCTCTACACTCATTTTTCCATAGGAGTGTCATGTTTGTTTTACTTCCAGACTACAGGACTGTCTCATACCTCTTATGTGTAATCCATATGTCAAAGCCAATGCTGTGCATCAAGTAAATATTTGTTAAGAGATTTCACTAATTAGTTAATTAGACACATCTATTATTCCATGCATTGTTTTGGTGCTGTGCACACAGGAGTTTACAAAACAAACAAAAGCCCCTGTCCTCTTGGAGCTTAGATTCTACTGGGAGGAAACAAACCATAAACAAGTCAATCGTATAGTATATCACATGGCAACAAATGTTAAGAAGGAAAATAAAGAAGGTAAGGGAGATGGAGCTGCAAATAGTGGAGTCAGGGAAGGTCTCATTGGGAGATAACATTTGAATAATAATATTTTGGCATTTTATACCTTTTAGATATCACTGAAAATAAGGGGGCTGTGTTACATTGCTCGAGGCCCTGTGAAGTTATAAATTATTTTAAGCACAGTTTTTCTATTTGCAGAGATACTTTTATGTCTTGGAAGATAGATGGGTATTTATTTACTCCCTCCGCCCAAAAGCTTAAAACATTAGATTAACTCCAATTACCCAAGCTCTGTACTACACTGACAGATAAACTCTGAATACCAAAGAGGAAGGGCATGCAGGAGTTCTCATTTTTCAAGGAGTACTCTGTGCTTTATGTATCTTTTAAATTAGAAGTCATGGGGCTGCGCATACTCATTTTTTTCAAAGTCAAATGAATTATGTCCACATATTTGCTTTTCATTTTAAACAGCTGCAATCATGCTTGCACTGACCCTGTGGGAACAAGTGTTAGGCTTACAAACAAATGATAGAAAAACAGTGTTTTTTGACACCATGTTTTTGCATAAAATTTCTAGATTCTTAAAAGTAATAGTAATGCATAAAGTTTTATAATATTTGTGCATACAGAAATAGTTTTCTTTCACTTTTGCTCATTTACACTATTTAGCTATCTACTCTAGGACTCAGGATTTTAATTAATTCTCAATTAAAATCTTGAGCAGTCCAATCTCTTCATATCCTTGATGAGTAAATATTTTGTATATAGTATCCTGCATCCACCCGTGTGTCTTTCTATTAAACTGAGACTTAAATATCATCTTTATCATTTTCATCAGACCTAACATTTGTTGAGCCCTTATGCCAGTCACTACACTAAGTACTTAATTCCTAAAACCTCCTTATGAAGTAGGTATGACTATTATTATGGTGATAATCCCCATTTTAGAGACGGTGAGTGAGACACACATGTATAGACATATTTTGTAAAATAATCAGAATATCCCCTCCTTGCCTATAAATTTATACATTCTGGAGGGAGGACAGGCGTCATTGATGTTGTCCACTACCTCCCAGTTCTCCTGCACACACAACTGGGTGGCCTGCCCTACCCCATGAGGGTAAGAATGACCATGTAGCTTATTTTCACCAGGATGACGTAAGCGGAGGTAACTGGAGTCCCTTCTAGGTACAAGTCTTTTAGTAAGTATAAAACCTACCTCATTCCCTCTTACTGATGTGACAATCAGAGACATTCCAGTTGATGGGGGCTTTGTCAGTCTGAACTCTTGAGTGAGGTCAATGTGGGGCAGAAACCCTGTGACCCAGATAGGCATAGAGAATGAGCAAGAGAGAAATCCTGTTGTTTAAAGTCTGTGAGGCTTTAGAGGTTTTGTGAACATAAACCCCAAAACAGCCGTATAGAGAATAGGGTACCTAGAAGAATGAGAGATGTGACTGGGATATAGGAGTATCAACTTCATCCTGGGGAAGTAGGCACCAGATGAAGTGATCTATAGATCACCCATTAGTCTGACACTTGAGAACCTAGAATGACAGCTGCAGACTTCGGGAGCAGTACTGACTGGGCAGAGATTTGTGATATTCTAGAATCAGAAAAAGACTAGTGTGACTGGAGCTCAGAGAAATGAATTTGGAGACAGGGGCAGATTGCACTGGGCCACACAGGGGCAGATTGCATTGGGCCACACAGGCCCCAATAATGTAGCTGATATGATTTCAATGGCATTGCAATGTTATTAAATGGTTTTAAGCAGAATTCTAGCATGATTTACATTTACAGATCCCTCCGGCATCTGCTGAATGTAGAATGCTTTAGAGGGGCACAGCTGGAAAACCCTACAGTGGACACTGGTCGGGGAACAATGGTAACGCAGTCTAACATGACAGAGCAGATATATTCTGAGGTATAGCTGACAAAACTTGATAAGCTACTGGAGGTGAAGGGGCATGAAAGAGAAGAATCAAAGATAATACCCAGACTCTGGCTTGCAGAACTGAAGAGACGAGGAACACTTTACTGAGAAGAAGGAAGATCTACAATTCAGATTTAGGCACAAATTTAAGTTTGAGATTTAATGTGATATGTCCTTGTGTTTCATAACCCACATCACAGAGGGACTGTAGGGATGAAATCAAGCAGTGCATATACTGATAAAATTGTGCCTGGTACATAAGCCCTTTAGTACAAGTTAGTATTTAGGAAGCTGGGCCCTCTTTTCATACATTTACCAGCAAAATGCTTAGGCAAACCTCAAAGATAATTCCACCAACAGCCCTACCATTCCTACTTGTAAGCCCAGCTCACTAAGTGTCCCACAGTGCAGTCTGTTCACCACTTAGTCTGGGGCATCTGGCACCTATAAAATGCAGGCCTGTTCTCCGCTTTCCTATCTTCACTAGCTCCCAGAACTCTATTCATCTCTCTCCTGAGAGAATACACAAAATGCTGTATTTTAAAATCCCATCAATGGTTTTGGATTATCTACAAATTATTTTGCCCTCTACTTATGTCTGGTACCTAACTGTCATTACCCAGAAAATAGCTCATTGAAGGACAAAAGTATTTAGCGTCAATGAGACAGGAAACATAGAATAAATTCATAACATCACCTTATTTCATGTTAGTAGACAACAAATGTGCCTCTAGTCCCACCTTTGGATCTAAAGGAAGTAGAAGCATTTAGTGGAATGCCTATGTGTTAAAGGAAATTTTATTTCTAGGAGAAGTGTTCCCAAGTGGCAGGGTAAACAGATAAGCTCAGTACCAGGCCCTTTCCCAGGAATGAAGGATTTCTAGAAAGGCCAGCAATGCAATGTTGTGAGGCAGTTTCTCTTAAAACTTGGCAAAGTATCTGAGATCTGCTTCTCCACTCTGCAGAGGCATATATGTCTGACCAAGAATAATTACTACATGGTGAGAAAATTGTTTGGTAACTAGCTTTTTAAATAATTTGTCAAGCTCGACTGCACTGCAGCATCTCTGAATGGGGCAATAGGGAATCCAGGCACTTGGACAACGGCACTGTTTTAAAGGGATTATATTGCACATTGAATTATGTGGAACATATTTATATTTAGAACTAAATTATATGGTGCACACAGAGAAGACCAAGGAAGTTTCTCAAATCACTTGTGCATTTCATGTCATTTTCCTAATAAACATGCACAGTAGGGGAAAAGCTTTTAGAATAACAGAGTGGGAAAATCTTAAGTAAAAATAGGTAATTATTTTAAGTAGTTTTGGTTAATAAAAATAGCTTAACTCCTTTCTTCAATGAGTGCTTTAAATATAAAGCATTTTAAGCCAAGTAAAGTACGGAGCTCTTTGGCTCTGTTTTCTTGAAAATATATCTACAATAGCTAAACTTAAAAAAATCAATAAATTAACAAAGACAGACATAGTCTGGACAACTGCCAGGAAGTGCTGAGTAGTCATGCATTAGAGGCCTGGTCTCTGAGGTAGTATCTGCTCAGGCACATCAATAATCCTGCTGTTGGTAAAGGACTCGTCTGAAAAACAGGAATAATAACTCTTCGTCCAACTGGCAGTGTGGGATTGGTCCAGATGTTCTCCTAAAATCCCTCCGGGAGCTAGGATACATGATTCAGTGCCACTATTTATTGCTTTATTAATAAAGATTCTTACTCTGTGCACTTCCTAAATACTTTAGGGAGAAAAAAAAACTGGTTTCTAAAATAGAACATATCATACAATAAAATTCCATTTACTAAATAAAACAAAATATAATGCCCTAAGATATTAACTTATGTGTCACAAGGCCATTCTCAAACAATCCAAAGTATCATACAGTTGCCTAAAAATAGGCACTTTTTCTCTTAGCAACCCAAACTATTTAATTCATCTGTAAATGGGGCAGTCACAATATAATATACTGATGTAATAAACAATTTTTTTAAAAACTAGTGTATTAAAAATAGGAAAACAGAATTTCAAATCTAAATTAACTCATAAAAATGTCAGAACAAATTAGCATAGTAAATAGTAACTATCTAAAGATCGCCTTAGAAATATGATGCATCTAATTGGTGATTTTGATCTCCAAATTTCAAAGATGTGTAAAATAAGAGATTATGCCAATTAAGATTTTATTAGCATAATGTCCAATTACAAAAGAAGGCTTAGTATAAGTTTTAAATATTTTATGTCAAAACTGAATTATCCAGGGAAGTACAGGATGATGTATGTGGGGGGAATTAATACACATCTGGCAGCAATCTAAATGTGTAACTTCATAAAGAGAGTACAATAAAAAGAGGATAATGGTGTCTATACTATTTTCAGATTCTACCAACTTCAGATATATTCACCAATTTCAACCCTTTGAATGATGAGCAAGCACAATGTTAGGCACTGTGCTGGTGTTTTTTATATTAATTCTTGCAGTTTTCACCACAGACTTGTAATTTGTTATTATTCTTCATCCTGTTTAGTACATGAGAGACCAAACTACCCCAAACCCCCATGTTCTTGTGACTATACAGAGTTGCCTTGACTAGCTGTAATATATAATCACACATCATGATGTGGGAAATCATCCCACAGAGTTGAGGCAATTGTCCAACCATCAAAGTTTTAAATAAGAATCAGAGTCAACCTCTTTGGAACCATTTTAATTAACTTCCTCCTCTTCTCCATTCTTGGTAAAAATTTCCAAATGACTGGCACAGCTGTTTGGGTTCTTGTTTAGTAAACCATTAATTCAATCAGAAAAAGAGGGGGTGTCATTGGTCCTAGAGATACATGATTTTGCATTTACTCATTTAACAAGTATATTAAAGATTTGTTACATATTTTTCATATACATCTATTGAGTGTATATACATCAAATACTGTGTTCTGCTGTATAAAGGATACCAGGAAATCTGTATACTTAGTTGGCAATCTTTCAATCATATTTTTTAATTTAATATTTTCACATTGAGACTTTGTGTTTTCTATAGACAGAATTTTGTTGTTCTCTTCCCTGGTATTAAATACTTCCTTAAAATATGTATCTATATATTTGCCACGTTATATCACTTTTGAGGTGCTGAAATGAAGAGCATCTATAGGATTTACATACACCCACAAAATCCTACTTTTCTAAAAATGAAAGAGAGTGATAGATATTCAAAAGCCAGGTTTTCCAGCTATTTTATTAGGCACATTTAAAAGTATAGTAAATAAAAATAAATAAATAAATAAAAGTATAGTAAATAAAATACTTACTCATCAATTTGACAAACACACATTTCCACCTCTTTCAGTGCAGTCTGAAGTTTGCCCAATAGTTTCTGATAAATATCTTGGGTTTCTAGGTCTTCTTCTTTTAACAAGTACCGGAGCCCATGCCCATCCTGTTGTCCCAGAGACAGACCTGAAGGAGCTGCCATGGTTGTGATTGTGTGCTGAATGTACACCATTGGACTCAGTTTCCCTGAGGAGTTAAAATCATTCCAGAATAATATATATGACCTTTAACTTACAGGAATGTTCCAGTGCAATTCATTCTAGACACAGGCTTACATAAAATAAAATGCCAAACCAGTGCTGAATTTAATTCAGGAGTTAAAGCGAGAGAGTTAAAGACAGTTGTGATTAAAATATCTTTCAATCTCATGCTCTACTGTGATGGTGGGGAATGGCATTGTGCATCTCTAAAGCTGCTCCACCTGCATTTTTGTTATAGTTATATAAGGGCCATTTCAGACTACTGGTTTTCACAGCAGGATAAGCAGTGCCCAACATGCATGTAATGAAGGCAAGAACAATCATTCTTCTTAGAGGAAAAAAATAATAAAACTGCAAAACTCCTTTTTTATTCTATAAACATTTACGGATAATTATCCAAATGATTATAAGAGGAATCCTGTCTTTATAAAATTCAGACTTGTTTATACACCAGGAATCTATCCTATTTCAGGGATGCTGGGATAGTTAACAATTGCCTACATTACTCTTCATGATTTGAGAAAGTTTCAAAAGCTAACATACCTTGCTCAGATTTATTTTCTTTATCATGAGAATTATGCTTCCTACTATCCAGCTGAACACCAAATGCACTCCCCAGGGAGGTTGATGTTTTGGGATAGGAAACTTCCATTATGTTGACATGACAGTTGGTAGGGCAGAAATCACTGCTATGTAATGGGGAGATTTTAGATTTGGCCTGTTTAAAGGTGGGCCAGGCTCTATTCTTCAGGACACGTGAAAACTGTAAATTAAAGAAGAAATAAAAACCAGTTGAACACAGTGTTCCTAACTTCCACCATCCATAACAAAATATTAAAAAATAAAATCAGGGATCCCTGGGTGGCGCAGCGGTTTGGCGCCTGCCTTTGGCCCAGGGCGCGATTCTGGAGACCCCGGATCGAATCCCACGTCGGGCTCCCGGTGCATGGAGCCTGCTTCTCCCTCTGCCAATGTCTCTGCCTCTCTCTCTCTCTCTCTCTCTCTCTCTCTCTCTCTGTGACTATCATAAAATAAATAAAAAAATTAAAAAATAAAAAATAAAAAATAAAAAATAAAATCATGTCAACTGGAACAAGTGAAATAAATTATAAGTTGCTGGAAATTAAACCATTATTTTAAAACCCACACATTCTTAATAAAGTAAAGCAATATAGGCAGCAATGCATAGGATTCTTTTGAAACTCTGATTACAAGTTAGATGCTAAAAGAAACAAATTCAAGTGACCAATAGCACTTATTAAAACTCAAATCCCCAGGCTGCTAGCAGCTGAGAGTCTGACAGAGAACTCAAATTGCCATCCTCGGATACAAGAGGGACACACCACTTAAAGTAAGGCAAAGTGGTAGAAGTGGGTAGCTGCCACCGGGTCAAGAGTGGACTATTCTAACCATTGTCAAAAGCCAGTCCAAACCTGAGTCTGTGAACAGGTTAGACAGCAAGGCATGGTGGTGTTGACCCAGAAGGGTAGGACAATGGGCAGAACCAACTGTACTGCCGTGTCTCCTGCGAATCACTGCTGAGCAGTTGGGTCAGGATCAGTCTGAAGACTGGTGTGGACTCAGCTTTTACGCCATTGGAAATAAAGTGATACTCAAGGGATTCACACAACTTCCAAGAATGGCCAATCTACTACTTAGAACCTTGCAATCCAAACCCATCTATTCCTTGTTGTGTGGTCTATATGGCCACCCAAAGTCCGATCTGCACCTAGGTTATTATCTCAAGCTCTCTCTCCCTTGCCCCCTAGGCTTCTTCTTGCCTTCACTCAGATCCTCTCCCATACGGTCTACTCATTCTCGGTCTTTGTACAGGCTTTTTGGTGAGCCTAGAATATTCTTCTTCCCTCATTGCCAAACTTACTTCTATGCATTTTTCAGCTCCTATGAAGTCATCATCAGGCCTACATATGTCTTCATCTAGGTCCAATATCCTTGATTGTGTGCTAGGTTACAGCATATTGTAACCCTTCTTATAATTATGAATTAATTTCTTATCTCTATCTCAGTGGATGATAAATTCCATGCCTTGTGCACCATAAAGAGTCATCTCATAGGGTGGATTATACTTTCAAAGCAAAGGACAAAGAGCCACAAGCTATGTGTGTTTTAGTTATGTTTAGTTTAGCCTATAACGGATATGATGCTGGGCAAGTCACTATCTTTTTACCATCCCTAGTAAAATGAGGAATATGGATGAAATAATCTCTGTGCTGTCTTCTTGCTTGAAAACTGAAAGCAGATTTATTTATTCTACTAGTAGAGTAGTAATTTGGGCACTGAAGGATCAAAATTTAACACTAACATTGGTTACTGTGTAACTTTCCTAGGTTAAATTAAAAAATAAAGATATGATACTAAAAATCACATTTTATAAATATAAGCTCATCATTAGAATATGAACTATGTTACCTGTATATGAAACTGTGCCTTCAAATCACATGTCTGAAGCTATGTAGCTCAGTCAAGTACCAATACACAGTAGGAATCAAAATGAGAGTGGTGGAAATGCAGGGAATTGTCAACAAAATTCCTAACAAATTTGATAATAATATATAGTGATACTATCTGAAACACCTAAAGAGTGGGAGTAATTTAGAGAATTTCTGGTCTATGCCCTTACTTTATAATAAAGAAACTGTGACCTGAAGACTTATCTGGGAAAGACTTAGAATTTAAGGCCAGATGCAAACTTGCACTCAGAAGATCTTTTCCATTGTAGTTGCAGGACAAAACTCTCAGATAAGTCCCCATGGTACAAAGAAAGGCACAGCATTGTGGCATAGCATTGACCACAATAGACAGGTATGCTCCTTTTGCCTTTTTCCATTTTATTTTATTTATTTATTTTAAATAGATTTTTATTTACTTATTTGAGAAAGAGTGTGAGAGAGAGCATGAGGGGAAGGGCAGAGGGAGATAGAGAGAGAAGCAAATTCTCCGCTGAGCAAAGAGCCCAACTTGGGGCTTGATCCCAGGACCCTGAGATCATGACCTGAGCCAAAGGCAGATGCTCAACTCACTTAACAGTCCCCTGCCTTCTTTCATTTTAACTCTTTACATATTTATTCAAACATATAAAGAGAAGCATCTATTCCCAGACTCTGCAGTAAATGCTGGGGATACAGTCCTTGCCCTCATAGAGTACTTAGTCTAGTAGAGGACTCAAATAAAAAAAAAAAAAGAATATTCTTATATATAACAATTATATTACTACAAGTATATGTAATGTGTGTGTGTGTGTATATATATATATACCTGTAACTATGTGCATATGTAACAATTACATAATAATTATAATAGCCAGACAATGAAAAATTTGGTAAATGCTAAGAAGGAAGTGAACAGAGTGATGGGATGAGGTGTTACTAGAGTGATCAGATAGAGAAGGGATAAGATTCCCTCTCCAGTGCGACCAGTTTCCTCTAACTTTCTAACATGTACCTAAATACAAATGCTTATGAACATAGTATGTTCCCTTTCCTCACACACTCAGAACGGTTGTGTGACCATGCTTAAATGTGCTTGACCTCTTTCAGAGAGTGTCAGACAGGAAACTCCTTTGCTAAGGGCCTCTCTTGATGAAGATAGAAGCTGATGAAAGCAGGGCTGTCTTCCTTTCTAGGCTGTCTCTAGGAAAGGGGGAGGTGAAGGAAGGACCATAGTCATGGGTCCTGGAAATGTGATGAATACATTTTATAGATCAAAAAATGTACTCCTAGACAGCATGCCCACATGTTTAATTGGGACACCCTTCTGTAACGCAAACCTAAAATGAGGTAGGTACAGTTCTTGACTGTAGCACATGCATAAGAACAGGCCGCGGTCAGGCCATCCAGTAGCAATGGCCCTGCCAACATGAACCTGGCATCTTTCTTAGAAACATCAAAGACAACACTGAGTTCACTAATCTGCTTTGGAGATGCTCACAAAGAAAGACCAAAAAAGCTATTTTCCATAAACAAAAATTTTGATTTTGTGATAAAGAAATGTATAGGGTGTGGGGGAAGGTGAGTTGGGACACACAGCACTTTAAACCTATTTTGGATAGTGTAGCCCAAACTTACTCCACTTTTATTCATCCATCCAACAATTACACATTGAGGGCTTTCTAAACCAGGCACTGTTCTAGGCATGCTGGGAAACATCAGTGAGTGAAACAGATTTCTGCCTTCTGGGAGGTTATGTTCTAGTGAGAGGAGAGGCCAACAATAAACATAAGTCAATTATATTATCCTAGAAGATGATAAGTACAGTTGAAAACAAAATGGAGCAGGAAAAGAGGGCTGAGAGTTTCAGTGGTGAGGTGAAGAATGCATTGCCAATTATAACCCTCATTGAGAGGTTGACATTTAAGCAAAATTTTGAAGGAAGGGAGAGTTGGGAATGCGGGTACAAGAAGAAAAAGCTTTCCCAGCAGAGTGAACATCCAATGCAAAAACCCCAAGGATAGTATGCTTCAATGAACATCTAGTGTGGCCAAAGCAGAGAGTGAGGGGAAAGGGGAAGAACATGGGAGTGGGGAAATTATGGGTAGAAGGAAGGCACAGATCAAATAGGAGCTCAGAGACCTTTGGAACGATTTAGCTCTTACTGTGATTGAGATTCACAGCCTTTCAGAATAGACTGTTGGTGGGCAAGGATGGACGCAGGAAGACCACTTGTGGGAGAGACAATGCTGGGTCACCCTAGGGTATGTGTAATCGGAGCGATGAGAAAAGGCTGCATGTTGTGAAGGTAGAGCCAAGAGAATGGTATGTGGGAGCCAGGAGTAAAAAATGCACGAAAGCTTTTCAGACTGATCAATGCACAGGATGGGTCTCATCCTAAGGTAGAGATGACAACAGATATGACAACTGTAGAAGGGCAGGATCAGGAGTTTATTTTGGACACATGAAGTCTGAGGTATCTATTAGACACAAATGAAGAGGTCACATGGGCCAGGAGATTGAATGTGATCACTACAGGATGAACCGTGGAGGGAGGAAAGGGGACAGAGCAAATCCTGAGTTCTGATGCATGAAGAGGTCAGAGAAAAAAGAAGAAACAAGCATAGGACATCATTGTGACTGAGCCTCTCAGAAAAGGCAAAATCAAGCAAAAGTAAAAAATTTCTAAAGAGAGGTACAAGGTCAACTGCATAGATGCCACTAAAACAAGGAATATGATGATGACAGTTAATGAGTTTTGAAAAAATATAGGTCATCAGTGACCTTAAAAGAGCCATTCCAGGGCAGCTCAGGTGGCTCAGAGGTTTAGCACCACCTTCAGCCTAGGGCGTGATCCTGGAGACCCGGGATGGAGTCCCACCTCGGGCTCCCTGCATGGAGTCTGCTTCTCCCTCTGCCTGTGTCTCTGCCTCTCTCTCTGTCTCTGTCTCTCCTAACATGCACTTAGGTTATTATCTCTGTCTCTGTCTCTCATGAATAAATAAATAAAATCTAAAAAAAAAAAAAGTAATTCTAGTTACATGGGGGGGGGTGGTACTTGAGCCCATCTTGAGTGTGTTAAGAATGAAAGGTGAGTGAGATAGCAGGTATAGACGGCATATGGGGAGCTCTTTTCGGGACAGAGTTCAAGAAATGAAACAGTAGGTAGAGGAAAGTATGGGGGAATCAAGGGAAATAGTGATTTTTAATCTAGATGACATTAAAGCATATTTGTACATTGACATAAGTAATTCTTAGAAATGGAGCTGCAGGCTTCTAATGCATTGGTAGTTAATTCATGAATTATTAACCATGACAACACATTAGTATCCAGTTATAGTCACTTGACTAAATGTAGAAAATAATACAAAGGTAAGCTGCTATATTTTGCAGATAGTCTCCCATTTCAATTAAGTATGAAACCCCTGTGGCATGGAGTTATAAGAAATCTGTAGTGAGGGAAGAGGACGTGGAAAAAAATTTTACCCCTAATTTTCCTGATCTATATATCAATTTGGGTACTATGTAGCACTAATAACTAAAGGTACTTGGAATATTTAAAGTAGGACTTTGGATTCCTACACGTAATATTTTTGTGTAAACAGGAACAATCTCTTGAAAGCTCATTAAATGTTTATATGGAGGAAGTATCATTAATACACAAAATAAGCCCAATTATGGAATTATTATCCAATGGAGAATGAATCTAGAATTAAAAAGAGTTCTAAGGACAATTCAGGGTAAGAATGTTTCTCTAAACAGTGCATAGTTTTATGTCTGGATCACCCACACATCCTGCCCCAAGAAGATTAAATGCCTGCTTAGGATTCATTCAGGTCTCCAGTAAGGTCGGAACTTCTCTCATACATGTGCTAAAAAACATCTGTGGCCTGTACAGCTGGCCAGAAAATCAATTATGATTGCAGCAGCCTGGCTATAGAAACTGCAGAAATCAACTTGTTTCTATTTTTAAAGCCTAAAACTTTTAGAGTCAAAATGCAGGAAAGCCAGCTTCTTTGAGATTTTAGTTTCTATGGATACATTTTATTTTACAAAAAAGAGGGGTGTTTGAAGTCTTCATCTGGAAGAAAAATATGTTACTAATAATAGTTTAAAAGTAAATATGTGGAAATTAAAAATACATATTCACAAATGCTATATTTTCTGTGGACATGCATTTGATACACAAATGGAGCTAACCTTACATAACCTAGTAAGGCTATTATTGTCTTAGCTATCTGAATTTCGTTCAAATAAAAAATATCCCTGAAATATTTTCTTGCTAACCTTGTTTCTCTATCTAATGAGAAAGACAGTCAAATATTCTAAATATGTGTACGGTCAGTAAAAGATGCTGAAAAAGGATCTTTTAAAGTGCTTAACTCCTAATTGACTATAGGTTTATCTTTATTTCTAAAATTAAAAATAAAAATAAGCGAGACAACATTCCATAGGACTGATACCTAGTCTGCTACTTGCCAGCTAAGTGACCTTAAGCAAATTCTTAACCTCCCTGTGAAAGAAGCAGATGGTAGGAGTATTCAGTACATATGGCTGTTTTGAGGCTCAAACAATAATGTACATACAAGAGCTTTCCAAATCTAGTGATGTAATTTTTACCATCTCAAATCACTGCCCATCATTAGCCTGTCCATCTTTGCTTTAAAAGCTTTCTAGGCTCTTAGTTACTTCTGAGAAAATGGAAGATACTTTTTACTTGCCAGGGTGGTGTTTTTGAGAAGCCTTAACATTTGAGGAAAAACCCTGTCCCTGATGCTTCTAATCTACCCCCAACATACACTTTTCAGTTTATCACAAATCACATTTTTGTTAAAAACCAAGGAATAACATCTTCTTCATCCACCATAACCAATCCATCATAGAGCTGTATACAGTCTACATCCTATGCACCACTTGAATTGACTCTTTTCTCTCCATCCCCAGTGCTTCTACATGAGACCAAGTCACCACTGACTTGCCCTTTTTACAAATAAATCTGATTATTATGTCACTTTAAAATATCACTAGAAAAATCAGATTTTGCCAGTTTTCTTTTTAATGGTATCCAACTCAAATCCTCCTTTCTAGTCTAGGCAGTATGCCAATTCTTCATCAATAAAATCAGTCCCATTTCTGTAGCTCTGCCTTCACTCAAGAGGTTTCTCCTTACTTGAGTGTCATCTCTACTTCTCTTCTCTCTGACACATCCTTCCAACTTAGAGCAGCTAGCATTTACCGACTATTCCATCCACGATGATTTCTCTTTTACTGAAATGCTATTGCCCTTGTAGTCAGACCCATACTGTTTAGCTATATAGTGCAATTTAGCAGTGGAATTTGAATGATACATATGCTGTATAGCATAGCATCAAATGTAGGTAGGCAAACAAAAACTAGATTTACGATAAAAGGGAACAAGGTTCAATTTCCACAGCTATGCTCAGCTGTGTGCCTTTGGGCAAGTTACCACTCTGAGCTTCAATCATTTCATCAATGAAATAGATGATATGTCACGTCACAGTGTTGATAAAATTATATAATATCTGAAATCTATAAAATACTTATGCAATGTCTGATACTGTAGCAGGCTGCTATAAACTGTTGTGTGCTACGTAATTCCAGGGAGCACCATCATATAGAGCAGGGTATGATATGCCAGCACACTCAACTAGTCATGGTGGTACCTCCTAGTAGGTTAGGTAGTAGTATTTTTAGTTACTTCATATATTTTAACCTTTCTTCCCCTGCAGATTGTAAGTGTGGGAGGGCAGCCATCCTCAAGTTATTGTTGACAACATAGTAGGTACAGATTTAGTAAATATTTCCTTGTTCTTCCCGCCCCATCCTGCAACAAATTTTCTTCCATGAAGCTGAGTTTTAGACTAATTCATCGGGTTTCATTAAGGAGTGTATTAAAAATATATGCCACATAAAACAAATTGCTATTTCTTTTTCAGGGACATCTTTACGGGCACTGCCCTGACATTTCCTGGTGCCACCTCTTTGAAATTCAGTGTGAGAGATTTCTTTTGGAACTCAGTCTAAGAAAAGCTTTGCTTCTCTTAAGATACATGTATAAATCACAGGAATGCTGATAAATATGTAATAGACTGTGTTTCTTTTTTTATTTTGGTTATCAGGAAACTGAAGGCCAAATATAATATTCCACTTTAGCAACTAACTAGAGTCTCAGGAGTTGGAGGACCTTATCACCCTTTCCCCTTGGTGGTCTTTCTATACCATCGACTGTAACATAACTTTACCTATAAACAAATGTACCTGCTCATTTTCCACTAATATCTGTTCTCTCTTTCTTCATTTTATTAATAAAATTCTATGAGTTTTATAGTTGGGTACATGGAAGCCCAGTTTGAGATAACATATATCTCAGCCTCTTTCGGTAAGTGACAAATCGGATGTAAACAGGAGTGCTGTACAAATTCTGGGTCATGCCCTCAAACAATAAACTCTTTACTCTCCACTTCCTCTTTTCTCTTCTGAGGGAATATAATTTGGCATGGTGCTGATGAGCCGACTTTGACCTTGTAGAAGAGGGCAATGTCTTAGACGAGATAGTAAAAATATAGAAGGAGCCCTAGAAGATCATCAAACCCCACCCCACTGGACTCCAGTCCAGTTGAACTTTCATGTAAGCGAAAAATAAGCTTTCAGTTATAAGCTCGTGTTATTTTGGTCCTTCTTAAAGCAGCTGAATCAATAGCCTATCTAATATACCTTCATCCTAATGTTTTGTTTTTACTTATATAGTTTACATTTTTTAAAGATATTATTTATTTACTCATGAGAGCAGAAAGAGAGGCAAAGTCATAGGCAGAGGGAGAAGCAGGCTCCCTGAGGAGAGCTCGATGGGGGACTCGATCCCAGGACCTGAGCCAAAGGCAGAAGCTCAACTACTGAACCACCCAGGTGCCCCTATAGTTTACTTTTTTAATGTATATTTCTTTAGGCTATTTCTACTACTTTTGTATGAATGGAAAAATATAAGAAATGACCCCCCCCAACACTGACAACTTTGACAATCGGAATCTGCCTGAACCCCTATCATACTTTAAACAGATCCATTTCTGAAGTAGAATAATTCTCTTTTCAAAATGTGCTCAAAGGGGAATATGAATTTGCATTTGTTTAGACCTTCTACTTCAAAGCACTGTCCTATCTTATGCAGAAGGGAGAAGTAAAAAGAGAACCTTCTGTTCTTCAGCTTCCACAAGGCATATTCATGGCATCTTTCCCAAACTCAAGTAGGTGAACTGACCTTAGCAATCAAGGAAAGAGGATTAACAGATGTGACAGTTAAGCAGTGATCTTGAGGATCATTTTTCTTCATGTGAATGGACTTATAAAGAATTAAAATAGCAATACATATTCAACTTCATAAGCTAAACATTTTAAGAAGTCTTAAAACCATGGTGACCTCTCTTCTCCTTGTCCCCACTCAACCTGAGGTAACCAATGGTTAAGTATTCATTTTTGCATTTCCCTATTCTCATACAGCCATATCTGGACACATATAGGCTTATCCTTGACTTAGTATATCAGGAACATAAAACATACACAATTAACTCACATTCATAAAAACTGAGATAAATATTTCCTAGTATGGCTGTATTAAATTTTAAACAACCAACCTCATTTTAAGGGAAATAATTTAATTAGCTAGTCTCCTATCGATATAATAGAAAAAAAAACTTACTATACATGTATTTTAGAGATCAATTTCTACTAATTCTATGTCTAAATTGTATCTTCAAATCCATCTAATTTTCTCTGTCTCCCCCATCTTCACCATAGGCCAGGCTACCACCATCATTCACTGGGACTATTGCAATAGTTTCCTCTTCGTCTCTAGGCCTCCGTTCTTGCACCTTGAAATCCATTCCTACAGAAGACCCAGCACCATTTTTTAAAAACTTAAACCAATGAAGTCATCCTCGATTATAAGCTTCCAACTGCTTCCATTGATGTGAGAAGAAAATCCAAACTCCTTCCAAAGTTCCAAAAGATAAAAAGCTTCCGTAGCTTTTAACACTGTGCCTGCCTAAGCCAGCCATATTCTCCCTGCCACCCTGGTTTTTGTTTTGTTTTTTGCCTTTTTTTTTTTTTTGCTTTGGGGCCTCTGTAGAGATTTACTTCTTCTTTGCTGCATCCCTCACTCAAATATAAGTACCCTGAGAGGAAAGATCTTCTCTCTTTTATTGCCATATTCCTAGCACCAAGAATAGTACTTGGCATATAAACTGTGCTCAATAAATATGTCAAATAAATGTACTAATCAATCAATTTCAAACAGACTGTGTTCTGTGTACTTTCTGATTGAAAGTTCTATTCCCTCTGTTGAGAGAAAAGGAAAAGAACTATTGACTTCATAATTAGGTGGCCTGGATTTACATCCCAACTCTATCTTTTGCTACTAAGTAATTTAATGCTTTAGGCCTCAGTTATTGTATTTGGAAAATGTGGAATAATGACCTAGCTTTCAGGTTTACAAAGATCAAATGAGGTTAATAGATGTAAAGATATTCAAAAAAACTCTAAAATGTTATGTTATTATTTCAATAAACTGGTACATAAATAAGCAATGAAAATATTACGTATTGAATTAAATTGGACATTTAAATAATTTGAATAATAATTACATGTAAAATATATTCATAAAACTTTTTACCTTTTTATAACTGGATATTCTCTGACATATGTGCTCAATTTTTTCACTGCAAATGGCACTGAATTTACTCTGAAGGTCAGTAGGAATCACTTCATTTAAAGAGTTAAGGCTGGTGCAGTTTTGTACAAAATGATCATCACTTTTAGCCAGGGCTTCAAGAATCTGTAGTAATACAAACACATACACACACACACACACACACACACACACACACAGAACAAGAAAAGAAAACCTTCAAAATTAGCCAAATAAAGTTTTCACAATTCTAGAACAGAGTGACTCTCCCCAGCACACTTCTCTTAGCTGCCTGGGATTTCCACGTTCAATAAAACCCTCACAGTGAAGTGATGGACTTGTGTAGTTTGGGCTCTCATGTTTTGCTTTCTGCCAGCTATAAAAGGTTGCCTGAGGGAAGTGAGTGGACTTCAAAGACTCCCTGCTGGATAAATCAGGATGCTCTGATGTGGTAACACATTACCTATATTTTAGTCAGAGTCACTCAGAACATTTTTTTTTCTCAATTTCTTAGTAGAACAACAAAAGGTAAGTAAGGAAAACCAATCGAACGGCATCCTTATTTTCTACTGAGAGCCTAGTACAGAGAATGCACATAGCATATATTTGTTGACAAAATGAATAAATAAGAAATTATCTTGCTAAAGTAAAATCAATGATAGTTGCAGAGTCTGAGCTCTATCTGACAAAAGCATCCATATGATGTATTCAATTAATAAATCCCTTTGGCTATTTAAATCAATTGTAAGACAGCATTTGTGTATGCTTGTGTGTATACACACTATTGATCATGGAGAATTTCCAATGAATTAAGAATTAATTATGTGTCATGTTTATGACTGTTCAAAGATTGCAAGGATTGATTATACCCTTACCTGATATTTTTATAATATATAATACATGTATAATAGAATAATTTGTAATATAATACATCTTATATTGTATGAGAGATACAATGTATAGATGCTATGTTTATTTGAGCTCCCTCACCACCTCTACCTCCCTATCTTACAGAATATAAAGTGTGAGTTTTTTTGTTTAATCACTACTCTAGAAAGTAGAGCTCAGTTTATGAACAGCAATGTGATCTTGGTTAAATTTCTTAATTTCTTTTATTCTCTTTTCTTCATGTGTAAAATGGAAATATTTGCAGTACTTATACCATTGTGATATAAGAGTAATTTGTGTAACTTTGCAAATTTGACATAACTAGAAAAAGATGATAATATCCTGGTTCTAAACGCTTATCTGGATTGCCTTAAGAATATAATATGGTTGGGAAGGGTGCATCTTGAAAATACAGATTCTATATCAAAAGATACATAGTGGTGGAACACCATCAGAAAGATGGAATATTTTGAGGTTGACTTTCAGAATATAAAACAAAACCATAAGATAATTAATTTTGAAATAGTGCATTTGGGTTTCTATCTTATTTTCTCCCACTAAAATTTAAAAAAAATACATGCTATAAATGCTAAATCTATCTCAACCACACATATATGAAACAAAGATTAACATGAAAAAATAAAAGTAGTGAAGCTATATGTCATATTTCTTACTTATAATACCCGAATCCTCACAGGGTGATAGAAGAGCAGATGAAATACTAAAACTCAGACCTGAGGAGGATCCAATAGGAGGTTTTATTGATTTACCTGGTGGAAGGATCATGAAAAGCAAGCACTGGGTCACTTACCACATGTTTTATCTATTTGGATGAAAATGCTCCTCCCTCCCCTTGTATCTTGGTTTAGTCTAAAGACTAAGGGTGATCTCCTTCCCAACTAAAAATTATATAAATGATGAGGGTCTATTCATAAATGGATCTCGAAGCTTTGTGAAATTTTATGAAATAAACATGAGACTTGCAGCATTTGAAGTTTCTTATAATACATTTCATGACTTCAAATACTTTTCAGAGGATTATCTACATTTAAAAAAGCACCACCTGTCACAAAAACCATCTGAAAGGTATTCATGATACTGAATCAACAGATGTAGCAAACTTAACTAAATGCAGAGAAGCCTTTGCCAAATCAACTAACATTTGCCTGGGCAAGAGTCCCATCTAACTTCGCACTGTACTCCAAAAGAGATCAATAAAAGGGAAGGTTGTACGCATTACCGAGTAATGGGGGAAAAAAAAAGAAAAGAAAGTTGAATGAGCTGACAGCTGAAGCATATACAGCTACTTACATTTTTTAAAGTAGAGGAGGGAGAGGATGTCAGTTACTTTATTTAGAACAAAATCCTCAGTTTTCCCAGGATCACTCATACCTTGGCAGTGAGGCTGAAGAAACCTTTGGGCTCAATCATCTTCTCCACCACGTTACACTTTATCCCAGCTGTGCTGTCATACTCATACACGACACCATATTCCAGGTGGACGTTATCCACTGTTAGACTCACATGCTCCTTCTTCCCGTCGATGATGGCCATGGTGTTAAACTTGTCAATTACCTCTGGAACAAAGACAGTTTTAATTCAGCAAATTCAGGAAGGGTTTGTTAGTCTCTTCAATAATTTGAGTCTCTCTGAATAATTTTTAAAGATTTCTTTAAAGGATGACTAAATCTGATATCCTTGTTAACATTTTGTAAAAACAAGAACACTTAAAAAAACATATGTTTGAATGATCCAAATCTCACCACGAACATGACTAGTCCTTGCAGATCCATTTTGATCTATGTACCATATGTATGCCTATTTATACCATTATAAACATTATACCTACAATTTTATATTTTTTTTTTAATTAAAAGCATGCATGACGGGACACCGGAGTGGCTCAGTGGTTGAGCATCTGCCTTTGGCTCAGGTCGTAATCCTGGGGTCCGGGGATCGAGTCTCACATCAGGCTCCCTCTGGGAGCCTGCTACTCCCTCTGCTGTGTCTCTGCCTCTCTCTGTGTGTCTCTCATGAATAAATAAATAAATCTTAAAAAAAAAAAAACATGCATGACTTAAGACAGGGCTCCTAAAACTGCCTCCAACATTGAATGAATACTTGTTCAAACCAGAAAAAATATATATATAAAGCCATTCTGAAGAAGCAGAAAGGAGATGCAATAATCATTCTTTTTCAGCAGACAAGATGCATGAATTTTCCAAAACAGCATATTCTACAGATAGCTCATTGAGAAAATTTGTCATTGTTCACTATCACATTTTCTTTTAAAAAATATTTTATTCATTTATTCATGAGAGACACAGAGAGGGAGAGGAAGAAACACAGGCAGAGGGAGAAGTAGGCTCCATGCAGGGAGCCCGATGGGGGACTCTATTCCTGGACTCCGGGATCATGCCCTGAGTCAAAGACAGACACTCAACTGCTGAGCCACCCAGGTGTCCCTCACTATAACATTTTTATCTGGAATGTCTTCCTCTAGGTGTTTGGCCTACAATCAGTCAGCTGGTATAAAAACATCTAAAATCTCAAGCAAGAAACCACTGAGAAACCTAACAACAAATATTAAATTAGCAAACATAGAATATTAATTAACTAAAAACAGTTAAGTCTTAGAATGGTAGAAACAAACAAAAAAGAATGGTAGAAACAGTAAATACAAAATAGACAAAAGCAGAATAATGGTTTATTTTAAAATAATTGAGTCCCAGAATAGCTAGAAATCAATTATCAGAGCATCTCATCAACACTTTCATTGTGGCAGTAATGATGATGAGCAAAAAAAGCTTCTCTAAATGAAGAATAAAGTCCTTAAGATAAGGTCCTGAGATTTGTCCTGGTTTAAATAATTAAGAAAGTTGATATGTCATAACAACTTTGGTGCCTCAGTGTGGTTGAAATATTTCTAATACCATCCATTATCTAGTGGCTCCTACCAAGTGGTCTTCCTGGAGTGGAGGGAACACAGCTTTTCCTGAGTCCCCCACCACCCACCTTATGATCAGTGTGTTTAGGGGATTATGTAACTGTGCTGGTTTGGAAGAACCTAATAGTACAATAAAAATGTCCAGACTTATCCACCAATAATATAAATGGAAAGATACCAGGAAAAAGTAAGAGAGGATTCAAGGATTTGTGTGAAAAAGTGTCAAAACAATAATTCAAGGTATCTGTCAAATACAAACATAAAATTAATTGCCTCCATCCCTTTACCCTTGGGTAAAGCCACCAAATACAGCAATCTGTTGGTTTGCTTCACTGATAAAACAGAAATTATGGGTTCTCATCAAAAGATCTCTCTCTCTCAAAAAAAAAAAAATCTCTCATTTTTACATTATCAGTTTGTCTCTTTCATTACAATTAATGCTAGAATACAGTAAAAGTTACTTGAATCAAGAAAGTGGTTTCAAAGGGACCATAGACTTTCTTTCTAAATGAGGGCTTCAAATTTTAGTACCCTTACAGATCAGATCTTATTAAAATGAAGATTCTGTTGCAATAGATCTGGGGTGGGGCTGCGATTCTGCATCTCTCCAGGTGATCTCTGTTGCAATAGATCTGGGGTGGGGCTGCGATTCTGCATCTCTCCAGGTGATGCTGCAGCTGCTGGTCCGTGAACCACACTGGATTAGGAAGGTCCATACAACATTTAAACTCAAAACAAGGAAACACATTATAACCTGGGTTTAAATCCTCATTCTATCACTTACTAGCTTGGGCAAATCCCTTCGTCTAATAAGCCTCAATATTTCTTCTTCCATAAAATAAGGATGATGACAATAATTCTTTTGCGAGATTTCCTTTTTTGGTGACTTTATGAGATAATCCATGTAAAATACTTAATAAAGTGCCTAACAGAGTATACTAACTATGACGTGTTAGTCATTAGCTAGTATTGTTTATGAATTTGACATAACATCTATTTAGTGAAAATATCTTAAGAAAGTGGTTTGACCATATCAGGTTTTCAATAATTGGGACTAGCACAGGCATACTGAAAAAGGGTACTACTATAAGCAAACGGAGAGAAAAAGAAGGAGAGAAAAAGAAGGAACGTACCTTCTACTTTGCAGTCAAAAGCATCTCCTATTTCATCTCCAGGGGGTTTGGAGTTAGACTTTTGAAGGTCTTCTTGAGCGCTCTCAATGCTATTATAAACCCATTGTATGGAATCTTGCTGGAATGAGGAGGGGAAGGAAACCTCAGAGGTATTAGTGCTTCTAAAAATGCATGTTCATTCCCTAAACCTGCTTTAGGAGAGTTGACGATCTTATTTATTCTTCCAGTTTATTCAAAGATAATAAAATGTGAAAGAGAAGGGAGACCAAACATCAGAAACTACAAAAAGTTGGGGGACCTGGGTGGCTCAGTGGTTGAGCATCTGCTTCAGCTCAGGACATGATCCTGGGGTCCTGGGATCAAGTCCCACATCAGGCTCCCTGGAGGGAGCCTGCTTCTCCCTCTGCCTATGTCTCTGCTTCTTTCTGTGTCTCTCAGGAATAAATAAATAAAATATTTAAAAAAAGAAACTAATAAAAAGTCAATGGTAATTATATTATTTAACAAACTTTCTTGCTTGAAATTTTATCTTCCAAAGGTGTTTTTAAATAAGATGTATTTACCAAAATATATTTTTTAAAAAAGATGTATTTCCCAAGGATCTTATTTAAATGCGTAAGTATAAATTAAAATAAACTATAAATTTCATTTTTAAATAAATGTCAGATGGACAGTTTTCTGAAGAATAATCATCTATCACTATACAAATCATTTAAATGTTCTTCCTAACACATATATTTAATACAGTCAATGCTTTTTTGAATCAAACCAATACAAAAATTGGAAGAACACCTTTCATTTCATTAGGGTCCCAAGTGATGTAACTATTTCTTAATCCTATCATGTCATAAATTATTCTATATTTTAATTAAAATAGCAGTTGCCATCTTATTTAAATAAATAAGAGGAAGTGGCCTTTAAGTGGGCACTTTCAGGTCTGCATTACTTTAAAGTTTATACTTTTCCTAGGTCAGATGACAAACTAAATTGCACTCCTGAAGTGTGATAGAATTTACATTATTGATTTTTTTCTTGTATTCACTTAACACTTGTGTTTAATTGTATTTTGCTATCCATCATCAAAATGCCAGTTAACATTTGATCATTCAAATAACCTGTTGTGGCCCCAAAGGAACCACTCACTCCAGTATCCACACCTCTGTGCAGCATCTTCACACACTGACCTGAGGTTTGGTCACAGGATCTGGCTTTCCCAAAGGGATATTAGCAAGCATGATATAAATAGAGTTGATCTCTTTATCCGCTCTTAAAATGCAGACACCATGCAGGAAGGACAATCTGCTAGACCAGAAAGGGAAGCCGTGTAGAGGAGCTCCAGGGGGAGAGAACACAAGGAAGGAGGTTGCAGAGCCCAGGCATTCCCAGCACAACTCCCACCACATCGGGTCCCTTCCCAGGAACCAACACTCGGTCAACTCACAGAATCAAAAAAAATAATCAATCGTTGTTTTAAGTCACTAGGTTTTGGAACAGTCTGCTTTGTGGCAGACACTTAACCGACTGAGCCACCCAGGCGCCCCTAATTATTGATTTTCTTAATCATTTCACTAACCAACTCCTCTCTAAGAAAGCAGTCAAGGAAAATGAAAAGGAACAAAACTCAAATCAATTTGACTACTTATCAAAATTCTGACTGAAAGGGAAAGGTTTGATAATTTCAGAAGTGTCTTTTAAAAAAAATTTCATTCAATAATATAGTTCAATAAATATTTATTAAACCATTATAAACCAGAATAACCTACGAGTCTATGCATGAATTCCAATTTGATATGCTAGTTTGACCTTATTAATAAGCAAAATTGATGAGCGATTTTCTTGTAGGTTCAGTATTTTGCAGGATGTCATTCCTGATCTATGAGAAAATAGCCATTCCTCTCTCTGGTTTGGACATAAAGTCACATTCTCAAATCCAGAAGATAGTACTTGTCTGTGCATGACGGAAAATATACAAAGCCTCTCCTCTAAAGTTCCTTTTACATCTAGTTGATTAATCTGAGAGAATTTTCTCTTATAGACCAATATTCACTTGTGCTTCATGGGATAAGCTTTGCCTGTAAATTAGGACTCTAATTTTATTTTTCTACAGCACTTGAAATTTAATCAGAGGATAATGCTTAGAATTTTAAGTAATGACAAGTACATTTTGGTATTTTCTTTTAGGAGCTAAATCCAGTTACTTAAACAAATATATCCAAAACTCAATCACAGACCCTATAAAAGCCACATAGACACATAATAACCGTTGTAAATCCTAAAGCATTCACAAAGGTCAAGAAAACAATTAAAACTTTTGGATTTCAATTTGATAAACGGGTATTTGGAAATTCATAGCACAATGTCTACAGCCATATCACCCTGAATGCACCCGATCTCATCTGAAAATTCATAGCACAAAATGAATGAAATGAAAATCCACCAGAGCACTTTTTAAATAGGTGAAGATATTGTGACAATAAGCTGCAATCATTTAAGCATAATTGATCATAGATAATTATGCTGATAACACAATCATAATGCTGAGCTTATACCATGCTTAAATGTGATCCTAGAAGCAGAAACCTGTGTTGTGCCCTAGGCTTTCTACGTAAGTATGCAATGAGATCTGGATAAGCTGCAGGGCAGTTTACCTTCATTGGTCTCCTATATTTCCTGCAGGCTGTAACATGTGCAATAACGCTGGCATGGGTCTCTTTACTGACATTGATTCCATTTACTTTGATAATACACTGTCCAGGGTGGAGACCAGCTGCTGCAGCCACAGTTCCTTCAAATGCAAATAGGAAAATTGCCAAAAATTTGAGGAATGAGATTCATTTTTATCACGTACACAACAAGGAAAGCATTTTTTAAGTATAACAGAGATCTGGCTAGTATGCTCTTGATAAATTTGGTTCTGATAGCAATGCCCTCTCAAAATTTTTCTACTTTTCATCTGGCCACTCAAACTGTGATTAACAAAATATTCTCTCATCTCCCTGAGAGTTAGTTTGAAGGATTATTGTAAAGTGACCTTTAACATGTTAGTCAGATATTCCCCCTCTCAAATGTCTAGTCAGTCTTAATTTTCTACATATGCATATATAATGGCAAAATGGAAAGCCAGAAATTATGTCTTATTTATCTTTCTTTAGTCTATAAAAATCTCTAAATATTAAAATAGTATTCACTTTAATTGGCTTTTCTTAGTAACATTTAAGAACATTTGTTATTGTAAATTTCAGTCTTATTTCTTTTTATTTTTTAAATTCCATTATAATTAACATACAGCATTGTATTAGTTTAAGATGTACAATATAATGAATGATTCATCAATTCTATAATAACTTTCATGTTTTAAATGCAGTTATAAGAAATTCTTAGGGAAAAAAAATCAAGTCAACTAGCAACTACAAATAGGCTGGATTTGCTAAGTAAAATAAGTGTTCAGGATATCTACAAAGGGTCAGGAACCAGAGAATTGGTAGAGAATAAAACTAATCAGATAACATCAATGGTCAATCATTTATTTGCACAGATAAAGACTTAAATACGCAAGTGGCATATCAGGGAGTTAAGATTTTCAGAAACTTTCAGGGAGTTAAGATTTTCAGAAACTTTCAGTCATTATTATAAGGGAGTTAAGATTTTCAGAAACTTTCAGTCATTATTATTTGATATTCTGAGCACATCAACATTTACATAGCACCATTAATAAATACAATGAATATAATTATTATAACTGATTATAAAACTTATGTTAGAAGAGCCTTCTTTTGTAAGCAATTTCTCCAATGAAGGAATTATCAAACATTTTAGACAACATAATTTATATTCAAGAAGACAGTATTTTTTTCTCACTAAAATTCACTCCTAGAAATACTAAGTGATTTTTCTGGATTGAAGCAGGTCTTGGAGGGAAAAGGGATGCTCCCTATAGAAAGAATAGCCTAAAAAAAGGCACTGAATCAAGAAATAACTTGGACATTTGGAAGCACATGAGCACTTAGTATGAGCTTAAAATGAGAGTGATGGGTGAAGATTCTGGAGAGCCAAGCAGAGCCAGGTTGTGAAGTCCTTGAATACTCTATGTGAAGTCCTAAGAGCCTGGACCTTACTATATATGCATGAGGAAAATCATTTAAGAATTTTAAGCAGACAAGTGACATGACCCCCCAAAACAGAGGATGGATCGCCAGAGTTTAAGTCAAAAATCAAAATCACAACAAGCATCTACTACAATTTTCTGGACTAGGACTAAAGTAGCATTTGTTATAAAAGATAGAATGAGATCAAGTATCTGATGTTTGATGACAGAGTTTTGTGAAGAGGCTACAGTCCCCAGGATTACTCCTCTGTCTTTGGACTCAGTGGCTGAGTAGATAGTCATTTTAATAAAGAAAATACAGAAGGTGAAGCAAGTTCAGAGTATAGATGGAAAGTTCAATTGGGGAAAATACTGAGTTTGGGTTTTTTTTTTATTTTTTTATTTTTTATTTTATTTATTTTATTATTTTATTATTTTATTTATTTATTTATTTTTTTAAATACTGAGTTTTTAAGGTGCCAACAGGGCATTTAGTGGAGATGTTTAATAAATAATTAGATCTAGACTATAGAACCCAGGAAAGAGATCTGAGCAGGAGGTAGAGATTTAAATATCTCCAGCAAGAAGATCAATGAGATTTCTTACAGAGAACAAGAAGGCAGAGAAGACAGGCAGGAGCCAACAGTTATGGGGATGATAGATGAAGGGAGCTGCCAGAGGAGGGGTAGGAGAAAAATCTGAAAAGTGCCATCTCAGAAATCAAGAGATGAACCTTTCCAGCAAACAAGAGTAGTCAGTTCAAACAAATACCACAAAAGCTCAATTAATACAAATGTTATTAATGTCCAAACAGTACTTTTCAGTCAAGTCCATGATAAATCTTATAAGACAGACTGGAGACATGGGTGGAAGATAGGAAGAGATGTCTATAGCACTGGGCTAAAACTCAAATAGGAAGTGAAGAAGGGCAGCTAAAGATACAGACCAGAATTTCAGGAAGTTTGGTCATGACAAAATAAAGTTTATCAGCATATTATTCTAGAGCTGAGCTTATCAATTTTGGGTGTACATACAAATCATCCGAGGATCTTGTTAAAATGTAGGCTCTGACTCCGTCCATCCTGGGTGGGTCCTAAGATTCTCCATTTCTAACCAGTTCCCAGGCAATGACAATGCTATATGTCTATGGATCCTATTTTAAGTAGCAAGGATCTAGATGGGAAAACAGGAAGAGGAAAAGGTTCCGTGTTTGCTGTTCTACTTTGAGATCATTTTGCTCCTTTGTTTATTTTAGTGGGAAAGAATTAAGATGTTCACAGCCTGTACTATATTAATCCAATGAAGAGAAAAGACCGAAATTCTGGAAGAGGGATATCTGACAGTGTAACACTCCAGAGAAGGTATCCGAAGGGATGGGATCTAGAACACCTATTCACCTTGAACTCTAAAAAGGGGGAAAAAAAAGACCTCTTCCTCTAGGGTGGGAGAAAGCTGGTGAAGGTGAAAGAGCCAGTGAAACGTGCGGGTATGCGGAAAAAGGTGTGGGACTCTGAGGGTTTCATACCGACCCTGGATTTTTCTGTGAAAAAGGAAGTTCATCTTGGGAGACAGGAGGGATGAGGAGAAAAAGAAGGAGATGATGAGAGACTTGAAAGGATTGCTGAGTCATTAGACGGGCCCAGTAAAAGGATGGTGAACTGGGATGACACTAATTCTACATCCATGATAGTTGTTTTCCCAGGTACTCAGGAGAAAAACCAAAAGAGATGGTTAAGTTGATCCAAGACTAAAAAGAAGTGACAGGGTACACCTGAAGAATGATGACGAGGATCCTGGTAATGCTGGCAAGGATGACAGAGGACCTACTCTGGAGATAAAGCTGGCTAAGGAAGGGGGTCTTCAGGTGTATAACTAACCAGGAGAAACAGAGAAGAATCCAGAGGCTGGAGGTCCCAAATGAATTAAAAAAACAAAACAATACACAAAACAAAAGAACCCCCACAAGCTGAGAATATCAAAGTTATGTGATTGCAGTAAGAAATTGGCATATTGGAGTTTTAGATTCCAAAGGTGAAATTTCAGATGTAGATATACTCTAGTGTATGGCCATAGGAGAGGGCTGAAGAAGAAAAAATGAAAAGTTTTCCTTTCTTACAGCAAAATTACAGTGCAAAAAGAACACCACAGAATAATATCTTTTCATTTAGTATATATCTGAAAGGAAAAGCACAGGAGCATTTCTGTCTTTCAGTCTTCAGAAGTAAAGGCCCAGATTTGGGCCTACCCTACAACTACGTTCCAAAGACAGAACCCCTCTCTTTAAAAGACATTGTAATAAGGACAGAGGCACAACTGGATTCACTCAGGTTTTCAGTGATTTTACAGTACAGATAATGTGACTCACTTTTTTGTTTAGTGAAAATTAAGATCTTTGATGTACCAACTATCCCCTTGCAGTATGAAATATATCCCATTTCAGTTTTATAATATTGAGTTATTGGAAAGGTTTTGAATGTCTGTTAGTCTGTTTTAAACATCTCAGTGAAAAGACAAGTTTTTGAAATAAGATTCATTTTTGTCACATATACACTAATACAGGCAATTTAAAAAAAAATTTTTTTTAATTTTTATTTATTTATGATAGTCACAGAGAGAGAGAGAGAGAGGCAGAGACACAGGCAGAGGGAGAAGCAGGCTCCATGCACTGGGAGCCCGATGTGGGATTCGATCCCGGGTCTCCAGGATCAAGCCCTGGGCCAAAGGCAGGCGCCAAACCGCTGCGCCACCCAGGGATTCCCCTAATACAGGCAATTTTATAATCTAATACAAGTCTAGCTAGTATGCGCTTGATACATTTGATTCTGATAGCAACACCTTCTCAAAATTTTTCAGTCGAATATCTGGGTGATCATATTAAGATGCTTTACATTTTATGTTTTCTCAGAATGAGAATCATGTATGTCTCTTGTTAAGATAAATACATGACCTCTTTGCTTATAGTGACATTTCTTTCTATAGCAGCAAGCTATATACTATATGGGATCTAACAGTCATTTCCTTAAATCATTACTAGTGTTAGTATAATACAAAATTTATAATACAAAATTTAAAATACTTATAACAAGAGATATCAATGGTTTATTTTTACTTACCTATCAAACGAAAAAATAAAACATAAATGTAAGTTATTATTTAATTTAAAATGCATTTTATAGCTTATGAAATGCTTCATTTATATAAATACTTGAAGTAATCATATAGAAACAGGTTATAAAACACACAGATCATTCTTAAGCCTGAAAACCTACATCTTTGAGTTACTGACAAAAATATAGTTATTTGCCACCAGAGGAAAATACAAATGAACAACTGCATGGAAACATGCAGAAAAGTGTGATTGAGAGGCATCATTCTTTCATCAGTTTTGTTTTTTAAATTTTATTTAAATCCAATTTAATTAATATATAGCATATTATTTCAGAGGTAGAACTGAGAGATTCATCAGTTGCATATAACACCCAGTGCTCATCACATCACATGCCCTCCTTAATACCCATCACCGTTACCCCATCCTCTACCCCACTCCCCTCTGGCAACCCTCAATTTGTTTCCTAGAGGTAGGAGTCTCTTATGGTTTGTCTCCTTTTCTATTTTCATCTTATTTATTTTTCCTTCCCTTTCCTATGTAAAAGGCAAAAGATTTATGCAATCTGAAGAGAAACCAGAGTATTCCTTTTGCCTATGTTCATGTTTTGTTTCTTAAATTCCACATACGAGTGAAATCATAAGGTACCTTGTCTTTCTCTGACTGATTTATTTCACTTAGCATAACACCCTCTAGTTCCATCCACGTCATCAGTTTTTAACAGTGATAAATATGCCTTACAATTTTAAGGGTTTTTTTATTTTTTTATTTTTTTATTTTTATTTATTTTTTTAAATTTTTATTTATTTATGATAGTCACAGAGAGAGAGAGAAAGAGGCAGAGACATAGGCAGAGGGAGAAGCAGGCTCCATGCACCGGGAACCCGACGTGGGACTCGATCCCGGGTCTCCGGGATTGTGCCCTGGACCAAAGGCAGGCGCCAAACCGCTGCGCCACCCAGGGATCCCTAAGGTTTTTTTTTAAATATTGTTTTAGGAATATACTGCCACTGACCTAATAAAGTAAAAATATGATTGAGAAAAATCATGACAACATGATCATGCTCATTTTGAACATATTCTCGTTCAGCCAGCAACATCCAAACATGCTGAAAAGCTGTTTGCCACGTGGAACGAAATTCTCACCTCTTCCTACTGCATGTACAACTGATGGGCCATATCCTCGGATCTGGAATCCAAGTCCTTCAGCTGAATCTGGGATTTTCACAGTCCTAAAATCAGTTAGAAAATAGGGTAAGATGACTTTAAAATGCCACAGTTGGTTAAAACAATGGTGCCTACACTTTATTCACTCTTTCAGTCAACATGTGTAGGGGGATCTACTGTGTAAGACACTGACTGGGTTAGAAACCAGGTGACAAACAGGGCGCATGCCCTCACAAAGGCACCCAGCCAGCACACATGACAGACTTCCTCAACTGAGCATGGCCATTGCATGGTGTACGCTAAATGAGGAACAGGCTCTGGGAATCAGACAAAACTAGCTCTGAATCCTCATTTAATCACTTGATGGTTGAGTAACTTGCACAAACTCCTTAACTTCTCTGAGCTTGTTTCCACAGAAAGAGGACATTAAAACTCATTTTGCCTGGTGTCATTGGTGACTAAAAGAGGAATCTTTGGTCCATTGCCTTACAACATGCTACGAACCATGTAGGCATTTCAATAAAATGGAAGCTCCTCTCCTTAGCTTACCCTTAAAAAAAAAAAAAAAAAGTATTTATTTATTTGAGAGACAGAGAAGAGATAGAGCAGGAGCAAGGGGAGGGGCAAAGGGAGAGAGAGAATCCTCCTAAGACTCCCTCCCAGGTTCAGCGATATACGAGAGGCTCTATCCCTGGACCCTGAGATCAACCTGAGCCGAAATCGAGTCCGCCACTTAACAGACAGAGCCACCCACTAAGGAGCCAACTTTTTAGTTTACTGTTACAAAGAAGATAGAGCACTGTGAAATGTCTTTGTGACAAATAATAAAAGAAACAGAGTTAATCCATTTCTACCTGTGGGGAATTTCATCAAAGCACAACAACAAAAATCTAGTTCTATGAAGAACAGATCTGTCAAACACTACCTCAAAATAATTAAAAAATGTGATTAACTTCAGTATTTATTCAGTGAAATTTTGAGAGAATAATACATCAAAAGGAAAACCTGAATAAGGAAAGAAATGTTTTCAATGAAGCCATGTGGAAAAGAAGATGAGGGAAAGTAGAGCCTGAGTAAACTGTTATGACAAACCAATGAGGGATGTCCAGTTTGGCACTAATAAGTGAGCCACTCCACAGAAGGAAGCCAGAGATCAGAGAGCAACAATGAAAAGCAGGGAACATGAGATAAGGCTGAACATTATAACAATAAAAATGACTATCGTAAATTGCAGTACAGAGCAAAGACAAACGAATGCAATGCAATAAATTTTGATGGATGGCCCTAGATGCCCAAGAAACAAAAGTGTTTTCCAAAAGATGACGAATTAATCATGAAACAAATGTCAGCAGCACTTCAAGGGCACATTAGACAGAGCCTGAAGTTAGGTACAGCAGCACTTACTTAACAATTTATAAAATAGCTGCTAGAGCAGTTTGAGCAACACCACACCTAGGACACTTGAGAAAGCCATACATGGCATTTGCGCCTGATGGCAAAGACTGATCCTGCAATCTGAAATATAACCGAGGCAGGCTTTCCAGCATTGGGTGATAGAAATGGGAATTGTCTGTTTTAGGGAAACTTGAAAGTAGTATTATGAATTAAGTTACATACTGTGAGTAGGCTATACACTATCAAGTGATCTACATATTGGTGGAGTAGAGGTCACAGAACTACTTTTCCTTTATCCTTAATTACATACCATCTGGTGTATAAGTTTGTATTTGCTTGCTTTGAATAGCACCTTGTTACTAGTGTCTGTCAAAAATAAATAAATAAAAGACACCTGAAAATGGGAAATAACTGACTAGGAAAAGGAAAAGGAATAAATATGTTTTCTGAGCATGAAGCAAAAAAATAGAAGTAGCTCATGGTTCTATTTATCATGAACTAGAGTTCACTTTTGCTGAAATAACTTCGAGCTTTCCAGCCATGGTGAGTTATTGTTGCTTTTGGATTGTGAGGAATTCATAGCAGCCCCTTGGTTCTTTCACAGCAAGGTCTTCTATCTTCTAATATTGCTAGGGAAGGTTGACCTTACTCTAATCTTCAAGAAGATTATTATATATTTCTTTAAAAATTTTGTACAAAACACCATGAGATTCATTTTGCTTATAATACTGGGACTCTCTTCATAAAGTGATCTTTGGAAAACATGTTTCCCTGCTGGGACCACTATATTGTCTATTAAACGAAGAATTAAGTTTATACAAAAGGAACACTCCATTTCGTGTAGAAAGTAAGTGCACTAAATAATCTGCTACAAAGCCTTTTGAAAAATTCTTTGATGCTATCAAGTGTAAAATACAGCAAGGCTCAAAAGAAAACCACAGTTGTATTTATTTCTCATATTTTTGCCTTTTCCTCCCCAGACAAGACACTACACATCAAGTATAAGGGGCCACTGCAAGAAAATATGGGAGAATGATTTATAGGAATCATACCTTAGGATAAGGACATAAAGGAAAGGCTACAGATTTCAGTAAGTTAAAAGTGAAACATAAAAATTAGTACTCTATCTTCAAAATCAAAATGGTTTTGAAATATAAAATATGCTCCTGATGTAATAAGGAAGCAATGAAAAAAATGAAATAAGAAGAGATATGCATCACAGATAACATCACTGGAGTATACACGATGAGCTGAACAGGTCACTAAGTTCTTTACAAACCTAAATTTATTTAATGTTCTCAGCAGCTCCATGACATAGACAGTCTTATCAGCTTCCTTTTTTTATGGATGAAGATGTTGAAGCAACATAATTAGCAAGCAAGTGGTGGAAGAGAAGCTTGAACCTGGACCAGAAATACTGGGTTCCAGATACTGTGCAACAAGCACAGAGTAGGAAGACACAGGTTCTAATGCTGCTCATCAAGCAATTAGTTCTAGAACTGAAGATTTGCCCCTATCTATTTAATCTTAAAGTTGAGGACTTCAGAGTGATCCAGCTGTTTAAATGTCTATGATCAGTCAATCAGTAGTTACAGAGTTAAATCAGGGAGCAATAGGGCCATGGGGAGGCCCTTTATGTTTACTAATGATGCTTTGGACTATTCTCTTATTCCTTTCCAGTCTGCTCTTTTCCTTTTAAGTGTCCTCAAAGGGTACAGAGGGGTAGGCAACTAAGGTGAGTTTACCCTGGACAGGACTGGATAAAGAGGGAGTAATAGATCAAAATTAGGTTGAGAGAGAAGACATTGTTATGGTTATTCTCTGCCCTCCAGCCCAAAGTTTTCCTAAATGAGTAATTTTAATGAGTCACACTCACTCTTCCTTGGTAAGTTTTAGCATCGACCTTGATGACTTAATGCTGAAGAATCTAGCTCATTACATTGCATGCTCGCTTCAGCAGCACATATATTCTAGCTCATTACATTGCATTTCAATTCCTAAGATAAAGAGTGCACCCAGTTACTGCTGAATATATATATTAAAGCAGGGAAGCATACTATTCTATAGATAGTAAGAATATTTTCATAAGTAGTTAAACTAAACCTTTTGTTTTTTAAGTGGTAACCTTCATTTACCTTAAAATGAATACAGAGGCTTAGTTGCTTATTACTATGAATAAGTGACATAATTAAATTTTAGACAGTAATTTTAATATAATCATACTACATTAAGACATTATGCTAAGTGCTTTCTATTCATCATATTGATTAATTAATTGATTAAACAAATCATGGAAACATGATATGGGAACACTAGACTATCATGATTTGCAGAAGAAAAACCAATGTCTTCCAAGGATATCCATAATATCTTATTAATTAAAAAAAACAGATTATAATGCATGATCCCATTTTATAAATACACGGTTGTGTAAATCTGCATCAGTACTTAGAAAAATCAACTATTACTGAATTTCAAAAAGATAAGAATGTCTGATATGATTATAAGAAACACATCTTTGTTTAGAAAAATCTATACTCTCTAAATTTGCTATAATAAACATGAGGGTTTTTTCCTAATCATAGGTAGGTAGGTAGATAGACTTTTTTTTTTTTTTTAACAGAATGGACATGTCACTAAGTACAAGCAAGCATGTGAGTGTATTTCACCTAGCTGTGCTCCCATTTCTTATAAGCATTTAATTACAAACCTAATATCTAACTAACTTATAGACCTGATATTCTTAGAGCTGAACATGGTGAATGCAGTTCTTAATATAAAGTGTTCTCCTAGTTTTCTTCACTTCTAATCAAACTCAATCCAACCTAGACCAGAAAATATGGGCAGCAAAAACAGTATTAGTTCTACTGAAACTACCTGATTTGAGTAGCGAGCATTAGTATCATAAGTGATACAGTTTTTCCTATCATTTAAAGACCAGTATTAGTGATCTTAGTGAGGTTTAAATGTCTCAAGCAATGAGATACTTAATTCTAGACATGTACTTAGTTAACTTTTCTATTTTATTCACCTATGTATAATTTTTTTTTAAATCCCACATAAACCATGCAACTTACTCCCTTGGCTTTGTGCTCACAAGAACTCTTAGAGGTTTTCTGCTGTTTAAGCATGATTTCAGGAAGCAATCCACTTCATTGAAAGGTCTCATAAAAACTAGGTCACCATTAATAGCAAAAATCTTTTTCCCAACTTCCATGCCAGCCATCTAAGAGAGAAATAGAAAAAAAAATCAAATTATATTTTAATAAGGAATCTATTTCACAGAATTAGAAGCTGAAAAGACCTAGAACTTGCAGATTTTTGACATTTTAACACATCTGCAATGTTTTTTTTTATACAATTTCACACAACAGAACTGTGGGGGAGATAACACAGTTATTCTCTTTGACCTAGTTTTAAATTTGATCACCCATTTGTACTGAAATTCCCTGCCCCTTCTTTTATGACTTAATTTTGTACTCCTCCTGTGACCCTCTTTCTTTTGTACCTTATAGTTCTTTTTCTTATTTCATCCTTTAAGCTACAGTCAAACCCAGGGTAATTTTCTTTTACTTTGTTTTCCATTTATGTCCAATTAACTCAGAGAGGTTCAACCTCTATATAGCCATCAATGACAGCTGAATACGTATTGCTAGCATGACACAGCATAGATATCTCCAGGGCAGGAGAGAGGAATGGCCTGGAACCCCAGGAAAAGAGCTCCAGAAACCACAGATTGGCAGAGGCTGAAAAGATAAAAGAAGACATCATCTCTCCATGCCAACCAGGCCGCCATTCTTAACCAATCCCACTGACTCCAAACTACATGCTGTTTTGGTTACCAGCGAAATGATGAAAACCTGAGAGAGTGCATTTAATCAGTGGCATAGTCAGATGAAACTGTCCCCTAAGAACACCCACAGAAAATGTCTGAGAGAACATTTCCTTCTTGCAGAAAATTACTAAAAATAGTCCCTTGTTGGTCCAGCCCACTAACAAAGTATGAGTTGACCAGAGTTATTTCATTTGAAATGAATGTGCTGTACCTAACATTGTCTTGCATGAGCTTGTGTTTTGGTAAAAGATGAAGGCCTTGGGCAATAGCAGATAGGAGGATGGATGGCAACCTTAAATAGATTCGAAGTTAAAAGCCATGCTTCATTCATTCTCACATTCGCTAGTTAAGATTTATATATTTAGAAATTTGCTTGAGGATTAAGGCATTTTTACAAGCCAGGCAGCAAGGTGAGACCATTTTAAATCTGATATGTGTGGGATATAACAGTCCCAATAAGTTCCGTGAGAGCAGGAGATTTTGTCTCTTGTTCATTGTTGTATTCCCAGAGCCTAGAACACTGTGTGGTATATAATAGGTACTAAATAAATAATTCTCAATGAATGATCAGGAGATTCCTTTTTTAAAGGCTGATGAGGTGAGAGAACATCAATTGGCATTAACCTAATGAGAAAATAAGTTAAAGCATGTGCTTTACTGATGAAAGTTATATATATATATATTTTTTTATGATAGAAGTGATAGGAAAATAAAAGACATAGCCCTTGATTTAATGGAACAGTTATCTGACATACATAATAGTGTCTCACTGAATGCAGTCTCCATAGGGTTCCCCCAATCACTGATAGGGACATGGGATAAGCCATGTGACTTCCCAGGAGGCCAAGAAGTTCACAACTATCGATCTTTACAATACCTCCTTTCAACTATCTTTGATGGACTCTGTCACAAATCCCAATATCTGGTAGAAACTCAGAGTAAGATTATTCAGAAACACTATTTTTAATAAAGACACTTAAAAGCTGATTTCAATTTGTTCAGGACTTTTATTTATTTATTTTAATTTTTTTTTTATTTATTTATGATAGTCACAGAGAGAGAGAGAGAGGCAGAGACAAAGGCAGAGGGAGAAGCAGGCTCCAGGCACCAGGAGCCTGATGTGGGATTCGATCCCGGGTCTCCAGGATCGCGCCCGGGGCCAAAGGCAGGCGCCAAACCGCTGCGCCACCCAGGGATCCCTGTTTAGAACTTTTATATTTGTATGTCATGGACAAGAAATTTAAATAAAAATGCTACTTCACATTACCTCAGCATTAGAGCCCTTTTCTACCAACTTTATTATTGGAACTTTATTTTTGTCTTCTAACCCAAAACCATAGCTGCCTTCATTGGATTTAATCTGAAATGCAAAATATTAACGTTATTAATAAAGGAACTATGAAAAAAAGGTATAAATCAAACAGAATAAAGGAAGAAAACTTATACATGTTAATAAGCTTACCAATAATGATTTGGCTATAACATTTTCCACAACTTTTAAATCATGTTTCATTAGACGATGCTTCATATTTGATCCTTCCATTTCCTCATCCGAAAAAAAACGGAAAAGTAGGGGTTCATCTTTGAATTCACTTTTTTCAAGGACTACAAAAACAGATTCAAATAGTTTCAATTAATCCAAAAATAGAACCCATTTTCCATATTAATAGACATTCAGTAAACGAATACCTGTCCCATAACCTCAATGGCATACTCTTAGAAGAAATTTCACTCACAAGTATCCCTATGATATTGTTCTATTTCCTCTGACAGCTTTAAACTGATATTTCTTTTAAATTACTATTAACTGGAATGCCTGAGTGGCTCAGCAGTTAAGCATCTAGCTTCGGCCCAGGGCGTGATCCTGGAGTCTCGGGATCAAGTCCCACATCAGGCTCCCTGCATGGAGCCTGCTTCTCTCTCTGCCTGTGTCTCTGCCTCTCTCTCTCTCCTTGTCTCTCAAGGATAAATAAAATAAAATATTTAAAATATAAAAATATAAATAAATAAATTATTATTAAGTAAAGAATTGTGAATTTTTAAGTATTTTTTCATAAGTTAACTGTTTTGTACTCACCCAAATTTAATAAAGGATTATAACTAATAAAAAATGTATGCAATCCAAAACATAAAAACCTACAGTGTTTTGAATTTGTAGTGAACATTCAAAGTAAGTTTTTAATATCCTGAACAATTATGGGAAAACTCAAATGAGTAAGTGTTGCTCTTATGTGTGTGAGCAATTCCCACTGTGGTCACTTTTATTAACACTTCAAACCAGAAATATATCTTCTGGGTGAAATGTAATTTTAGTTTCCACTAATTCCTAGTTTTTTTTCTATTTCAAAACATTATTCTCAAATAATCTTATTTCAATAAAGGTCATTTTTCCCCCCCTTTTATCTATGTTAATAGCTCCCCCCCCAAGTCCCTAAGATCCCTGACATGCCCTAATGACATAAGGTTTATGTTTAATTAATCTTTTTAAAAATAAGGCTAAATACCAATGGAGAGAAATTTATATTCAATGAGATCCTGACAGCTGTCAAAATGTTTTGAAAGAGAAATCTTCTCTATTTCTATTTATCTGTCCTTGGTAGGTAGAAACACACTTGTTGGAACAGGGCAATTCATTGAGCTGGGAAGCTAAAGGAAGACAGTGGTCCCATGGCACTGTACAAGGTAGATCTCTAGGTCTGGGTCTGATTCTGGGTGTGACTTTGGGAAAGTTACTTAACTCTTTATTTTTTTATTTTTATTTTTTTTACTTAACTCTTTAAACTGTAGTTTCCTCATCGGTAAAAGGGGGGCAATAAAACCTTCTTCATAATGCACAGAACCAAATATGAAGTAATAAGTGTGATTAACTGGGCATACAGAAAGCAATACAAAACTATTTTATTTCATTATTATTACAGAGTTCCAAATAATGACTGGTGATATATGTATTGACCTTTGGATGGAAGACTGGAATACTGGCTGGCAACTTGGGTTAACAAATGAAAACTATCAACCACCAATTAAAAAGTAACATGCCACAGTTGACAACAGAAATGAAAATTCTACTTGACATCAAGTTAGGTCTTGCCTACATGACCCAAGTGCTTCCACAAAACTCACATGGTGTTTTGCTACTGCTATTTTCCTCTACAAAATACTATGCCTAACAGGAGTGAGAAAGGATATCAATAAAGACAGGCAGGAGCCAAATTTGTTGTGCTTAACTGACATAGACTTTTGTAGGGAAACTATTGTTGTTAACTCAATATTTTATTTTTTTGTTATTTTATTTATTTATTTAGACCATGTGAGAGGGGCAGACAGAGGGAGAGAGAAAATCTCAAGCAGGCTCCACCTCCAGCATGAGCCCAACACTGGGTTTGACTTCATGACCCTGATATTGTGATTTGAGCCAAAATCAAGAGTCAGATGCTTAACTGACTAAGCCACCCAGGCACCCTTAACTCAATATTTTGACATAAATATTTAGATAAAGTTACTGCTTATTGATGTTTTAAAAAGAAAAACAATTGGAAGCTCAGCGGTTTAGCGCTGCCTTCAGCCCAGGGCGTGGTCCTGGAGACCCAGGATCGAGTCCCAGTCAGGCTTCCTGAATGGAGCCTGCTTCTCCCTCTGCCTGTGTCTCTGCCTCTCTCTCTCTGTGTGTGTGTGTGTCTCTCATGAATAAATAAATAAAATCTTAAAAAAAGAAAATTAAAATACTTGAAGGCTTTCGGCTTGATATTATTGTTTTAATTCCCCATAATAACGTCATTTCTCCCATTCAATAGTTTGTTCTTCAAAGACTGATATTTCTCTATCACAACTCATATAGTGCTCTAGAGATACATAGTGGGATGTAATGGAAATCCCAAATAAATGTAGGTTAACCAAAAATGCTCTCAATATCATTGAAAATTTTGTTATACTTTCTTCTTTATAAAAAGGTAATAACCTTGTGAATGGTTCAGTTGGTTGAGCAGTTGACTCTTGATTGCTCAACCAACTGAGGGTCATGAGATTGAGCTTGGGGTCAGGCTCCACCCTCAGCAAGCAATCTGCTTAAGATTCTCTCTCCTCTCCCTCTGCCCTCTCCCCCATTCTCTTTCTCTAAAATAAATAAATCTTTTTTTTAAAAAAAGGTAACAACCTTCTGAAAGTAACTGACAAATAGGTATATATACATAAACCAAATGTGTTTATAAGTATACATATATATGTTATATACATGTAAACAGTGCAAAAGATTAGGTTTGTGGAATCTATAAGATGCTATGAATAGAGAGGGAAAACTAAGTCTCATTATTTTTATAAATTTAGGGGGAATGAAGTCATTGAACAACAAAATCTTTAGTAGCCAATATGAAAGAAATTTTTTCCCAGAGATTTATAATTTTATTCTGAGATAATTTTAAAAGCATTTTTCTAAAAAGAACAATAATCATCTGACAATACATGCTTTCATTTAATCATTTTAAATATATACTGACATTCAAAAAACCCATGAGTCTGATCTAAAACAATTTCAATTTTTTTAGAAGCTACTTAAAAAAAACAACTTCTAGTTCAAGATTTTGTTCTTCTGGAATCAGTCTAGAAAAATAGAAGGGAAGTCATAGCAACTGGCAGATAATAGCAACTAGACATTGGAATGGCACCAGCGGTGAAATTGAATGCAGATATGATGCAGCATGGATACATAGCAAGACCCATACAGTCTTGTTGGTTCATCTCTAAATGACTTCACTAAAACAATGATATACTCCCAATGCCCTAACAAAAACAAAACAGTAAAATACATTTGTAATCTCCCAGAATAAAAATTCCTACCATGGTGCATAAATCCATTGTCACAGAGACCAACACCAAATATCATTGCTTCTTCTCGGGTGCGGCAATCCCCCTGTTAACCACAAAAATATGGCATATCTTAATAGGCAACTAAAGGCTTTGTTGTGTCTTTATGACATTTGATGTTCCCAGCACCATACTGACAGAGCCAGTCATTTATTAAGGCAGACATCGCATTCATAAGCTCGTGATGCACCTAATTGCTATAAAACATTTATTTAATTATGAAAACATCTTTTTTGACATTAAGTGAAAAGCAAAGAGGTAATATTTCCTGAGAAAAACCATATTGTATTAAACATGAAAATATATAAGTAACTAAAATTTATTGCTACCACAAATGATCCATTTCTCTTATTTTTTAAATCTTGTATCCCAATTGTACCACAAGAAAACATCCTATATATTAAAAACACACTAAATAAAGTTAACGAAAAATCAGTATGCATGATCTCTGCTATCACATTCCTCTACTAAATGGCCTTGCTCTTTAAAGGACCCCTAAAAAACTCTACTAATGTAGGGTGATTTCTAAGACCCTAAAAGTAATTTGTACAGCTGAGCTTGTAAATGCAAGCTTCTCTTTTACTATCTAGCAGAAAAAATAATCAGATCATATAAATGAAGAAAAAAATGAAAACCCAATCCAAGCTTCTGTTATGTTTTTATCTAGAAAACTTCTCTTTTGTTCATATAAGTATGGATTCATATATAGGAATAGGCATACGTACATATATGTACGTGTGTGTAAAAACTTAGAGTTGTAGATTTTGTGGTTAGGAAGTGCTTTCTCATCTCATTTCTTCCCAGTCAGGTTGTTTGTTTTAAAGTATCTAATGTTAGTTCTACCAAGTTATTCTAATGTCCCTGTGCCTTTTACTGTTAGATAATAATTCCCTAAG